>NW_025335440.1:20682124-20982564 GCF_004798865.1 Varanus komodoensis | reverse complement strand
CCCAGCCATTTTGTTTATTTATTATTCATCTGAGGAAGAGTTTTGATTAATTTGAACATCTGATCATGCTATCGTAGGGCACAGTTTGTCCTGATAAAAGCTATGACATAATTACTGCTTTTAGATTTTTGTTTTGTTGGACCAACATGGGTACCTGAAACTGTGCAGACTATGCTTTTCTCAGATGTATAGATTAAAAATGACATTCAGAATTACACACCATATATTCAGCCCCAGGGTAGCTTTTATACATGGATTCTTTCTTCTTTAAAACTAAAACAATGGACAGCAGTGGAAAGAAAACACAAGGTGATAAGAAAAAATATACTAATCCTGTTATGTCATGAGGTCTTCACAAGATGGTTGGATTATTTAGTTGGAGTGTTATGCCTTGATGTGGGTAAAAGGAGAAGAATGAAACCAAGCAGGAGGTCAACATGGCCATGAAACAGTGATTAAAGCTGCTTATATCTCTGTTAGCCAAGACACAATCAAATGAGCTCATTAAACAGTTTGAGTTTGAAAGTTGGATGAAATTGGATTTGAGAACTAGAAGCCAAGAGGAATATCAATTGCTAAGCATGCGCTCATACACACACACACAGAGGAACATACAATATTGGTCCAATGTTTTATAAGTTACATCAAAAGCAGTGTATCCTAATTCTTACCATTGTCTGTCCCATCACTTCAAACATTCGACTATAGAGGGAAGAGCCCTACAGATGCACAAAAACATCAACACTAGAAAAAAGATGAGCACTTCCTGATTTTTTCCCTCCACTCTCTTCCACTTGCACCAGCACAGTACATAACCCAAGTGCTGCAGGGCCAGCACCCAATGCCAATATGGGGATGGGAGTGCTGTCAGCCAAATCAAGCCAATTAAGTGAAATCGTAATGGCCTTCCATCACCCTCAGTGCTGAGAATTGTGGCGCTTGACTGCTTGTATCCCAGAAGCCCTAGACCAACTTGCTCTGCTTTGCTCTGCTCTGCTCTGCTAGGAGTCAGGAACACTTCAGATGGGGACGGGGGACTAGCAAACAAGGATCAGAAGTCATCCCATGGTGTCCTCCAGAACTTTTGGACTATATCTCCCAGTTATCCTGACCGTTGATTCTGCCAGCTGGGGCTAAGAGGAGATGGAGTCTAAAATACCTCAGGCGCACAAGGGAGGGGAAGGCTGTATCTAAATGCACCTCAGATCTGCAAGGGTTAACTTCTTTCCGGTTGCTTCCACTGGGTGGGCTCAGCTAGCCGTAGCAAGCACAGAGTCTCTTAAGGAACCCAGCCCCATGCTAGCAAGTGTGGCATCAATCACTCTGTTCATGCAATCGGAGTGTGAGCCTGGAGAATGGGAATTAATGGGGATCTCTGGCTTCATTTGATGTGGCAACTTGCTTTTCCACTGATAGTTCATATAAGGATTTGCTTCGGCTTGGCAGCTCAAACTAATGGAGTCTCCAATTTTACATGCCACTCTTGAGTGGATGCATCTAATCCTCAGTCATCAAATTAGGAATGCAGACAAGAAAAACTACCGATAAACAGGCTTGCAAATGGAATATATCACTTAATTGGACATATACGTGCTCTGCCACAAATCGTATGTAAAAGGAATGAGGAAATCCTAATAAAGCAACCCACTAATGGCCCAGAGCAGTTTAACCCATGAATGGCCCAGAGAAGACTTCCTCAGCTTGGCATTCTCATGTTGCATTATGACTCCCATCAAGGCCCATGCTGGGTGTAGATGATTAGAGTTGGATGATTAGCCAACATCTCTAGAGGGTATCAGTATGGGCAATTCACCCTATGCAGACCAAATGAAGAGGAGGAGGAAGAGAAAGGGAAGTGGGGTGAGCACATATGCTTGTAACCAGAAAGCATTTCCAAGGAGATTCACTCTAATCCTGCTTGGATGTTCTGGCAGGCGTGGTCCTGCAGAAGATGCACAAGAACATGGTGGTGCTCTTCCATAGCTCCTGTACGTGGCAGTGGCACTTTGGCACAGCCCTAGCCATGTATATGGTAATCCTAGCCTTTCTAATGGACTCAGGATGGTGGATTTTGTGTATCTTCCCAATATTACTGCAAGAGACTTTGTCTCAACGGTGGCCACAAATAAGCATCCTTTGTCTCTCCTGTGAATTCTGTAATGCCATGGCTATTATTACAACTGCATTCCAAGTTCACCAGAAATAAAAGTAATTGCAAATGGAGGGGCTGGCACCTTGCTGTCTGCCTTCTGCAAATATTTAACTCAAACTTTTGCCACCTAGCACTTTGCGTAATTAGTAGGTCAGTGGTACTTTTTCCACTACCCACAGGTAGTGTGTAATTATATCGGTGTTGTACTGGGACTGCAATCCTTCACCAGGATAAATGGACACCAGCACTGCTCTGATTATTGATTTTTCAGATAAGATTGGTCATTAGCCAGGATGATTAAGAGGGTCTGTACTGATGAACTCTCGTGGCATCTGACAAGCTTTGCAAAAGAACGATGCAGGGAGAAAACATGGGATGACTGGTTATGTCTAAGGATCATTAGGCCAGCTTGTGACAAGCTGCCACGGGGTCTCAGTCCGACATGGGGCAGCCCTTGAAGATGATTCAGAAACTGCATCTGGTACAGAATACTTGTGGAAGCTTAGATCATACCTAAGATCAATGGCTTAGATCAATGGCTCTTTACCTTAAGAGCCATTTTTGGAGGAAGAAAACATATTTATTATTGATATAAATAAAGAAATGAAATATTTAATTATGTTACTTTAATTGAATGCATTCACATATACACATTTTATGCAAATCTGTATCTTTCTTCTTTTATTCTATTTTTGGGTGGTGTGTTTCTCCTTTCCTTTTCTTTCTAGAAGATCCATATTTAACCAGTAAAACTGTGCATGACCTTTGCTTGCTCAACTTTTTATAATCAACAGTATCTTCTATAGCAGAGAACTGAAGCTAGTTGGAGCAGGACACTTACAGCTAGACAGTTCTTATAGAAAAATCCTTTATTACCTTTCACCTTTTCCTAAAGAGTGTGGGTAGCAGCCTTCCTCAGCCTAATGGCCTGTAGAGCTTTTGGATTTCAACTTCCATCAGCCTCAGCCAGCATAGTCAATAGTCGGGAGTACTGGGACTTATGCTCCATAACATCTGGAAGGCACCTGATTGGAGAAGGCCAGTGTATCGTGATTGTTCTCAGTTTCCTCCATATCCATCTCCTTCTACCTGGCCAGAGGAAGCTAGATAAGTAGACTGGATGGGAATCCTGAAGGCTGGGCCAAATAGCTAGCTGTTGGTTGCACTGAGCCAATCTGCAAAACCTCTTCACTGAGTGGGAGGAAGCAGCAGGCAGCCCTGTGGGACTCCCTGGAGATCTCTCTGACCACTGCAGGATGATGTATTTATTTAAGGAGTTTTTGTCGCTTAAGTGAAATATCTGTTTTTCCTCAGAATTGACCACAAAGGAAACTACTAATGATACAACTCTGAGGATGTTGTGCAACATCCAAGTGCTCCACCATGAGCTCTACTTGGGCAGGCTGTATTTTCCGAACTTGGGTTAACCCTCCCAGGAGAAAGGATGCAATAAAATTGTCATCTGAAGGCTGCAGATGATGAAGCGGACGAGTTTAGGGCTAGATTCCTACCAAAGTGGTGCAGTAGGAAACCTGTGTTGATTCATGTTTCCGTAGCTATCATTGCTGGCTCCTTTGCAGAAAGGAGAAGACGGATCCATCCCCTGTGGCAAGTGCCACATTGTCTCTATGTTTTTCCACAATATATGCATATCCTCCTTTTTCCTAAGGACCTTTGAGCGGTGGGAGAGGAAGCATAAATCACTAAGGCTTCCCCCCGAGTTGCTGTGGTAGAATGTCTGAAGTCACTATGGGATCAATCATATGTTTTTCTCTACTACAATGTGACTTCTGGAAGTTGTCATAATGACCTATGTGGATCCAAATCTCATGTCTTCTTTGCTCTTTGCTTTATTGATGCATTTCTGCCTCCCTGCACTTCGTTCTTTCCTTCTTTTGCAGCCGCATAATACAAAAGCCAGATCTTACATCCCTTTCTGAGGTAGGTTGCAAAAATTTATTCAGACCGCTACCTAAAACAGAATCTCTTCAGACAGTTTTTCTGTGTTTGGAAAAACTTCTGCTGGATTTAATTGCATTTTTAAACTATGTTTTTCTCTCTTAGTTGCTTGCTGTTTGCAACTGGAAAGAAACACATGATAGAAAATATGCAAATTAACAAATATACACTATGTGACTTGATCTTAGTATGTCACCTGACGTATTTTAAGAATAGATTTCAGAACATAAGTGCACTGGCACAGCAGACCAAAAAGTAGTATTATATCCCACTTTGCTTCCTCTTGTAAGGAAGCAAGGCAGTTTACAAGATGCTTCTTCTCGCTGTTGTATCTTAACAACAACAGACCTGTGAGATATGTTAGGCTGAGAGCCTGTGACTGGCACCCAGCAAGCTCCATGGCTGTATGGGGGCTAGGACCCGGCGCTCCCAGCTCCCCAGTCCAGCACTCTAACCATCACACCACACTAGTTCTTTAGCCCAGTATCCTGTCTCTCACAGTGGTCAATGAAATACATCTTATATATAAATCCTACGTACATTTTTTTCTTTCACCTACCTCCCTGCAATCAAATACACCTTAAAAGGAAAAGAATCCCATAGCTGTGGTTGTGCAGTTGCAACTTGGGAATCAGATGATCAGTGGCAAAAGAGGAGTCAGGTGGGACTTCTGCCCCTTCTTCTTTCAGTCCTCATAGCCATTCCTCTTTCCTGCTCTGCAGCAACAGAAGAATCAGCCCTGTACTTGCAGCTGAGAGGAACGGGTGGGAGAAATAAATTTTGCAGAGAAGAGGAAGGGTCGTTTGGTTGATGGGAGATCACATGCTTTGCGTGAAAAAGGTTCTGGGTTCCAAATCTATCTAGGGGGCCTGGGAAAGATTCCTGCCTCAGACACTGTCAGTCAGAGTAGACCAGCCTTCCTTGACTTCAGGCTTTCCCATTACAGTTCCCATAATCTCTAATGTCTAAACAGATTTTGGAAGAGTAGAAATGTTTCTGAGGTGAGCATTCAAAAGTTTCAAGGAGGTTAAACATGCCTTACATAACTAGCTTACTTTTTTAATGTTGTATTTCTATGTCCTATTTACCCTGTTGTATTTGTATGTCCTATTTGGGAGTCATATACAATGGCCTTGCCATTCCAGAGTGAATAAATAAAAATATTTGAAACCTTTGCAAAGAAAGAATTTCACTGTAATCACTGGAATTTTAGAAAAGCAGCAGCAAAGAACATAAAAATAGTCCTCTGGCTGGCAATACATCTGAATTGCTGGATAATTATGGATTAACCAATCCTTTGGGAAAAAGCATGAAACAAAAGATGAAAATAGCTTGCCAGGATCTGTGAAATTCATCACAGAGCAAATTCTTGTGGCTTCGCTGTAAAACTTCTGGAAATGACATGGAAGTGCTAACAGACCCCTTAATCTTGAGTGAGGCTACTGGGCACCTCTCTAATGATAACCGTAATGGCAGCCTGCATGGGTACAAGTGGTCCAGCTCTTCAGGTCTGAGCTGTTGCTCCCAGGGGGTTGCTGTCGAGCTCATTATTTTGTTCTTTTCATTCCGCTAGGGCAGCTCCAAGCCGTGACAGCAAATGGGGATAATTGAAGTGAAAGTGCTCAAGCCGGACTGCCCAATCTTCTCATAAAACAATCACTGGATTGTTCCGGGAACCGTTGACACAACAAAACCTTGTGCCGCCGATTCTGCCCCGTAATTAGCAAGCAGTTGCTGTCAGCCCCTGTCAACTGGGTTTTTGGACTATCTTCCCTTGCAATCAGGGAGAAGAAACTGCTTTGAGTGAAGCTGACAATTATGTAAAGGGAACTAAATGAATTTGGCTTACAGTTCACACTTAGCCCCCACAGATGGAATATGGGACCTCTGAGGCCCATTTCAAGGTCTCTGCTCCTTTGTACCTTCCTGGCTAAGTGCCTAATGAGGCACAGAGGAAGCAAATGCAGACCGAATTATTACTCTGCTTCTTATTGTCTCCCTTGTTCTCCTCCCCTCAGACCCCGCCGTCCCTCTTCCATGTAGGGAATCACCATGCTGCTCCACGCATTGCTATAGCCAAGTTCAGAGCCTGATCTTATCATCCAAAGACAACAAAAAACAGAAGTCTGCTCTCACAGGATTTCAAAGGAGGTTTGATACAATGGCATGTAAAGACAAAGGTCTCCTTATAATACGTAAAACAACCAATATGATTTCTGAAGCTGAAACATGAGACTATTTAAATGTACACAACATCAGGCATTTTCCATGCTCAGGTCCATTTCTAGTAGAATGGTTAGCAAAGACAGGAACTTATGCACACAATAGTCCAAGCATATTTTTCCTTAACTTTGTCTCAGATTTTTCTGCAGATTTTGATTCATTTACTCCCCAAACCTGTGACCATGTTTGACAGTTTACATACTTGTTTGCTAGAATTTGATAGTTGCATTTTGATGTTGACATACACAATGGTTGCAACATTTGACTTTTTCACATAGCCAATATACAATGAAATTTAGCTGGATGTGCTACTTGATAGCTGACACATGGCAGTCTTCCATTTAATAATTTTAGCTTCATAATGGAAAACAAAACAAAAATACTGTAAAAAAATGAGGTTACTCTAAAGGTCAAAGAGCTTTCTATGCCATGTCCCATATTCCCAGAAGTACTCCTGCATATGATTTGATATAATTCCTATAAGCCAGAAAATACAACCTGCATCAGTATTTGATAGCTGACATGCAATCATATTTGTTATTTGACTATGATGACTAAAAAGGTAATTGTACCTGGCATTTTTTGATGGTTGACAGCTTGTGGCATTTGATATTTAACATCAGACAAAAGCCAAACAAGCAAGAGGTTGCCAAGAAGTCTAAAGCACTTAGCACAGCCCTACCTCCTCTACAGGGCTGTCAAATTGGATATGGGATGTGGCACTTGTGTCTTTAGAAGATGTGTAGAAGGGAGAGCATTCCCACCACGGCACTATTATTTATTAAAACATTTCTATTACCTTCACTTTCTTTGAAATCACAAAGTTTCTGTGGTTGTACGTAGGAAGTTGCCACTGCAAAATAGAGCCCTTGTTTTATTAAGTATACGGTGTGTGGCAATTAGCAGGTGGTAGCTAAGCTATATTCTGGATTGTTTATGAGCAGGACCGTGGTGAAAGGGATGTGTCCAGAGGCCTTTCACGGTGCCTTGTGGAATGCTTCTGACTGCTGGAAAGGGACTTTGCCTTGTTTTTAGGTACCTCCTTTCCCCCCTCAGCTGAGTCATTGGGTTGAATTATTTCCCTACAGCAACACCACAGCTCCTGTAAGACTAAAATATCACACCTCCCCAAGCTTGTTATGCTTGGCACGAAAACAATTCCTGATCTCACATCTGGAATAGTAGCAAAGAATTCTGTACACTTACAGAGAAAATCTCTACTTTCACCCACACCTATCTGACCTCCACACTTGTCATTCTTCATTAAAAGCAATAACATTCTCATATATGTATGTATGTATGTATGTATGTATGTATGTATGTATGTTGTTGTTAGTCGCGAACTCGTGTCCAACCCATTGCGACCCCATGGACAACATTCCTCCAGGCCTTCCTGTCCTCCACCAGCCCCCAGAGTCCACCCAAGCTCACACCGACTGCTTCAGTGACTCCATCTAGCCACCCCATCTTCTGCCGTCCCCTTCTTCTTTTGCCATCAATTGTTCCCAGCAATAGGCTCTTCTCCAGGGAGTCCTTCCTTCTCATTAGGTGGCCAAAGTATTTGAGTTTTCTCTTCAGTATCTGGACTTCTAAAGAGCAGTCAGGGTTGATCTCCCCTAGGACTGACTGGTTTGATTGCCTTGCGGTACAAGGGACTCGCAGGAGTCTCCTCCGGCACCACAATTCAAGGCCTCAATCCTTTTGCGCTCAGCCTTCCTTATGGTCCAGCTTTCACAGCCATACATTGCAACAGGGAAAACCATAGCCTTGACTATACGCACTTTTGTTGGCAGGGTGATGTCTCTGCTTTTTAGTATGCTGTCTAGATTTGCCATAGCTTTCCTCCCCAGGAGCAAGCGTCTTTTAATTTCCTGGCTGCAGTCCCCGTCTACGGTGATCTTGGAGCCCAGGAAAATAAAATCTGTCACTACCTTCATTTCTTCCCCATCCATTTGCCAGGAAGTGAGAGGACCGGATGCCATGATCTTAGTTTTCTTAATGTTGAGTTTCAAGCCAACTTTTGCACTCTCCTCCTTCACCCATATCAAGAGGATCTTTAGTTCCTCTTCACTTTCTGCCATGAGAGTAGTATCATCTGCATATTGAGGTTGTTGCTATTTCTCCCAGCAATCTTAATTCCAACTGGTGATTCATCTAGCCCTGCCTTTCTCATGATGTGCTCTGCATATAAGTTGAATAGGCAGGGTGACAGAATACAGCCTTGCCAAACTCCTTTCTCAATTTTGAACCAATCAGTGGTTCTGTGTCCAGTTCTCACTGTTGCTTCTTGACCCACATATAGGTTTCTCAAGAGACAAATAAGATGGTCTGGTACTCCCATCTCTTTAAGAACTTGCCACAATTTGTTGTGATCCACACAATCAAAGGCTTTATGGTCTTTGGTCAATGAAGCAGAACTAGATGTTTTTCTGGAACTCCCTAGCTTTCTCCATGATCCAGCGTATGTTGGCAATTGGATCTCTAGTTCCTCTGCCTCTTCGAAATCCTACCTGTACTTCTGGTAGTTCTTGGTCCACATACTGCTGGAGCCTAGCTTGTAGGATTTTGAACATAACTTTGCTAGCATGTGAAATGAGTGCAATGGTGTGGTAGTTTGAACATTCTTTGGCATTGCCCTTCTTTGGGATCGGAATGTAAACTGACCTTTTCCAATCCTTTGGCCACTGTTGAGTTTTCCAAATTTGCTGGCATATTGAGTGTAGCACTTTTACTGCATCGTCTTTTAGGATTTTGAATAGCTCAGCTGGAATACTATCGCCACCACTAGCTTTTTTGTTGTTCAGACTTCCTAAGGCCCATTTGACTTCACATTCCAGGATGTCTGGCTCGAGGTCAGTGACCACCCCATCGTGGTTATCAGGGACGTTAAGCTCTTTCTTGTATAGTTCTTCTGTGTAATCTTGCCACCTCTTCTTAATCGCTTCTGCCTCTGTTAGGTCCCTGCCATTTTGGTCCTTTATCATGCCCATCTTTGCATTAAATGTTCCCTTCATATCTCCAATTTTCTTGAAGAGATCTCTGGTCCTCCCTATTCTATTGTTTTCTTCTATTTCTTTACACTGTTCATTTAAGAAGGCATTCTTATCTCTTCTAGCTGTTCTCTGGAATTCTGCATTCAATTGTTTGTATCTTTCTCTTTCTCCCTTGCCTTTCACTTCCCTTCTTTCCTCAGCTATTTGTAAAGCTTCCTCAGACAGCCATTTTGCTTTCTTGCATTTCTTTTTCTTTGGGATGGTTTTAGTTGCTGCCTCTTGTACAGTGTTGCGAACCTCCATCCATAGTTCTTCAGGCACTCTGTCTATCAGATCTAATTCCTTAAATCTATTTGTCACCTCTACTGTATATTCATCAGGGATATGATTTAGGTCATACCTGAGTGGCCTAGTGCTTTTCCCTACTTTCTTCAACTTAAGCCTAAATTTTGCAACCAGAAGCTCATGATCTGAGCCACAGTCAGCTCCTGGTCTAGTTTTTACTGACTGTATAGAGCTTCTCCATCTTTGGCTGCAGAGCACATAGTCAAACTGATTTCTGTGTTGACCGTCTGGTGATGTCCATGTGTAGAGTCGTCTGTTGGGTTGTTGGAAAAGAGTGTTTGCAATGACCATTGTATTCTCTTGACAAAATTCTACCAGCCTGTGCTCTGCTTCATTTTGTACTCCAAGGCCAAACTTGCCTGTTATTCCGGTTATCTTTTGGCTTCCTACTTTAGCATTCCAATCCCCCATGATGATAAGGAAATCATTTTTTGGAGTTAATTCTAGAAGGTGTTGTAGGCCTTCATAGGACTGGTCAACTTCAGCCTCTTCAGCACCAGTGGTTGGGGCATAGACTTGGACTATTGTGATGCTGAATGGTTTGCCCTGCATTTGAACAGAGATCATTCTGTCATTTTGGAGATTGTATCCCAGTACTGCTTTTCCTACTCTTTTATTGACTATGAAGGCTACTCCATTTCTTCTGAGGGATTCTTGCCTGCAGTAGTATACCTGATGGTCATCTGAATTAAATTCACCCATTCCTGTCCATTTTAGTTCACTGATTCCTAAGATGTCGATGTTCAGTCTTGTCATCTCTTGTTTGACCACATCCAGCTTGCCTTGATTCATGGATCTTACATTCCAGGTTCCTATGGAGTATAGCTCTTTGCAGCATCGGACTCTTCTTTCACCACCAGATACATCAGCAACTGAGTGTCCTTTCGGCTTTGACCCAGTCGCTTCATTCTTTCTGGCACTACTAGTACTAGCCCTCTGCTCTTCCCCAGTAGCATATTGGACACCTTCCGGCCTGAGGGGCTCATCTTCCAGCGTCATATCTTTTTGCCTTTTGGTACTGTCCATGGGGTTTTCATGGCAAAGATACTGGAGTGGGTTGCCATTTCCTTCTCCAGTGGATCACATTTTGTCAGAGCTCTCTGCTATGACCTGTCCGTCTTGGGTGACCCTGCACAGCATAGCTCATAGCTTCATTGAGCTACGCAAGCCCCTTCGCCACAACAAGGCAGTGATCCATGAAGGATATATATATATATATATATATATATGAATGAGAGCACAAGAGAGAACACACAACTTCGATTCAATCCAACCCTGTGTCTTGCACTGCTACATGGCAGGCAAACATTCAACAGGTGCAGCTTATCATCTGTACGTGTCCATGCCAAGAGTAGTATTGCCTAATTACTATTACACTACTGGAGACACATGCAATAGTTTCTATTTATATTTGAAAAAGAAAAGCCACCATTTCCCCTTTTCCCCAGTCACTCGGGGTGAACTGCCTCCCTCACTGTTTGTTTTTGTTTGTTTGTTTGCACTGAGCACAGCCTAACACAGGGAGGGGGCACTTGGGAGAGTGCAGGATCCATCCCATTCCTGCTGCCACTGGAACAATTACTGAATGGCTGAATGGCTGACAAAGTCCCATGGAAAAGCCATGTCAAAACCGCCACATCCCCTGGGGAGCCTGAGGCTGCTCAGACATGGCAGCCACCTTCCTCTTTGCTAGGTGGCCGCACCAGGGGGCTAACCAACTTGAAAGAGGGGAGGAAGACGAAGGGGAAGATCTCCTTCACGCTCCTCCCGCCATGCACAGGTTGTCTGCAGTCCTCAGAATCTGAAGGCTTGTAGGCCCCCCACTGGATTGTGTGCTAAGCCAACCATCACTATCTATTTTAAGCAGTGAGGGGCTGCTGAGTCCCCCACATTTCCCTGGGTCAATGGGACATGCAGTGGGATGTTAGGGTTGCCTGCCTTTCTCCAATTCTGCTTCCGCTCATTGGCTGTTCTTTATATGAGTCATTCCAGATCATGCACTTCTTTTACGAATCCTGAACCACAGGGAAGGCTGCTGCCCCCTACATCAGTGAGGCTCCTCAGCTATTACAGCTTTTCTCTTCTGATTTTTAGGAATTATCCATGATGTGAGCCTGTATGGAGGATGAGGTTCATGAACATTATTACATTTCTATATCGCTCATAGCCAGAGCTCTCTGGGTGATTCACATCTAAGTCACCCATCCAGATTTCAACCAGACCCAACCCTGCTTAGCTCCTCTCAAGCTCCTGTAAAACTGGAAAGAAAATCTGCAATGCATGTAAGGAAGTGAGACCTTCAAACTCAACAGATTCACTTGATATGCTTCAGCATTTTTCACAGTGGCAGTGGAAGAGTTCAATTTTAGTTTGAACATTCAGTTCTAATTACTTGTAATGGGTTGGATCTGGACTTAGTCAGACTAATAGTAGTAGAGCTATTAGCTATTAGCAACAGTGGGATTTAAGTTAACTATACTTAGCTCACATTAATTTCCAGCAGGTCTACTCTATGTATAACCAAGGGCACCATCCTAAAGGAGGGGCATGTTATGAGTTGTAGTTCTTTTTGCTGTCTAAACATGCATATGGTTGTTGTGCTTTAAATCTAACCTGAAGATTAGAATATCAGACAATTTACTGCGCCCCTTGCCTGGCAAAGGAGCCAAGAGCAGGGTATCCCTCTTTCTCTGCAAGGCCTTGAGGTGACAAGGGCAAACACACACACACACACAGAGAGAGAGGGAGAGGGAGAAAGAGAGAGACCACTGTCTGGTTTCCTATTGTTAACAGATTATTCTTAGAGGCTGAACTACTATATCCAAATATGGGTAGGAAAAGGAGAGGGTGAAAGATGGAGAATTCCTTTAATCCGTCTGTGCTCCCGCAAGGCAAACCCAGCTTTGAAGGAAGTCACAGTCTCTCATGACAATGCCAGCCCTCTCTCTCCCCAGTAGTTAGCGCAAGTCTTGGAGCCACGACTGTTGCGAGGAGGAAGCACCGCCCTGCGTGCTGAGTCTGTGATTAGCCATGTGAAAGGAACACAAAGAAGGCTGTGATGCTGGCAATGGATTTCACGTGGGTGTCCTTTGCTCAAATACCCCAAAGGAAACCATAGCCAGCATTGGCTGGGCTGAACTAAGGCCACAATTTTGTTGAACTATGGGAGGCTACATGGTGTGTCTGTGGGCATCTTACAAATGATGCAAGTTTGTGATTTCTTTATTCATCTTGCCCTACACTAGGGATAGATGATGTTCTCATTTTTGCTTTTGTTCAGTTTCTCATTGTTCCAGCCTTATGCCCATTTCTTCTGGTTTCCATAGCAGTGTTGATGTTTTTCTTTTTAGAAGTCCGCGTGAACATACTGAAACCCTGTGATGCTTCCTCCTACTATATGTTTTTTGCTCACAGTGTTGCCTAATGTGTGCATTTTTGCAAGCAAATTCCTCTGATACATGCATTTTTGCATGTTATTTTCCACTGATGCATACTTTTTTGTATACATTTTCCATCAACAGACTCATTTTGTATCTATTTTCAGATTGGAGAAGAGCATTGCAAAATTCAGAAAAGTGCAAATATCAAAGCATAATTGTGTTTCACTTTAAATATTGGCTCAAGAAGTGATAATTAGGTAAACATGCATTAAACTGCAAACCAAACCAAATTCTAGCCCATACACACAAAGGTGTGCTGAGAAAACCAGATGGTCTTGCCACGCTTAGCTGAAAAAAGCAAACTCTGTTTTAGGCATAATTAGGAAAGTAAATGAAAATAGAGCTGCCAGTGTCATGTAATCCTTCTACAAATCTATGGTGTGACCACACTTTGAATATTATGTAGAGTTCTGGTCACTGAAACTAAAAAAGGACATTACAGAGTTTGGTAAAAGTGCAGAAAAGGGCAACTAAAATTATCAAAGGGCTGGATAACTTGTGTGTGAAAGACGGTTGCAATGCCTCAGACTGTTTAGCTTAGAAACTGGCTCCATAAAGGGAGCCACAGCTTTGCACTCAGAAGAGCCAAGCAAGGCTGCCATGGCCAGAGCAGTTTAGAGGGCTTTCATTTCAAGGGTTGCCATGAACTGGAGATTGCACACAACAGTGGAGAGTGACATGATAGATGTATACAAAATGATGTAAGGTGTGGAGAAAGCTGATAGGGGTTTTTTTGCCTGTCCCTTTCCTATGTTCTAGAACTCTGTGATTCTGTGAAGCCAAGTGGTGTGAAATTCATATAAAATGAAGTTTTCTTTACAATTAAACTATGCAATCCCCTACCATAACTTGCAGTGCTGACCACTAATTTGCTCGGCTTTAAAAGGGGGATTAAAAATGAAGGCAAAGACTGTTGATGGCTGCTAGTCCGGATAGCTTTAAGCTACCTCTAGTAGCAGATGGTGTGTGCAAATCTGGACCAGATGCTGGGGAACATGGGTGGGAGACTGCTGTTGCACTCGTGTCCTGTTGTGGGTTTTCCAGGGGCAGCAAGTTGGCCTCAGTGTGACCAGGACTAGATGGATCCTGGCCTGAGTCAGCAGGGCTCTTTTTATCCGCTGTGCTGCTGGGCTGGTTGATCGAAAGGTCACAGGTTCAAATCTGCACAACGGGGTGAGTTCCCGTTGCTCCGTCCCAGCTCCTGCCAACCCTGCAGTTCGAAAGCATGCAAATGCAAGTAGATAAAAAGGTACCACTTCGGTGGGCAGGTAACAGCGTTCCGTGCACTTCGGTGTTTAGTCATGCCGGCCACATGGCCATGGAGTCTGTCTGCGGACAAATGCTGGCTCCCTCGGCTAGGAAACGGAGATGAGCACCGCCCCCTAGAGTCAGGCACGACTGGACTTAATGTCAAGGAGAAACCTTTACCTTCTTTACCCTTATGGACATGAGGCTTCAGGGCTACAGGCAGGTTCCTGCATCACCTCTCCTACGACAGCATACCAGGAGGGTCTGATGTGGGTGGGGAAGGTGGGCAATTTAACAGGCAGGCAATGCCTTGGCGTTCCAGCACTGCATTCAGTGGGCAGTCTCCAACAAAGTCAGTTGTGCTTACTTAAGAGGTGTCTAACCCAACACTAATTATGTTAGCTGTTTAAACATGCATAAGATTGTACCATATATGTGCTAAAATAGGAATGGGGGAATCTGTGGATTTTGGTTTCACTCAGTTTTTCAGTTTCCTGGCTGTAAGTTAATGGTGTCCCATTCCTGCATCAACTTCCAAACTGGGCAAAACAGAGAAAAAGTATTCATGTGAAGTATTCATTTTCGTATGAATACTTGTATACAGTGTTGCCATTTCTCCAAATATGCACATCTTTATATGCCATTTTCTTAGAGTGCACACTTTGGGCAGGCCATTTTCTCCTAATATAATGCATTTTTGCATAGCTTTCCTTAACACACAGTTTGCTGCATCTTTCTGAGTTGAGCACTGCATACAAAATTCAGAGGACTACAGATTTCTAAGTGCAAGTTCATTCTAGTTCACCTATTGACTGAGAATTTTGTAAATTTTTTACAAAAACTCAGGCCAAACAAAAGTTTCTACTAAAGTGGTTTCAGTCCTACTTCCAGACAGGGGGAGAACCTGGATTTCTGCGGATAACACCCTGTCATGCTAACCAGCAATGCCTGGAGAAGTGAGGCATCGAAACATGGACCCAATAAGTTACTGCAGAAAGAGACCATATGAATCAGGTGATGGAGGCTGTAGCTGGACTGAGAATACGAGATCAAGCCAAGTGGAAATTCCATCTTGTATGAACAATCTGGGAAACTTTCGGCCAAATAGTTAGAATTCAGGGCTGAACTTGTAAAACCAAGTTTTCAGAGTTACTAACAGTAACTTATCCAACACCAGTAATTTCTGTGATGCAACAGCGTGGTGATTTCCACTTGGGCACAATGGTAGTTTTATTCTGCAGGGAATTCCATCACATCACAATCTGAAAAATGAGCTCCCAGGCACACTAGCCTGTAGCATTGGATCAATATTTTTTCTAACAAATATTTGGGAATATTTTTAACTCCTGAGTCTTCAGTGAGTGGTACATTGTGAAAAAGAGGAAGAAAGCTATAATGTTTTTAAAGACTGCTGGCCAAACATATTTTACTAATACTAATATAATAAATTGGGTTCTCTCTTAAATAAAGAACAAAAAGAAAAAAATCCCCAGGTCCCTGTGCTAGGTATTAGCCTTTGGTTTCCAGTTACTCAACCTTTTTACAA
The DNA here is from genome assembly GCF_004798865.1 of Varanus komodoensis. Lineage (NCBI taxonomy): Eukaryota > Metazoa > Chordata > Lepidosauria > Squamata > Varanidae > Varanus > Varanus komodoensis. The sequence continues at coordinate 20,966,658 of NW_025335440.1, read as the reverse complement.
GTCGTACAGATCTCATAAACTTTGAATGTTGCAGTAAAAATATTTATAGGGCAAGTCAAAGAAAAACATAAAATTGTGTTTGAGACGGTTCATCATGAGTCACATTTTTTAAAAAAAAAAACCTAAACACATTTGCCTTCTCTCTTCTAAAACTGGGAATTCCTTGATCCCATTTAAAAATGAGAACTATTTCAACAGAAGGGCTCAGACATGTTTTAGTCTTTTCATTAGCATTTCCTCTTTCAGGGTTATTAATACATACCTTGGGAAACCCTTAAAATGGCGTTAATTGAAAGTGACAGCTGAGCTACTATGATGCTATCGCACAATATTTATGGAGTAACTGCAAAATACCGCTTGGCAGAGCCAGATGGCAATTCAGTCATTCCACCCTGGGCTCAACTGACATCAGGTCAGGAGCAAGAGAAGGCCAGGCCCCTGGAGCCTGGTTCACACATGCACGCTCAGCACTTGATCGGGTGACGACTGGCACAGAGGAATCGGCCATCACAGATTAAAATGTGGCAGATTAGCGGCTGGATCCGGATGTAGTTGCATGCAGAGACAACCCAGGGGAATCACTGTGATTTAAGTTAGATCTTTAAGTCCCATTGATTTTGGTGGGTCTACTCAAAGTGTGCTCAAGTCTGGATCCACGATGCATTTCCAAAAAAGAGAAAAGAAGGACATAGATTTGCTTCCAATTTGCTTACGCTGATGTATATGTGCTGATGCAAGTTTAGAAGTATTTACTGTCAGTAAAAAGGGAACAGAGATGTCACTACAGGGGGGAAATCTGGGACCAGGTTGCCTGTTTGTGAGAGCTGCTCACTCTACCATCTAGTACTAAGTGGAGCTTTAGGGCTCCTGCTGCCCTCCTTTCTCATTGCATTTCTTCTCTTTAAAACAGACTTGGATGAGATGGTCCTTCGAATCGAGCTCACGTTCCAAGAGAAGACTCTAAAGTGGGCCCCCCATCACAGGTAGACATTGCAAACCATCTCACCTTAGTGCCTTTCATATAATCAGTTGCCCTCCATTGCCAAGTATCCACTATCCCATACCAAGTGATTACATACTGATCATTTTTGTATCAACCAGGCCTGCATCTGGGACAGAGCTTCCCAAAAAAGTTATTGCTTGAAGGGGGCATCCTCCACTCTGGCTGCATAGCTTGGACTTTCATTGCCTCTGACACATCTTGCCAGTGTCTCTCTCTTGCAGCATCCTGATTATCATTAAATTTCTTAATAGGTATCATTATTATTTACTGAGATGCTGGCATACTGAAAATCAAAGTTCTGGCCTCCAATGCCATCTTTATTTGGGTTCAAAAGAGTGTTTTGTATTTTGGACCTCAGACCCTACTTCTGCTTCATACATAGAATCTTGGCTTCTTGGTACTTTTTTTTTTCAGGACAGGGTTTAACAGGGTAGTGTTAGCCATTTCAAGCCATTTTCAAGCATGGGACCGCCCCCCCCCCACATGGTAGCCATTTTGTGGAAGAGCCCATGACAAACTCCAAATGTGCCATGGACCGCTAAGGTTAGGGGACTATACCACATTGAGTTTCAGTGTGCCCTACACAGGCAAACCTTCGGATTGTTCCTTAGGGAACGGAGAAATTCTGGACTGGGAAACTTGCTGTACTGCATTACAGCTATCAAGGGTAGAGAAAAGGAAGGGGGGACGCATGACTGCGGAGATCGGGGTACTGACCTCCAGCACAGTGCTTCTTCTTTGGAAAAAGGAGCAAAATCTTATTATTCTTTTTATCACATTTGATTCTTGCCCTTCCAAAACGCAGCTCAGCATGCACGCACAGCTCCACGGCTGAGGACGTGCCTTGCACAAATTCCATTTTGGAACTGGGGGCCTGTGCCAGCGGTGGGTGGGGTTGAAGACTACAAAGTGACTGTACCCCAGATGGGCTTGCCCATGCTTTCTGGGGATAATGCGGCCTGTAGTCCAACACTATAGTCTTAGAGGAGTCAGTCCTAGGGGAGATCAACCCTGACTGCTCTTTAGAAGGCCAGATACTGAAGATGAAACTCAACTACTTTGGCCACCTAATGAGAAGGAAGGACTCCCTGGAGAAGAGCCTAATGCTGGGAACAATAGATGGCAAAAGAAGAAGGGGACAGCAGAGGATGGGGTGGCTAGATGGAGTCACTGAGGCAGTTGGTGTGAACTTAGGTAGACTCCCGGGGATGGTGGAGGACAGGAAGGCCTGGAGGAATGCTGTCCATGGGATCGCAATGGGTCAGACGTGACTTCACAACTAACAACAACAACATAGTCCGACACATCTGGAGGTAGCAGGACAGGGAAGGCAAGTGTAGTCAATACCAGGCTTGGTACATCTTTGGTTGGAGTCTGTGACATTCAGCTTCACTTAAGGCGCACAGCACTCACGTCAGACAGGATCCAGACTGGGTACATACAGCTGAAGTGGTGGGAATGGACCTCTTTCCCTCCTGCTCCTCAGGGTGGCCCCTCCATCCTTCAGAAAATGCCACATAGAGGATGGAGGACTCTACTGAATGAATGAGTTGGGGCACAGGGCTGGGGGATATGGGAAGACACTGAAAAGTAGGTGGAGGTGCCTGTGGGAGCATCCGTAGAAGTCAGAGCTTGGATCCAAGCCAATTCCTATAAGTTAAGCAGAAATGGCATACAGAAAAAGCGGTGACCAGGTGACCTGTGCATCTGTTGAGGGGCCACATCAAGGCCTCAGCCACTCTCCCTGCCTAGAGTTCTTCAGCAGGATGCCAGTCTGGGCTGGACAACCTTTCAAACAGAGCGGGCTTTCCTGATTTGACACCATCCAAGCATTTTGGGATGCAGCCCTAGACTATAAGGCCAGTTCTAGCCAGTATGGTTGATAGGAATTTTAGTCCAAAATTTCTAAAAGGTGTCAGGTTAGGGAAGGCCAAAAGAAAGCATGCCTTAAAATAGAGGACTGTCCTCTGTAAAGTTGGCCTCATCGGCCTCTTGAGCCAGAAGCAGACTTCAGGTGGCTGTCTCTCTTTTCAGTTCTTTACATTCACATTTCGACCAAAATTAAGTCCAAGGGCATTGTCTTTTAACTGCTACATGAAGAAATAGGCCCAGTAAATAGCTTCTTTGCAAAGTCAAGTAGCTGCTGGAAGGAGTTACAAGGACGTTTTGTGAGCTGTGATTCCCGCAGGACTAAAACAGAGTGGTGTTTCTTTTCTTTTTTTAATCTTTCATCTCTGCTTGAAAGCACGAGGAGCAAATAAAGTGGCTGTCCCCAAAGCAAACAGCCAATCTTGGGATCTCTAGTAATGCCATATTCTGGTAGCCATTAATGCAAATAAGAAAGCTATTGAGACAAAACAATCACACAAACAGCCGTAGTCGGCTTGTATGAATCTTAGGACTTCAAAGCAACCAATCTTACTGGATTAAGCTACATCATAAAAGCAAATTCTGCACTGGAAGAACAGATGTGCCAGGGCCCAAGCGGTCGCAACCTTTAGTGCATGTAAATAAATACACCTGGTATTGGCTGCAGATTTGGACCATGACCCAAAGGGCTGAACTGTGAGTGTCTCTGATGAAGTCAGCTGCACAGCCATATTAGAAATATTTGCACCGGTTTATCTCAGTCCAGCCCAAATAATCTGGCTGGGTAAGGCATAAACCTATTTTTCTCCATGAATGTAATATCTGCAAAGTTCTTCAAAAATTTACTCACATTTGTATACTATCAGTGATGAAAATGTATACCAAAGGTAACACGTTTTTATAAAGCATTTTCATTGCTTTGTCAGGGCTACCTCAGTGAAACAAACCAGAAACCTGTAATCTATTACAAGGATTATGGGGCTCCTCGCGTTAGTCCGGCAAGTATGTCTCTCGCAGCACCCAAACAGTTTAGCCTAGTAAAAGACATTGCATCTTTTGTTCACACAAGCTTGCAGCTCTCGCCAAATGTGTTTTCACAGAGAGAAATGTAATGGATGGGTTTGCTGTTTGACGGGAAGGAATCTGGACATGTTCTTCAGTCAGAATAACAAACGGCTGCCAGAAGGGGGAACTGCCTAGTTCACACATTGGGGTGGATCCCAGTTTAGACCCATCAAAATCAATGAGACTTCAATTACCATATATATCAGGATAGAAGATGACCCTTGAAACCAAATATAGCTGAGCAAAAATTGGGGGTCATCTTATAGGCCCGACATCCATAAACAGCCCAAAATATTGACCTTGTCTTATACCTGAGTCATCTTATACACTAATATATAAGGTATTTTCCTGAAACATACTTCCTAGTTGCTTGTTCCACACATTATTACCATATGTTGTTGTTAGTTGCAAAGTTGTGTCTGACCCATCGCAACCCCATGGACAACATTCCTCCAGGCCTTCCTGTCCTCCATCATCCCCTGGAGTCCACCTAAGCTCACACCAACTGCTTCAGTGACTCCATCAAGCCACCTCATCCTCTGCCGTCCCCTTCTTCTTTTGCCATCTATTGTTCCCAGCATTACGCTCTTCTCCAGGGAGTCCTTCCTTCTCATTAGGTGGCCAAAGTATTTGAGTTTCATCTTCACTATCTGGCCTTCCAAAGAGCAGTCAGGGTTGATCTCCACTGACTGGTTTGATCACTTTGCAGTTCAAGGGACTTGCAGAAGTCCCTTCCAGCACCACAATTCAAAGGCCTCAATTCTTTGGCGCTCAGTCTTCCTTATGGTCCAACTTTCACAGCCATACATTGCAACTGGGAAAACCTTAGCCTTGACTATACGCACTTTTGTTGGCAGGGTGTTGTCTCTGCTTTTTAGTATGCTGTCTAGATTTGCCATAGCTTTCCTCCCCAGGAGCAAGCGTCTTTTAATTTCTTGGCTGCAGTCCCTGTCTGTGGTGAACTTGGAGCCCAGGAAAATAAAATTGTCACTACCTCCATTTCTTCCCCATCCATTTGCCAGGAAGTGAGAGGACCAGATGCCATGATATTAGTTTTCTTGATGTTGAGTTTCAAGCCAACTTTTGCACTCTCCTCCTTCACCCGCATCAAGAGACTCTTTAGTTCCTCTTCACTTTCTGCCATGAGAGTAGTATCATCAGCATATCTGAGGCTGTTGATATTTCTCCCAGCAATCTTAATTCCAACTGGTGATTCATCTAGCCCCGCCTTTCTCATGATGTGCTTTGCATATAAGTTGAATAGGCAGGGCGACAATATACAGCCTTGCCGAACTCCTTTCTCAGTTTTGAACTAATCAGTGGTTCCGTGTCCAGTTCTCACTGTTGCTTCTTGACCCACATATAGGTTTCTCAAGGGACAAATAAGATGGTCTGGTACTCCCATCTCTTTAAGAACTTGCCACAATTTGTTGTGATGCACACAATCAAAGGCTTTAGCATAGTCAATGAAGCAGAAGTAGATGTTTTTCTGGAACTCCCTAGCTTTTTCCATGATCCAGCGTATGTTGGCAATTTGATCTCTAGTTCCTCTGCCTCTTCGAAATCCTACCTGTACTTCTGGTAGTTCTCGGTCCACATACTGCTGGAGCCTAGCTTGTAGGATTTGGAGCACCACTTTGCTAGCATGTGAAATGAGTGCAATGGTGTGGTAGTTTGAACATTCTTTGGCATTGCCCTTCTTTGGGATCGGAATGTAAACTGACCTTTTCCAATCCTTTGGCCACTGTTGAGTTTTCCAAATTTGCTGGTATATTGAGTTTAGCACTTTTACCATATATATCAGTATATAAAACATCCCTCGAAGCCAAAAATAGCAAAGCAAAAATTGGGGATCATTTTACATGCCCAACTTATGACAAAGACCAGAAAAACCACCCAAAATATTGCGCTTGTCTTGTATGTGAATTGCCAAATCTGTTGCATTCTAGTAAGATAAAAGCAGAGCAGATCTGGGCAGTTTCTCTTGGAGGCTGCCGTCTTACAGTGAAATAAAAGTCCAATAAATACCTAACATAAATAAATAATATCGCTGAATTCTAGATCAATATGCTATTTCTGTTGCCACCCCGGCCTAATAATGCCCAGGAATTATACACAATCCGAGGCAATCTGGAAGAATACAATGGTAGCCAAGAGGAAACACTGCCAAATCAGCTCACAAGGACAGTGCAAGGAAGGAAATGAATGTCAGCAACTAATGTATGTCTTGCAAAGAAGCAGGGAAATGTAACGGTTTTTAAAAATAAAAAGCATAGGATGGTTTTTCATGGCCAGCCCACCCTTCCTCCTCTGCCTCTACCTTTCCCTCCAGCATCCCCTCCCTCAAACGTCTCGTCCTTTCCTTGGTAAGCCTGAGGATGGGTCTGCATCTCATTTTTGTTTAGGTTCAGCTCCCATCTGCAGCATCATGCGGCGCATTTTCATTGTCATGAACTTCTTGGAGAGAAGATTTTCATCCAGGGGAAAGAAAAACAGGGGGAAATAAATAAATAAATGAATAAACAAATGGCGGAGAACCATGTCTGTCATAAACGCCGTGACGTCTGCAGCGGGAGCCAGGTCCCTCCTAGGAACTTGCAGTGCAAATCAAACATGCCATTAGCTTGTCAGGCTTGGCCAAGTGAAATAACAAGCAGCTGCCTGGTGCTGCCAGACTGAAATGGAAAACTGTTGCCCCTTAACAGAAGATTTCCTCAGAGAGGATTAGGCACGAGGGCCAGCACAGACCTGGTTATTCATGAAACTGGTGTCACCGGGAGGTCAATGCAGGGCCCTGCTTAAAACCATCAAACTGTCTTCAGGAAACTCGGCCTGACTTCTGAAGCCAGAAAATGCAACAGCCTGTGCAAGTTCTGGGTGAGTGAAGTCTCACAACCACATAGCCAATGATCAGGAATGCTGGGAGTTGTAGTGCAGAGGAGCTGGCCGAACACAAAGGCTCGCATCTTCAAGGCCTCTGCTGTTCCCCCATCAGAGGGTTCTTTAAGCCAGGCTGGGACTGGGCATCCTTTCAAATAGAGACCTTCCTTATGTGAAGTAGGTCACATGGCCAGCCAGCAATTTTGGGGAGAGAACTGAAGGAGTGTGGCCATGGATCGAACTGGTTGACTTTGGACCAATCATAGACTCTCAGCACAACCTACCTCACAGGGTTGTTGTTGTGAAGATAAGATTGAGAGGAAGAGAATTATGTAAGCTGCCTTGAGTCCCTTAGAAATAAAAAGGCAGGATATAGCTATGATAAATAAATAAATAAACAAACCTGGTGGATGAATATAAAAATCTTTTCAAATAGGCAATTACACAATGGGGCAATAAATACTAAAGCAATGCAAAGTCGGGTCTATGGCTGCCATTGCCACATGATCTGATAGGATTCTTTGTGAAGCACACATTAGCAATTAAAAACTGATGCCTTTGCATTTTATTGGACCTCCAAGTGGCAGAGTGGAAAATTGTTTTGAAACGGCCACAGGAATCCTGCTGCCTTTGGGAGTACTGGGCCTGTGTTTTCATTTTATTCAGTCATTTGATGGATTCCGCAACTGTCTAAGCTCCAATTAGTACTAATTTTCTCAGATTTCAGCAGGCCATGTTGGAAAACAGGCCTTTAATTTGTGTACCCCAAAGGGTCTAAAACATATAAGACAGAGCATCTGATACAAGCATCAGCTGCACCGGGAGCAAAGGAAGAGTCCAGCTGCAGGGTTTTGCTGTGCATAGAGAAGGGCGTATCTGGCGACTTTGCATTCATATTCATTTTTTAAAACCCAAGTTCTTGCTTTCCCATTGTGAATTTAAGTGCATTACTATTAAAAATGAACTGAAACAAAATGTTCACCTATTTGCACCAAATTTTCCACCAGGGAAAAGACTGTTAGGCCTCCATGCCATATACCTGTCCAAGAGGAAGCACCTCTTGGAAAAGAAGACGTGGCCTGCTTAATGCAGCACGAACATCCCTGAACATCAGGGGATTCAAATCCACCTTTAGGACCAACTTGCACAAAGCTCTGGCAGTGGATGGATGAATTTGTCCGCTTCAGTTTCTCCCACATTCAGGTTTGGAGGTCTCAAGTGACTTCTATCCTGCATATGAAGAACTTTGCACTATTGGGGAAATTCTTACTCAAACTAAACTGCAACTGTACTATGCATGCCAATGGTGTCAGAGTCAATCCCTGGTTTCTCTGGTTAAGGGAACTATGTATGGTAGGCATGTCATGAGCAGAGCCAGCTGGAGCCGGGGGTCAGACTAGGTGGCCCAGGAGGCCCCTTCTGACTTGCTATGTTTCTATGTATGTCATGGTTTGGAATGACCTTGGCCTGAGTTCATGGAAAGCTGTTCTCAGCAAGAAATGCCTTCCCCACTCCGGCATCCTCCAGAAGAGTCATATCCCAACTCCATTGCCCATGGCCAGCACAGCCATCATGGTGGCTGGAGGGATGCTGAGAGTTTTAGTCCAGCAGATATGGAAGGGGACACAGTGGGGAAAACTGAGCTCAAATATTGGCTACCTCTGTCTTTCTGGGCTCAGTTTAAGGTACCTCATTTAAAGCACTAATAGTTTGGGACCGAGATACACGAAAGTCTGAGTTTTCTCCCTTATGGTTCTGCCTGCCCACTGGCATGAAAACCCTTTGATGCATTCCAGCACCGTCTGATGTGCACTTGGAGGGACCCACAAAAGGGATCCCTGTTGGAGTACGTGGGTTCATTAAATCCAAGAATCCAAGTTGGAAGCAGCTGTAGCCCTCGTCCAGTCCCGATCAGAGCAGTTGAATTCCCTGCCCTCCTTTGACGCTGGCCAAAGGCATTTTGCTGTGTCTGGTGGGCTGAAGACAGGCTCCCCATGGCTAGCGATTTTGAATCTGCTCTTCCTCCGTTCTCCTGGGTTCAGCCTCTACCACTAGAGCAGTCCTGTACGTGCGGCCAAAAAAGAGTAGCAAAGAGGAATCAATTTGTTTAGAATCTGCACATACTAATCTATTCATTTTTTTAATTTTCTATACCTGCCAATAGCAGAAGTCATCTGGGCAGCTCATAACGTGTGTGTGCGTGTGCGCGCGCGCAAATTTAGAGACATTTGTTATAATTGACAAAGAAGTAACAATGTAGCTCACCACAGTGAGCAAGTGTGATCCCATCAGTTGCTTAAGTGTTGGTGGTCAATGACAAGTCCCTGCTGCTTCTCCATTTGATGCCTCTTATGCTGACACTGGGTCTGGATAGGACAGCACTTCAGACAGAGCAGGGTGCAAAATGTGTGGCATCTGGGTGCATATGACCCGCCAGGTGATTTCTGCTGGTCTGCCAGATCACCTGTAATGGCTGTGGAGGTGGCACTGCCTAACTTGTATTGCTGCCTCCTTAGGAATCAGAGATATTCGAGGGATTCCCTGGCTGCAGCCCAGTGAAGAATTTCCATTTAAGGAATAACACACAAGCTGCAAAGCTGCAATCCCATGCCTGTTGAGACAGAAAAAGCCTTTGAGGGGCATGCTGGGAGTTGTAGGACTTTTTCTGTCTAAGCGTGCATAGGATTGTGCCTGAAACCATTTAAGAACAAAGCTCCATCACTCACACAGGTCCTTTCCTATTTGTGTCCTGTTTGATATGCATGTAATTTTACTGCTTGTCAAGACGGGATAATTGTTCAAGCAGTGCCAAGAAGGTCGTTCTTTTCTTCATCAAATATCTCAGCATCCTCTTGACATACAAGTTCTATCACCTGAAGGCATTCCCTGCTTTGAAGGCTGTTGATATTTTAAAAACCCAGCTCATCACCTGTCTTGCACTTTGCCCTCATAACATAAACATGACTTCATCAATCATGTTTACATCACAACTGTTCCTTTCTCTACCACCACCACCATCAAGCCCCTTGCACTAATCTTGCCAAAAGGGACTGGAGCATAAAGTGCAGGGGGTGTCATTCTATGGGATAAATGGGAGATTCCCAGAATAAGCATATTAAGCATTTAGTTCACCTAGTTGTTCCTACAGACTTTCTTTCTCTTCATTAACCTTCTTAAATGTGGTGTCCTGCAGATGTGTTAGATTACAGCTCCCATCATCCCCAGCCATCTGGAGGGCACCAACTTGGAAAAGGCTGTGCTTGATTCCTTCCTTCCTCAAATAAAAAATGTGCTTGTGCTGTTGAATTTTATGTAACCTCATAAATATTTTCATGTAGTACTATAATTACATTCAAGGTTAACCCTATCCATTCTGGAACAGTTCTACAAGGCTCCCCATTGAGTGAATGCCTTTTATGTGATTCTGTGAACAATGTGATCTTCCTCCATCCCAGAGGATTTCAAATTGTCTAGAGAAAGCAGGATGAGATGCCCTGGATCTTCTCCACAGCCCTGGAAGCAATTTTAGGGTGTCTCCGCTTTGGTGTGAATGTGAGTGATGACAGAGATTTTGGTAAGGACTTGTTATACATTTCCAACCTCCTATGTTGCAGCTGCTATGTCCAAGTTATTTAATCCTGGACCCCTAGAATATGGAATGGGCTTCCAAGGGTGGTGGTTGACGCTCCATCAGTGAGGGTGTTCAAGGAAAGACTGGACAACCACATGTTGGGGATTACATGAGCGGAGCCTCCTGGAGCCAGGGGTCAGACTAGATGGGCTGGGAGACCCTTTCTGACTTGCTTTGTTTCTAGGTTTCTATGTTAATTCAGTGAGGCTCCCCGTTAGCTTCTGAATTTGAAGGTTAATGGGCATGCGACACGATACAGGAAGAGTGCAGAGATCAAGACCACCTCTGTATTCCTCCACGCCTGCATATCAGTTAAATGGTCCACTTCAGCCATCTAACTGGGGAGGTGGGAGAACTGGGAGAAGAGAGGAAGGTGCCTGAGGTGTCCTCAGAGTTCAGCGGATAGCTTCACACAACACAAGTAACACTGGTTTCTTGCATAGGATGATCAGTTGTGTGGTGTGAACCATGCCATGGGATTCAGTATGGAACATTTGGTTTTTAAAAACCACAATAAGAAACACCAGTCTTTTCTATAGTTTCCATGTTTCATCATGGATTCTTCAGTCATCCAAACCTGGCCTTGATCATTTGTCAGGCATATCCAGGCAAAAACCTCCGTGTGCCATGAAAGCCGTGCAGGGTTGCCTGTCTTGATGTGTGAACCCAGCCATTATATCTTTACAATTGTTGGATGTGAGAAAGTTGGCTGTTTTGGGTGCTTCTTCTCAAGAGCTGCTGGCTGGACTTCAGAGGAATCAGAATGTGAAGCAGAACTGGGAGGAGTCTGGGAACATGGGCCAAGCTGGGTCACTGAGATGACGGAAGTGGAGACGCTTATCTCAAGGCCAGACTCCCCAGGTGGGCAGGCAGTCTCTGGGAATGACCACGATGGGACTTGGAACCGGGGAGTTTCTCAGATCCAGTGCGGCTAGCATGGCTCTTGCCTCCATGATGCAGTGCCAGCAGAGGAGGGCGGCCCAATTGGAGGATCGGCAGGCAGAGGTGTGCTTACTTTCAGAAGGCCCCTCCCAAAGAGGTGGGGGCCCAGGCATGTTCATAAGACTTTCTGGAGGTGAATACTAGATTGGGTTCAGCAAACTGCTCTGTGCAAGTTCAGAGGATTCATTCTGGGTGTTATGTGCTTTTTGGTCAACAAAGGACGCTTTGCAAGGAAAACGTTCTGTGGTTTTTGAATGTGCGAAGATAGGGCCACAAGATTGCTCCGTAAGCAACTGTAGACTGGTGGTAACACATGCTTTGCATGTGGAAGAACCAAAATACCATCCTTGGCACTTCCAGTAAAACAAATTACATTCAAAGCAAGGGGTGACACACTATGGGAGACCACTACCCAGAAAACTGTGCCCTGCTGCCATTGCTGCTTAGAAGAAAGGGAAAGGGGGAGTATATTTTGGCAGATGGGAGCTGGAGGGGAGGGCTAGTGAAGATCAGTGGGGAGACTTTTCTGACACCAAAGGAAGACTTGGAAAATGTTCTCAAGTTCTTCTGTGCCCTCCCATAACTTGATTTCTATATTAATCCAAGGTAATCTTGGCAGAGTCCACCTAATTCTAATTGAAATGTATTTAAGAAAGCAGCTTTACAATAACAAACACTTCTAGATTTGTTTTCTATCCCATCAATGACCAAGGCATTCAGAAATATCTGGGTCTCAGTTCCATGATTTAGCACAGCCATAGGAACTCTCAGACATGGAGTAGCACCTCCGTTCACAACACCCCCCCCCCCCCGATCAGTGTGCGTAACCTTTCCACATGGATGGTCCTGTCCACCTAGGTCTGGTTTTGCTGGGAATTAAGTGGGCAGCCTGCCCTGCAAGAAATCCAGTGGTCTAGATTGGGACAGACTGCTGTAAGATAGAGAGACTATGCAGCCAGACGGACCATTATTTTTCCCCTGTACATATTTCCTAGTCTGCCTATGCCATATTACATGTACATATGTGTGTGTGTGTGTGTGTGTGTGTGTGTCCTCAGAAATTGCTTTTGAGAATGGGAGGGACGCAGAAGACTGAGTTTGTAGATGCTAATTGTTTGTACAACATAAAAGTAGACTGTAATTTCACCTATTTCCTTCTGAGAGGGGTTCTTAATATAATTTGCATTTCAAAGGATACTGATTGATTAGATTTTCATTCTACAACTATGCTGGGGAGACTGGGGCTAATTTTTGCTTTGTTTTAAATACTGGGTGGTTTGCTCAATCTTATTTTGTACTGCAGGAGGAATGATGGAGGTTCCAAGTCTTAAGGGATTTCCCTACTACAGCTCCATTCATGAATTTATGAATGGGGCTTGTGCCAGCAGAAAGCTATGAGGACTGGGCAGCTGGTAATGTTTTCATTTAGAAAATACCACATCACATGTTTCCTCCAAATGTTATACTTATCTAATAAATCTAGTTAACGAAAAAAGAGGAAAGGAAGACTTTAAGCCCCCCTCCCCCTCCCTGCACAAGAAAATAAACTTTGATCTGCTGCGATAAAAATGGGTGTATTACAGTTTTGCTGGAAATATACCTGATGGATTCTTGCAAATGTTTCAGAAGAGGTGGTGGCTGTACGATGAAGCATTCTCTCTCCCCAAGAGACTTGAAAAGTTTAATGTTTTGGAAATCATTGGTCTCACTGCTCTGACAGCATTGCAAGAGAGTATAAATAAAGCGATCAGTTTAATACTGAAGCGAGTTGACAGGGACCTTTCAGCATAAAATGAATGGGGCGGTTCACAATTAGTGGAACAGCTCTCCCTCTGTTCCCGTTTTTCTCAAAATCATTTTGTTAACAGATTCTAGAAACATATGGGGCAGCATTAGTAACAGCCATGAGCTAACAACACTGGCCTTTAACCTCTGGAGAAATGGGTTCAAATGCTGATTGGATAATGAGAGAAAATAAAATGCAGGGGTTTCAGCCCAGTCCCTAGGGGCTGGCCTTTAAGGAATCACAGGACAAACTGAGCTGTTAGCTGGCTTCTGCTGGGTATGAAGGATTGCAAACTTGCCAGAGATCATGGCTGCACCCAGCTAGACCTGGTTCTGCCACATTTGCCGTATCTAACCAAATGACCAAATTTAGAAGATCAAAAATGGATGGCTGTTTTGCTTTAAATGGGAGAACAAAGATGCGCTGCTGGAACCTATCCGTATTAAATAGGACATATGCCCCATGGATCCTAAAGGGCTTAGTCCCAAGAAATCTTGCACCAGACTCTAGCGCTTAGTTCAGAATAAGGAGGAGGAGTCTCCTTTCATTAGGCTTGGCTGACTGCCCCTTTCAAATATTCTTGAATTATTGACTCATATTGAAAGTTGCTTCTGGACTTCTGGTCGATGATTTTCAGATTCATTTATAAATAAACAAGAATGCATGCATACACATGAATCATTAACAAGTCCTCAGCATCACTGAGCAGAACTTTTGGGACCTGTCCGTACAGTTTAACGGACAAGACCCTATCCCTCTCAGACATTTTAAAGGCACCGTCCTGTGCAAGTTCAGAAAGAATAAAATCATATAATTCCCACCATTCCCCAGCCAGCAAACTTGTAGGGCTCTTTGTTCTGCCTAAACGTGCAAGGATTCTGTCTTTAGTTGCTTTGAGCAGAATAATAACATATTTTATTATATTTATTGTATAAGGAGATTACTATATTTATTCTGGTGTTTTCAGCTAGGGACAGCCTCTAAGAACATCTCTTACCTCAGACCAAACTCCCTAACCCATATCCCTAGCCCAGCTTCAGGTCCATGGTCTTCCTCTGACACCCAAGGGGCTTCGATTGCATTGCTGGCTGTTTGGATGGCTTAACTGGGTTTTTACTGCCTGCTTGTGTCACCTGTCTTAGGACAGTGTCCCGGCATCTTGTTCCAAGCGATCTTCACCAGCCACCTAAGGTGTATCCCACAGAAAAATAACCATTCACTGCTCCTCAACTCCCTCTCAGTCCTTTTCAGCTAACCTTCTCCCTTCCTCTATCTAGACCAACCCTGACTAACCTTCTGTCAACTGTTCTAAGTCAGCTGTCAGTTCCCAACCACGCTTTCCCACCTAGCTAGTGGCCCCAGCCAATCAGAACCCAATCCAGGCTCTATCTAACAATAATTTTCAGAATTGTCTCCATCTCTTCCCCTTCAGAATGTCATTCAACAATTACCACACAGCCCTTCGACCATAACAAAACCCAACTTCATGTTATGCTTATTCATGTACAGTGTACCTCCACAGAAACCACACAAAGGAGATATCCCAGCTCAGCAATTATTGATTTCCCAAATGCTGAATCTGCGCTTTCCTTCTGGTAACCTAGTATATATTCTACCTTAACATTGGTTTTTCCAAATGCTTGAATATCTCAAAACAGAAAATATTTTTACCATCCCATGAATAGGATCAGATTAGCACAGTTGCAAGTCTGAATTCACACACTTGCTACCAATCTGAAAAACATATTCAATAGTGTTAATGCAAGCCCAACATTTTCCACTGAAACTACTGTAATTGTTTCAGAATCCCTGGCCATGAGATCAAGAGATATACATACAAACATTTTCCCTTCCCTATTATATTTAGAGGAAGAACTAAACTTGCTTTTGTTCATTGGGTGGACTTATTATCTACTGGATTGCTTTCTTTCTGACCACATTTCAACTTTAATACCGTTTTCTTAATTTCCAGGCTGAATTGGCACTTTGAAGTTAGAAGCAGAGCAAGTCAGAAGGAGCCTCCCAGGCCATCTAGTCTGACCCTAGTCTGATGAGCAAAACTTTAAAGTTGCAATCATTTGAACTTTTGCTTCTCACCAACAGGACCCAGTTGAAGAAATTTACCCACAGCCTTTTTAAACAAGCCACAAGAATCCAAGTTTTGCATCGCCGCATTTTTGTGCTCTGCACATGAAAGAAAATTGTCCCATGTATGATGTGTGATAACCTGACCTGTGAAATGGACTGTTTCCCTGTCCTTCATTCCCAGATGCCCTGCATCAAGGAAATCATAGTTCCAAAACTTGTTCACTGTACACGTTCACCATTAGCCTATCTGTCTTTTATACATACACAAGAACTGTTTTAATAGTAATTCTTTAAAATCATGTTTTATTGGCATTTATAATTTTCTTTAACGCAATTAAGCCTTAAGTTGTGTAGACTATAGCAGCTTAATGGCCTGACAGCTGCCAACAGTGGTAGTGGAATTAATGGGCAGTGGCTGGGGGGGGGGGGGGGTTGCTAAACAGGAAAGTGAGATATTGGTGGGAGGGTGAGGGAGAAGGAAATAGGATATTCTGGCGGTTTGTTCACCTGACATATACTTTGCCCATCCATGCTGGGCACAACATCTTTTGCCTTTTTTGAGCCTGAGTCATGCAGAAGAGTCCATACATAATGGTCAATTTTCTTCTCTTTTCCAAGAAAAGAGCTGCCAAATATGAACTAGCCATGAAAAAGTTTGCATAAGTGACAACCTCATGTATGCATCCATACAGGAATATAGTTTATGCATCAAAAAGTATGTCTTAAATAATGCACTTAGAACTTAACATGTTGGAAATACGTGTGCAATTCCTGTGTTTTTGAAGCAACAAAAAACAGCAGTTCGTCTGAGAGCTAAGAACTTTCTGGTTGGAATCTTTTTGTCAAGCCTGTAATCAGGGGCTTTCATTAGGTACTGACCACTGAGACGGACTGTTCTCTCTCTGGTAATGCCACCAACTGCAAGACAGAAAAAGGACGAAACGTGTTGTCTGTAACTGACCGCTGACAGAGCTGGAGCCGGTCATTGCTGTCATGAAAAGCAGATCCATAGAACTTTGTGCAGCAAACAAGGGGTGGGTCCCCAGGTCAACGCGAGTGGTTACTTAAACATTCCTAAAAAGGAAGGGAGACAAAATGCATAATCACCACCAGTAACAGCTCGTCCTGCCCCCAAAAGGAAAAAAGTGGTTATGGATTTTCATACAATTTGCATATGCTAATGCATATGCATAGACAACAATTTGGAAATAATTACTATTGTTTAAATAGCAATATAATACCTCTCACCATAATGGGGAAGTCTGTGTCCAAGTGACCTGTTTGCAGTCTGCTGTCCAGGGTCCTAACACTTGATGGACAATTTGACTGTCACATTTACAATGTTAAAAAATATTTAAGAGTTCTTGGGTGGGATGAATGACCTTTGTTCTAAAGTGAAACAGGGGAGCTTTTCCATTCATAGTACAAGCTATGAAAGCATTGCTCCGTTTGAAACATCGCAAGCCCTTTCTCCAGATTTTAGAAGACAGTTCCCCTGGAAGGTAGGATGGGTTCAATTCAGCCCTACGCACGCACGCTTACTCAGAAGCCAGCCTTGCAGAATCCTTGCAGCCTCTTGGGTTGTGCGGCCCAAACGGGTCCGTATGGCGCTCCCCTGGCTGAAAGGCCACCCATGTCATCCAAAAGGCAAATAGGTGGCTTTGCCCTGTTCTATCAAGTGGAGCCTGCATGTGCAGAAGTTCTGTGGACGCCCCAGAGCAAATGTGGTACTCCAGGGCAAGACAGATATTCATAGCATGCCATAAATGTTTTCAGCATTGTGTTCTAAAGTTGTGTAGGTTAGTGGTTCTTGTAATGTACAGACAGTCTGGTGCCTACATGGAAAATATGTGGATAAGGAAGATTTATTTTTACCATGAAACACTAAACAATGAACAATACAGTCTCTTTTATTAGACTTGTCTCTTTTTTGGTGTATGACATATTTTGTAACCCAGCATTTGCTTCAGTTTCATTTTTCTTTTTCTTGTGTTTAAGAGACTTGCAGTATTTTCTTTGCAGCTGTAATTTCAGTGTTTGTTTTTCTACATCCAAAGATCAAAAATCATGGAAATGCACTCTAAAGGGAGGCATGTTTAAATGCATTATGGAACCTTCAAGTTCTCCAGATTTATGAATTCATGGTACAGGCTGTTAGGAACTACACAAATGGTTCCAATCTCTGATGAAGTCAAGTCAGAAACTCCTGTTATGAATGAATGAATGAATGGTTTTATACTGACTGTTGATCTGTATAATACCAGCTACCCCCAAACTGGTGCCCTCCAGATGTTTAGGCCCACTTCAGCCACATCAGCCCAGACTAGCCTGGCCAATGGCCAGGCATGCTGGGAATTGTACCCCAAAACATCTAGGGAGTACTGCTGTATACCACGGCTGATTTGTCTCACTTCCTCCTAGGTTTTGGATAGAAGTCCCTTTCATACTACCTAATATCTTTTACAGCACCACCCTAGACATGACTGCTGAGAAGTAACCAGGATTGTAAGCAAATACGGGATTACAGTGTGAGACTGAATGCATATGTTTTATTATCCAGCTTTGGAGCCTTTCCAACTTCTGCTTCATCATAGGAGCTATCCAAAGACTGCAGAGATGGAACACACATTGCTCAGCCTCTGGATTCACCACAGGAACCATTGATTTTAGGAAAAATGCATGACTTCTATTGTTATATATCATTAGAAGAGAAGTGCCTGCACACACAGCCTATGTCCATCATCAGTTCAGGGCCCATCACATCTTAATTAACAGTTCATCAACAGTAAATTTTGTAGTTTTTAAGGCTGACAGGAAATTAAGCAACCCTTCCTCTTCACATCACACTTCCCAGCAGATCAGCCCCAGATTTCTTCCTTAAGGTCTCTGCAGTTCATAGCTGTGGGTAGGCCTAGTGCTGGCACGACGGCTACTGCAGCAGCTGTCCTTGCCTTCATTGCGGCAACGTCCGAGTTGTCTGGCTGCTGCCAGCGGTCCTGAGGAAACTGCTTCTGCAGACCTGGAAGCTCTTTCCCCACTCCTGACCCTTTGAACCTACCAGCCACACCTGTGGACCTGACAGCTAAGCCCTGAACTGAACAAAGGATGCGATTTTTTTGTTCTTTCTTGTCTTCAACTCAAGCTTCTGGAATGCTAGATGCTGAACGAGGCAGATACCTTCGGTCTGGAGTTGCAGATCGCTTCGGTCTGGACCTCCAGCCAGACCCCTTTCTTCAGCAGGGTCTAGGGCTCCTCCGAGGCCCTCCATCCCCTTTTTGTCAGGCTACCTCTTCCTTCCTGAGGGGAAAGTTCTTGGTCTTAAGTCTAGCACTGTGCTACCATTCAGTCATGTAGGCTGGCTACAAAAGTAAGTGGGCAATTGAATTTGGTGAGTCTACAGTGCCACCAAGCTTGAAGCAACTGGCGGGACACAGTCTTCTAGATGAGCTCTGACTAGCTAAGAGTATAGCGGAATGGTTTCTTCTTGTGATTTGCAAGAAATACTTCTGTGAATGCATTTCAAAATAGCATTTGCCCTTTTTGCAGCTGCTGTCGTTAGTTGCAAAGTTGTGTCCGACCCATCGCAACCCCATGGACAACATTCCTCCAGGCCTTCCTGTCCTCCAGCATCCCCCAGAGTCCACTTAATGGTTGGCTCATATTCAGCCTGTTATCCACAAGAACTTAAAGGTATTTTTCTTTCTATAGTTGCTCAAGTAGCATTTTGCCTCTTCTCTAGGTGCTCAGTATCCATATATGGAGTGTGCAAGTATATACCTTTCACAGGACTATCTGTGTTTCTAAGGCACAACTCAAGCAGAGGAAACTGCGAGCTGGAACGCAATGGTTCTACAGCTCCTCCAGGAGTGCTGCCTGGAGGTTGTACTGCAACTTGAGCCACAGACAGAAAGGTGTGGAATAGTCAAACAAGCAAACAAAGACACTTTTGGCTAAACAGGATCAGGGGACCAAGAAACCAATGGAGTTTTATTGCACAAGATCTAAACCTCCTACCTGTGGCTTGGCATCTTGATCTGAGTTGCCTGGCCTTCAGAATGAACCTCAGTTGAGCCCTTGCCTTAGATACCCACCCGCCTTCAAGCTGGCAATCATGATTTGCTATGCATCTTGCTATCAAAAAGGTGGAATGCTGGTAGAAGGGAAAAAAGTGGGTGTGTACTTGAACATGTGCTTGGATGTCTGTGTTTAGGCACTTATATTCCACCTGCCGATGTCAAGGCATTCCTTATGGATAGGTGTGAAAGCTGAATATGAAGAAAGCTGACCGGAAGACATTCGATATATTCAAAACACTGTGCTGGCAGAGAGCTTTGCAAATAGCCCGCACTGAAGATGAGCAAATGGTTCCTGGATCAATTCAAGCCAGGACTTTCTCTGGACACAAAAGTGACAAAACTGAAGCTGCCATACTTCAAGTCCATCATGAGAAGGCAAGACTCACTGGAGAAGAGAATAAGCCAAAGGGAGAAGGACAAGAGGAAGTCCAGTGTGAGATGGATCAGTTTCATGAAGGAAGCCCTTGTTTGAGTGTACAAGAGCTGAGCAGGGCTGTCAAGAACAGGACATGCAGGAAGGCACTCATTCATGGGGTTGCCCTACACTGCAGATGGCTTGACAGCGTGGCTTAGTGCCAGTATCAATGGTATTCTTAAGCTCCACCCCACTGGAGGAATTGAGGAAGGCTACATGGGTCAGATCTGCAGGTCTCCGTGGACTGGAGTTCCCCCCGACCCCGACCTATTTATTTATTTATTTATTGAATGAATGAATGAATGAATGAATGAATGAATTTCTATACCATCCAACAGCTGAAGCTCTCTGGGCGGTTCACAGCAGCATATTTAAAACAATATAAAATATACCAATTAAAACATATTAAAAGATCATAAAATTGGCAATACAAAATTTAAAACCAAATAAAAACCAGAAAAACAAAGATTATATGTTAAAAAGGCCCAGTTAAACCCTGTCTAACAACCAGCAGGATTCAGTAACTAATTAAGTGCCCTGCAGTAGAGGACGGTTTTTACCTGGCGCCAAAAAGATAGTAAAATTGGCGCCAGGCGGGTCTCAGTGATCTAGAGGCTATAACGTTTAAAAAAAAAATCCTTCTTATAATGCAGCCCACTTAAAAATGGCAGTGGCAAAAGAAGAGGCTAGCAGATTACTTCTGGAATCCTGTTCCATTATTTAGTTCTGCGATCAAAGTTTCTCATTCCCAACTTGACTAGGGGCAGAAAGAAAGCAAAAGGTCCTCGAAAGCAGCTGGTGAGTGAGGTTCATACTGGGGGAGCTAATAGCTAAGATGTCTTAACCTCAGGCCGTTTAGGGCTTCAAATGTCAGATCTGCCTTGGGTACCCCCTCTTCCAGCTTGGCTTGTAAAGTCCTTGTATTTGTCCTTGTCAGTTTGGCAGCTTCAAGTTAACGCTCTTGAAAAAAATTCATTTACCTAATTTGTTTATTTCTTTATTTGTGATGTTTCTATGCCTACTGGTAATATAAGCTCTCCAGGTGGTTTGCAGCAAATGCCTTCTTTGGAGCACGAGGCCTTTCTAAAGCGAGGGAGAAAACGTGCACCGAATCCACAGCATCACTTAGGCTTGAAAGAGGGCATGGTGCCATCCAGAGCGTGGCACTGCCTGCCCTGGTTTTCTGCTGCCACTTGAAGTGGTTTTGGTGCCGGCAGGCCCTGTGGTCTGACCGGCCGAGAATGCACTGCTGCTGCTGCTTCTGTTAAATGCCTGCTCTCTCAGCTACATTTTATATGTTGAATTTATGACATTAGCTGTCTCAAGCAGTTCATTTTCAGGTGGGATAAATATCAGAATAAAGCATTGCCATGCATGAGAGGCATGCAGCTCAAAGAAGGCCAGTTCTGGCCCACCTGCACTGGCTACCTGTATGCTTCTGGTACCAATTCAAGGTGCTGGTCTTAACCTACCAAGCCCTACATGGCTTGGGGCCACAACAGTTGTCGGAGTGCCTCTCCCACCCCAACCTACCCAGGTACTACACTCCATCTCTGGGCCTTCATCAGAGTGCCAGTCCCTCAAAGGGCTCAGAGGGTGGCAAATACGGGGAGGGCCTCTTTTGTGGTGGCCCTGCATCTTTGGGACAACCTCCCTGCTATGGCCCTGATGCCTGATTTGCTATCCTTTCCCAATTAAGACAGCCCTCTCCGTGGAGGCTTTAAAGACGTTCCTGACACAATTAGCCTTTTTTATTTTTATTTTTATTTAGTTTTTAATGCAATGATTAATTAATATTAATTCTTGTTAATGTTTTATTCATTAAATTTTATTGTTTTTTATTCTGTTGTAAATCACCAAAAGAGTTTCAGCTAAGGGTGGTATAGAAATGTGTTGTTGTTGTTAAACTGGAGATGTACATGCTAGACTAGAATGCAAAACTACAGGCTGACATTTTCTTCTAGAGAAAATGGGGGCATTCTCTATCACTGAAAGATAATCACATATTATGCATCACATCAAGAATCCTCTGGGATTTTCTCACTGCTAAGGAGGAAAGCCTTGGTAGCTTAGTGGTAGAGTACCAACTTTATGTGCATGTGGAGGCCGCAGGATCAATTCCCAGCCTCTTCAGTTAGAGCACAGAAAGATTCTTGTCTGGAACCCTGATGGATTGCTGCCTGTCCCTGTCAAACGGAGTGGAGAACATCAGGTCTGGGATCCAAATCCAGCTTGCCTAGGGCTCCAATCCAGCCCTCGGGGGTGGGGGGGGGGTCTAGAGGGCCTCCCCTTTCCCTTAGCCCCAGCTCCTTTCTCTCAATCACAGATGGGTTATTTCCTGACTTCGGTGCGGTTTTCCTGCCCTCTCCATTAAGATACATTGAGATGTCTAATCAAAGCTTTGTAAGTAGCAGTATACCAGTAAATCTGTGCTGGTCTTGTTGGCTCTGCCCTCTTCCTTAGGTGCCACCCTCCTTATTCTTGTTCCGGTCCACCACTAGCGTGCGGCCCCAGAGAACTTCTCCAGATGGGGTTCAGGCTGAAAGAGCGTCATTGCCGCTGTCGTAGATGATCTTGAGATCCAATGGACTGAAGCTCTGATGCAGTAGGAGGCATCTTCCCAGATTCCACACATCCCTTTGTTATGCATCTTTGGCAATGTCTCTCCAGAGAGGCCTGTTATAAGCACTTTATAGGGCAACCCTGAACAAGCAAATGAAGTGAGGGAATCCATGTGTCATGCGGCTTGGAGCCAGGCGGACGGAATGTCATTTATAGCTCTGCATAATTACAGTGTTCGGCTGCTATAAGTGTACCATCCCCTAACTTGTCTCCAAGACAGATGCCTGTTCAGCCATGCTGGACCGGTGCACAAGCGCGATGCAATGAATTTCTGACCTTAGGTAATGCACTTGGCTGGGAGTCACAGAGTGTGTCATACTACAACCCTCTGTAGTGCTTCTGTAGGAGGCAGGCAGCTGTGGCATGAGATGGATCTGGGCAAAGCACCTTGCAAGGAAAGGCCGGGGGCATGAGGGGCAAATGCTGCTTGTGCAAAAGGAGAGCTCCATCACATGCCTTCAGAAAGCTCAGTTTCCTTCAGGAATACATCTCCCCCTGAGCATCTTTCATCCTTAGGACATCCTCGTGAGACAGACCACTGAGATTTGCATTTTCCCCTCTTATGGCTAAGATGTGGCTCAGTGCGCCAAAGGTCTTGAAGGTCTCCTAAGTCCAAACTAGAAGACAGAGCACAAAAGTGTTGAATAGAGCAGCCTTCCCCAACCTGGTGTCTTTTAGATGTTTTGGGGTGCACCTCCCATAAGCCCTAACCAGAAAGACAATGGCCAGGAACTGTGGCAGTTGAAGTGCAGCGCATCTGGAGAATGGTAGGTTTCCAATGCATGAAACAGATTTTGAACCTGCTCTGGTCCTCCTCTGTATTTTGGGTTTGTTTTCTGAAGTTAAGTGTAGCTTTTCTCTTCTTTGTGAGATTAGTTCTCACCAAGCTGAAAGTTAACATAGATGCCTACTAGATTGCATTGGTTCTCAAGGAATTTACATATATGTAGTCCTTATTTATCTGAACATCTGGAACAAACATCACAGTAAAATTTGGACAAAACATCCTTAGATGATTCATTGCAACAAAAGTTTTTCATGGATGATAACTTTTCTCATCACCAAGACTGGATTGGATCTTGAGCTTTCAAACATTTTTCTGTCTCTTAGAGGACTAAATAGGCATGCTGCTGGAGGTAGGCCTCCAGTACTCCATGCTGCTTCTCAAGGAAACCTGCACAAATTACTCAGAGCTAAAATGAAACATGACATGGGAACACATGGAATATGTATGTATGCATTTTTTGTATGAATTTGTCACCTTCCCATACAGCCCAATATTTGAAGCTTTCTGGGTGGTCCACAAAACAAACTTTAAACCATAAAATCTTATCAGCTAATAAAATAAAGCATAACATTATAAAGTTTTAGCAGAATAAAACTGAATGAGGTAAAAGCCAACAGCTCAAAGTTATTAAAACACACTATTTAAGACAACAACAACAATGCCTAAAGGATCAAGAAGCCCATGTACACGAAAAGAATGTCAAAAGGATCAGAGTGTAGGCATCAGGCATGCCTCTCTGGGGAGAGCATTCACAGACAGGTTGCCACTGCTGAAAAAGCCCCCTCTTTAGTGGCCACCCATCTGCTCTCATTTGGTGGGATGACCTGGAGGGCCTTTG
The DNA here is from genome assembly GCF_004798865.1 of Varanus komodoensis. Lineage (NCBI taxonomy): Eukaryota > Metazoa > Chordata > Lepidosauria > Squamata > Varanidae > Varanus > Varanus komodoensis. The sequence continues at coordinate 20,942,656 of NW_025335440.1, read as the reverse complement.
AAGATGTTGGTCGTGTTTGGACCACACTCTGTGGAAACAGCCATGTAAGGGTAGCTGGATGGAGCATTTGAACCAGAAAGGCTGCTTCTAAATGTCTCTGGAGGCAGCGAAGGCAGCTTGTGTTTGAGCCCCTCTGTGGAGTGGGGAGCCACTACATGCCCGTACTTTGGAGCAGGGAAAGGGTGAAGATCTCCTTCCGCTTCTGCCACTCCTCTCTTCTGATGGGGCCTACTTTTTGGCAGTGGCTTTTCTGATTCAAACAAACCACTCTAGGCATGTGCATGTAAGGCAGAATTTAGGCCTGAAACAGCTGACTGAAAAAGAAAATCCAAAGAAAGCCTTGAAAGACCATGCTCAGACCTATATGCCAGGGCTCACTTCCCCCTGCCCACACACACACACACACAGGCCAGCTAATGTAGAAAGATGCCATTTAGTCTTCTGTGTCTCTTGTAGAGGGGAAAAAGCACCTCGCTCCAAAGTCATTGTTTCAGATTGCCTGAGAAAGTGTTTTAAATTTCTAAGAGTGCGCCGACGTTGACCGCGGCCTCCCCTTGGGGAACACTCGGCTTGGGCACCGCTCCTTCCTGACCTTCCAATGCCGTGCTCATTATGCATCTCTTTTCTCACTCCATAACATTAAGTGTTTGGAAACACCAAAATGGAGATGATGGCTCCAATCCCCTGGGAAGAACGCAATATGAATTGTGCCGTGGCCTTAACTCATGCTAAAGTTAATGTGTGTCTCCTTCGTTCCAGAGAGGATCTAGTGGAAAGATCTCTTGACGGCGGCCAACACCCCATAACAGATTGCAGACTTCCATTTGTTGTCTTAGCTTTCAGATGCTGAACCCAAACAATAAGCACCAAGGGGAAACTGACACCCCAGAGCTCAGAGATAAGAACTGCTTGTTCCCAGGGTGCTGGCCAGAGGCCATATGACACTGGGTCAGCAGAGGCTTTCCTGTGGTGGAGCTTTCTCACCTTTGAACAAGAAACAAGGTATCCATTACAATGACATGGTTCTTCCCTCAAGCCTGGCGTTACTGAATTGCAGAGCTTGCTTCTGGTAGTGCCTGGAACAGTCCCTGGACTATAATGCCGCGCTTGTTCTTTCAGTTGTTGGCCTGCCATAAAAAGCTGCTCTCAAGTCCCAGCATTACAAAGCTGTTTTGCCCCTCCTTGACAGAATACCTCAAACAGGGGAAAACATAAATCGGGGATCCATGGGTCCCTTCTGATGCAGCCCCCTCAGTCTTTTTTGCAGACCCACTGCCCTGAGTCGGGGTCACTGAATTACCACCGAATTTCAGTGTTTCAGTGGCAAGCCTCGCCTCTTTTCAATTTAAAACAAGCTCCTGGAAATGCTGCGTTGAGGGTGCAGTCCTGTACATCTTTAGGTAGAAAACATCCCATAACTCTCAGCATTTCCCAGGTAGCATCTTGTAGGACTTTTTCTGCCCAAATTAACATAAGATTGCACCCCAAACACTGCTTTTTGCTGCTGCTGAACTGGTGCCAAATTTTGGCAGCAATTCAGCACTGGCCATTAGGCTGATGGTGTATGGCCCATAGTGCGATCTGGGGGTAAGAACTTGCCCCAGACTCTCTGAATTTGCCCAGCCCTGCCCTAAACATTTTTCTGTGCCAACCAGTGTCCTTGGATCTCAATATATTAAATCCCATCAGTCCCATCAAAGAGTTTAAAAGATTCTTCTTTTTAAAATGTTTTTATCCTGTGTCTATTCTCAGAGCATCTAACATTATAAATTATCTTACAACAACACTGCAATAGCACTAAAAATACCAAACAAAATTATTTTAAAGCATGGCAAGCAGAACTAGTAAAGGTACAGAGAAGAGTGACCAAAATAATTAGATGGTCAGAGTAACTCTCCTATGTAGAAAACTTAAAACATGTGGAGGCTTTTCAGCTTGGGAAAGAGTTAAGACAAAGGGGATCTAGCATAAGATGATAAAAGTATGCATTATACTTATCACACAGGCACCCCAAAACTTGAACAAACGGACATTCAATGGAACCAAAGGTGGGAGTTTCAGTAGAGACAAGAGGAAGCATTTCTTCACCCAGCAGAGTTCAGGTATCCACAAGGTGTGCTCTTGGCTACCACCAACACAGAAAGCCTTAACCAGGGGACAGGCAAATTCATGGAGGACAAGGCTATCAATGATGACTTCACACAACAGCTGGTGTGCCTTTGAAGACCAGCTGACAGAGGACAACAGGGTGGGAGAGCTATTGTCCTTGTGTCCCATTTATGGGCTTTTAGGCTGGCCACTGTGGGAAATGGGGTTGGCCTGCGGTCCAGTCGAGCAAGTCTCTTCAGGTTTCTTGCTGAGAGTTTAAAGCAGCTAAGTAACTCACTGCACCATTAAAATGCAACAATAAATGATTTGAAAAAACTTTGCTGAGAAAGCAGTGTCTGAACTGAAGGGAAAAGGGTACTTGAGTGGCCCTGTCTACCCACAGAGGGGAGAGGAAGAGGGTTCCCTTCTTGACTCTCAAACATGTTGATATCCCTCCATCATGTAGTTCAGTCACTAGTGGCACTGGACTTCATCTGGGTGGAATCAGGCACTTCCTGTTGTAGTTGGGGCTGGGGCACTGCATGCCATTGCCCTTTGCTGCAGTGACTGTGATGCACCAGCGCATGGTGAGAAGCAAACATGGCTCCCGGCTCACAGCCACCTGGTGCAGACTGCAGGGCTGCTGCCGCCGGCCACCACTGCCCCCAAGCAAGCCCCCTGAAGAAGCCGAGCAGCACGGCTAGGCTAGGGATGAATGAATGAAGAACCCACTTCAGTTCATCTTTGTTCAAGAATTCCCCATTTTGCAGCTGCTAGACTGAGCAAGGACTCGGATGCAGCCTGCACGTGGCTCTGCATGTTTCCAAGGTTTTTCATCCGTGCCTTTTGCATGAGCATGGGTTAGAGAAGATACATAGGCAAGATCATACAGCATGCACATACCCGCGCCTCTCTTTCCATCCTGCGATGCTCAGCCTGCTATGATATGCAAGCTGGAGGGTCAGACAGGGCGATCCAGCACAAGGGGCCTCACAGATGCCTCCTCCAATACAGCCTCTCCGCGCTTGCAATGCCTGATAGCAAATTCAGGAGCGCCGGTTGAACCTCCTGCTTGCCAGACTGCAGCTGTTGCCAGCAGCCTCCCGAAGTGCCAATTAACGATCAATGTGCTATATAATTATATCCTAGTGATCACATATGCGCCCCCGGCTAGTCTGTCTTGCTGTTAGCCAAGGTAGCGAGCAGTAATGCTGCGCTATTGATCAAGCCAGGACTCCTGCGCCATCATCAATATTGAAGAGCCTGCGAGCTGCCCTGATGCTCTCCTGGCTAGCAGCACCGTGGGACACGGAGCCTGAGGACAAAGAGCCGACTCCAGCAAGGGTGCCCAAGAGTCCCCGATCATTCGAGGCTGCCGCACAGCGTCTCCACGCTGGCCCCACCGTCTCTGCTCGGCCATCTCTCTTTCCCATAAATGAGCAGCGAGTGGGCTCCAGGGGGGAAATGGAGGGCAACAGAGATCAATGCTTTCCAACATCGAACGGTCACTCGAGCTTGCTGGGCTCTTGTTCAAGTCAGCTTAGGCACTGTCATTATTCCTCCTGCGTTCCGTCAAAGGGTATCAATTGTTTCCAGGTGAAAGGACTTGCATTCACTTCTTCACCCAGCAGTTTTGGGAAGTGGGTACACTCAAATTTCTGTTGCAGGTGGTATGAAGGAAGGTGTCCTGCATCAGGTCTGTGGGTCAAAGCTGGCCCTCTGGGTGCTCCAGGGTCACATGGACAGGCAGGCCCCTTTTACTGACTGCCTGTGTTTGGTGGTTCCCTGCGGTTTGAATTCCACCTCCCCTCCACCACCTTTCTAAAAGTTTGGAATGCCCTCTCCTGAGTCTTACTGGTAATAAAAACTTTAAGCTAAAATGTAAAGGTACATTTGGAAGTTTTGCCCCAGGCTGTTTGGTCCCACTCATCACTAGAATCCAAGAGTTTCTCTGAAATTGAATTTAACCCTTGGACTGATGGGTCTGACAACCCTGCTCTACCAGGTCAATAACATTAGTCCATCTAGATTAATGTTGCCTGCCCTGACGGGAAGCAGCTGCCAGGGTCTTGGCAGCCATCTTTCCCAGCTAGTCAATCTTTTTAAGTGGAGATCTCTCCTGCAAAAGAAAGTCGCACTCTGGTGGTGCTACCTATGGAACTTCTCACTGCTTCTGGATCATATAACATTGCCTGGCTATTTTACTTTAGGCAAAATGTCTGAATTCACTGCAAATTTTTGACTTTGACTTAAATTGGTGTTTAGCTCTGAACCAGCTAATGGATATCTTACATGCCACTTGTTAACTGATCGTTTAGCCTTACAGCATTTTACAGGCTAACTGTTGAGACAACTAAGAAGCACTTCCAAAAGAGTCAATTACTTAGTTCAAAAGAGATAATAAAAATGTCCCACATGCTGAAATGTAGTTCACTTTGGATGGAAATTATACCTCCCTAGAGGACTTTAAATAATGCAAGGAAAATACGTGTTCTACTAGTCACCTCTTTGTTGCAACAGGATATTGTTGGAAAATATCATTTTATTAAATTCAGTTGACTTTTAAAAGACTGTCTGTTTCAACTAAATGGATGGGATAATGCTTTCTGAGCACCCTGTTCTGAACAATTTTAAGTTACACTTGGTATATGAACTACAAGGTACCTTTGAATGCAGGGCAAAGGGGCACCCATCCCACTGAAGTCTGACTCAAGTGTCATCAGCTGCTCAGCAACATCTACTCTCATCAGTCATTGAGCCAGTGATTGAAGACCCAAAACCAAGTTTCCCTTTATACAGTGTCTGAGTTTAAGATATGTATATCACACATTTATGCCATATAAACATTCACTAAACATGACTTCTGATTTTATGCAGTTACAGGCAGATAAGCAGGACAACCCAATCCTTATCTCAGAGTGCCACAACATATCAAATGGAAAATAAATGTTGGTGAGCTGTAGCATTTCTAGTGTTGGAGGTTGATGCATGCCAACATTTCCTGTGCCCTCCAGGGCTCCTTCTGAGAGTGTTTACCACTCTTCTTCCTGTTCTGTTTTTAGATGTTTGACCAGCTCTTGGTGTGGGCTGAATTCCTATCCCCCATCCTTTGTTGGAGTCCTGGTAGAAATCTGGGATTGCTCTGGATACTACCAAAGCCATGTGCCTGATTCACCCGTTTCTCCTCTCTGTGATGCTAAAGTTACAATGTGAGAAATGAAGGATTATAGAACGATCTGTGGAGGCAGGAAGAGGAGCTCTGAGATCCTGGGAATAAGGCCCACTAAATACACTGAGGATTATTTCTGAGTAAATATGCATAGGATAACTCAGCATGATGCATTTTTTAAATTATACCACTTACTGTTTCAAAAAAAAACCCTCTCCAAGTGTTTCATGACATGTTTGACAGTTTTGTTTGATCTGCCTTTTTAAGGGAAATGGCTTGAGTTGCATGTGCTGATCTGATACATGAATCAGAATCAACTCAGCATTTGGATTATGTGCCCCTCAAAATATTATAATTGGGTTCTCAGCTCAAAAGCAGTATCAATGTGCTTTTAAAATCTGAATATTTTAGGATAAAAGGTGTAAAACTGTGTATTTAACTCTGTATTTACACATAAATTTTCATGCAGGTTTTTCATTTAAAAATTTACAGAGTGATCAGGAAACAGGATGAAGCAAACTTAGGTAATATATCTCTGATTACCCAGTGCTGGGTACACACAGTAGGGAATAAAAGTCCCCTAATGAAAGTTGTATTTGCTGGTTTACCATTTCTGGTGCAAGTGGTCCTGGGTTCAGTTCCCAGGTAATCCCTCCAGCTGGGAGAAAGCAAGGCTATATGGCGAACCAGCAGATAGTCCAAAGTGAATCTCTGGTTAAAAGGAGTTTGGAAAGGAACTACTTTCCCTTGAGGTCTTGGAGACTGGCTGCCTACTGGAGTAGATAAGATGGTCTGGCTCCATAAGGAAATTCATCACATCATCATCTTATCCAGGTGGTGAACTTCCTGGTGCTGTCCAGCCCTCCTTTGCTCTGCCTCAGCACATCAGTTCTTATGTCTTTAAAACTACAAAGATATACAAATGACTTCACGGCAAACTATTGGCTGAGAGAGATTTCCCTCTCATCCTTTATTCTGTCTCTTTGGCTTTCTCTTGGTGTTTATCCCCCTCTTCTTCACATCAGTGATGTCCTGTGACAACACATACCAAACACCACACTACATAAAATAAAAGCCTTTTATCTGTTGGGGACAGGAGTCTGGGTTGTTGTTGTTTTGCTCAAGTGTAACAGCGTCAGAACAAGATTAAGATCGCAAACACTTGTGTTCCCAAAACAGAACAATAGATGACATAGTGAGGATTGGCTCATAGCATGTGACATAGATGAAGTATGAAAGTCTTTTCCAGCTGAAGATGTGCAGGGTACGGGTGGAACTGGAACTGAAAGAATGTCATTCATGTTGTTCATGATGCATCATGTTCTTTATCCTGGGAGTCTTCAGACGTGGAAAGGCAGCAACAAAAGCGTTCCCAAAGGTCCCAGGTGTACGAGGTGTCACTAGAGAACAAGGCCAAGATCATCCCCACTGCATGTCCGAGATGACTGGATGGCATTTAACAGCGACAGATGCTTCCGACTGCAAATGGCTGGATTGCAGTCTGTCCTTCCAGGGCCGCCTCACCTGGTAAGCACTGGCTCTCAGGCCATGCTCCCGGGCTTGCTGCACTTTCCTCCCCACTGCTGTCTGCCCATAATTTTTGCTTCCGTTTGGGCTGCAGTCATTTGTCAGCTGCTGCTGCTTCTCCTGCACAATTCGTCAGGATTCATGTTAGGTTTGTGGCACTGGGGAGAGTGAAACGCCTTGGAGTCAGCTGTCCCATTAGGAAAAATGGCAGCCAGCTGTGGGAGGAGGGAACCACGCACTTCATGGCCAGCCCAGTGCCCCCTGACTAGCCTTCAGGTGCAATGGATATGCTGTCCCGTCATCAGCCCAGGTTCAGCTGCTTTTGTGTAGGCTGTGCTTTTGTAGCTTTTGTAAAGGGTGAGGGCAAAGCAGGGCGGCATCTTTGCCTCTGGCAGCAAAATGAGCAGCCGGTATACCTGCTCTGCAGGGGCACGTGTGTGTGCACACACAAAACCAAGAAGGTGTGCTACTGCCATGGTTAACGGGCAGCCCCGCTGCCAAGAAACTGTTGGAAAATGTTTGCTTCCCCTATTTGGTGAAATAGGAGCCCCAGACTTTCCGCCCACAAATAGGGTGGAAAATTTTAACTGGCTATTTGTGCACAGTTCTAGAAAAACTTCAAATGCTTATTCTTGAGCCAGTCTTCTGCTTGGAGGTCAACTAACAAGGACCCAGCATGGCTAACTTCTTGAATTCTTCAGGACTGGATTTCTGCCAACCAAGTTAGTCAGCTTAATTGACCCCATATGATGCTAACGAGAAGAATATCCTTTTCCAAAACATTAGATAGAACAGGGGAACATGAAAAACCATTGCTTTGCACCAAAGGATCTTAGTTACAGGAAATCAAAGAATGCCGTGTTACCCTTCTGCCTTGGCCAGGCTATACCCGTTCCTCCTGGGATGAAAACAGTTGAAAAGCCTGGAAGATGAAAGTCTGTGGTGGGCCCTTCAGAACAGTAAAACTGGGGCCAGTGAAGAACCCAGCATTAAATCCCTCAGGGTCCTCTTCAGATCCCTGTTTAGGATTACATCCTATTTAGGGTCAAGACTGCTTCCATACGAGATACCACAGGCAAAGTTTGATGTTATTACGACCAGATGTGTGTGTGTGTGTAGATATGGATATAGAAACAAACATCTCAACTAGCATGCGAAGTGAGTTGCATCCTAGGTCGTTCCTCCTTCCACCACCATGTTTATTCCTTATCAATTCTCATCCTTCATCCTTTTATGATGCTGCTTCTAAGAATCATGATGATTTCTATGTCCATACTTTTAAATTTTAAAGATGAAATATAAAAGCACAACTCCCTGCTTAACTTCCTCTTAAGCCTGTCATTAAAACAGAGCCCCAGGTGAGTCCTTTCAGAGCCAATCCCAGGACTTCATTGACACAGCATTAGTTAAGTTGAACCTGATAATGGTGTGGCCAGTTGTGTTTAGATGGTGTTTGGAAAAGCTGCCAGTGAACCAATGAAATTATTGCATTGGTCATCATTTAATGTATATGGCATGGCTTTATGTTGCAATTGCCTTGTCTACCAAAGAAGCCTCATTAGTGTGGTTCATATAAATGCCTTCCTTTGTTTGGAATATGACAACAATATATCAAGGGTGCAAAAGGAGTAGCTCACAGACCACAGGTAGCTCTCCAAGATCCCGTGGGGAGAAAAGGGGGAAAGACGCTCAGGCAATGGGCTGTATAGTTCCTGCCATAGGATGCACATTCCTAGAATATCCCTGGAGGATTCTTCTGCCTGCTTCTCAGGATGCACAAGGACCAAAAGCTCTGTGACAGGAACCATAGAGTCTGTTTGCGGAGCATCTTCCTCTCTTTTCTTCGTTTTATTCTTGAAAAGATTTCTGCCAACAGTGTGCGGAATGTCAGGATCCTGCAGCAAGATGTGAGGAGGTGAGTGAGTGCTGTGCGAGACCACAAATTGCATGTGAGTGTGAAAGAGGGAGAGAGAGGCTTGCAAGTGGTGTGTGAGTTGCATGTTGTATATGCGTGCCCAGGCGATTAAGTGATTCAACTGCATGCATGTCTCACACATCAACAGACATTCAGGACCAAAAGACTGTGCATGTTGATATATTTGTGCCCCGTATTTCAACGTATATGTGTTCCTTATTTTATACTTCATACATTGTGTTCTTAATACCAGTGATGGCCATCATTCCTTTCATTTGCAAGGACAGCATTGTCTGTTTTTATTCACAGAGAAACACCAGGCACCCCAAAGTGTTCAGTCTGATTGCTTAACAAGATGTCACATGGTGCATTCATTCCTGGATCTCCCAGTGCAACTTTCTTCAAAAGCACCTGCCTGACCCCAGGTGGCATTGGGGCACAGGAACATAGAAAGACCATGTTGGAACAGATGAAAGGCCCACCCAAGCCAGTATTCCATACACATGGTGGCCACCAGCTGCTCACAAGATCACTCAAGCAGGGTAGGTGCAACGACTCTGCCTGCCCAAGCTGCTCAGCAACTGGTGCGTGCAGGCAGGCCACCTCTGGTGAAGGAGGCAGCACATCGCTAGTCCTGCTAGTAGCCACAGGTACTTCATGTATGGGAAGGAGGGGCTGGCATTCGACAACTGTGGTGAGCCAGGAATGCTCCTTTGCATCGGTTGGGTTCCAAGTCAAGCAGACAGAACTGGGCTGGCAGAAGCAGATTTTCCCATCCCTTCATATCAACCCCTCTAAACCCATGAAAGGGCTAGGGAGGGATTGAGCAGTGGCTTGGGAGGAGAGAATCCTGGAATCAGGTGCTGGCTCCTTCCTTGAGTGGGGCTCTGCCATCTGTGGAAGGCAAATCCTGGATCCGGCCCCAGAATGACTTCAAGGCTTCATAGAGTTAGGACAGGACAGGACAGGACAATGTCTTAACATTTCTCACTTTTTTTGATTCTTTTGTCTCACCTTCCAAACCATTTTAAGGTTGCAAAGCTATGGACACTTACTTGTAACTAAACACACACAGAATCAGGGCTCAAACAATACATGTGATGTGGCCTGTGGGCACAAAGTGAAACCCTTCTTTTTGCCACATCTCACAAGTTTCTGCTTCATTCTCAGCAGAAGATGTGGTGTTTGGGCCAGATGGAAATGACCGTAGCAACAAGGGCACCCAATGGTTTTCCTCCAGCTCTTTCCAAAACTCCATCTTCAATTACTTCCCTTCCAGACCAGTAGCTGGCCACTGTCAGCATTTATTGTATTTCCATTAGACATTTAAAGTATTTTCAATGCCACAGTCTCCCTCGTTCTTTCCCCCTTTCTATGCCCACTTGCAAGAGACGTGCAATTCCAGTTCTCATTGGGCAGCAGGTAACCATTACAAACAGAAATATCCAAATTAAAAGCAGGCATGTTCCAACATGGGAACACATTCTGATTCCAAAGGTGAAAGATCAGCTTTATTAACTAAGCCACCCACCTCCCCAAGAATATTACATGAATTAAAACCAGACTTCCTGATGTTATATATGTCGTTGCTGTCAGCAGCATAAATTATGCTTCAAGAGATTTTACTCGTGTCTTTGCAAAAGCTGAAATCTTTAAAATATTTTTGGGCCAACTGGTGTTCTAAACAGTGCTTAAAGTTTATCTAATTAGTGGGGACCTTTATTCCCTTGGCTACATGTGGACTCAATCAGTTTGGGCTGAAGCTGTCCTTACAGCCATATGGTAGATAGAAGGGGATTTACTGTATTTGCTGATGAAAGAAAAGACATTGCCATAAAATCAAACAGAGGCTCCCCCTGAAAGATATCGAAAATGAGGAGATTCCCTCCCAGCCAAAGCCAGTTCTGGAACTTTACTGATAGCGATAAAGATTTTATTGGGTGAAGTTAAAACATGAATTACCATCTCTCAAGGTTTACAGGGGTCAGGCAACCCAGATGGTTTACGTGTCTAATCCATGTCATCCACCCGAGCTGTGCACAAGCAACTCTCCAGTATAACAAAATGCCCAGCTGGGAGAAATGCTAGTTAGTTTGTTTACGGGGTGGGGGAAATTGTTTTGCCTTGTAGGGCAGGAAAAGTTGTCTTTTCATAGGATTCCTTAAATCACTTAGCACCACATATTTCTTTTGAGTGTTCCTAATTAAAACAGTCTCCAATATCTTCCCATAGGTTAATACATTACCCACTTGGACATAAGAGATAAACAGATGAATTCATCCCCCCATCTTTCAGGTACATCATGACACAGGAAGGTAATTGTCCTTATCTAAGACAACATTAAAAAGGAGGACGAGGGAGGAGGAGGAGGAGGAGGAGGAAGGAGGACTTGCTAAATTCTCTGGGTACCTAGTGGTGTCTGTCTGTCTTATGTGAAGTTCAGAAATCTACAGGCTTCAATTCCTGGAGGTGCAAATTGGGTCAATTCTGATTAAAATCAACTGAAATGTATCTTGTAGGCACCTCTAGTTCAACCAAACCTCCCTGCATGCATTGAAAAAATGGTGAACACCAGGTGGCCACACACTTCATCCCTTCAGGTGTGCACCTGGTGCCTGAAGGGGCTCCATGTCTCCCCCAACATACGGCAACTCCGTGCAAGAAGGGCACTGCCAGCCCAGGGCTCCCCTTGCATGGAAAAGCTCCAGGCATGCCTACTGGGAGACATCTCACGCTCGTTCTGCCATGCGCTGAACATGGGAATGGAGGGGTGTGAATGGCCAATGGGCTTGTCACTGGCGGGTTCTGAATAGCTCTGTGCCCCCCCCCCCACCTACTCGTCCAATAAACTGGGGAAGGTGCTGAATATTCCTTCCCCGGTGTCAGCTTTTTCATTGCACCATCCTTTACTGGCTGGGCTGACTCATGTGACAAGGTAGGAAGGGTTCTCCTCACTCTAACTCAGCGTTTTGACCTCATTGGCATCATTTATCTCAATCCAAGTCACGGAGTAGCATCTTTATGCTGTCATGTTCACTGTGTCCTCTGACTGGCTGGGACCCCAGGAAAGAACCCAGCCTTAGCCAGGAAGAAAATGGCACTGAACAAGCAGCAGGTGCAGAGAACAAAGAGCAGCAAACAGGATCCAGAAAAACAGGTCAACATTCTCATAATTAGGTGTGCGTACATGCATACATGTAACTATTCTGGCCTCCCTGAAAAAGCTTACTTTTGCCAGCCAGACAGGAACAAGAAAACATTGGACGCAGCTCTAGGTCTCACAGAGGGCCTTCACAGGCACCTTCTCATCTCAGTGCTGCAGTCTAAACATGAAGCGCTGATACTACTGGCTCTGTGGGCACCCACACACAAGAGGGCTGAAAATGCCCACATTGTGTCCATGTCAACCCCTCAGGCTCCATTTGTGGTACAGTGAACGACTCCATGCTGCCCACACAGCTCCTCCTGACACCACATGGTCCCCCACAAAGAGTACACTGGCTTGAAGGAGCAATTCAGGGGACTTCTGCTAAGAGAGCAATTGTCTGAAGATCTTGTCATCCTTGTGGGAAGGCTGCAGCCCCCTTTTGTGTGAGCCAAGTGAACAAATGAGGCATTTCTTTGAGCTGTGCTTCAGGATTTCTCTTACTTCTTGGACTGCAGCTGGGGCTCTTTGACAATCTTACCATTTAAAACCCTTTCTTTTTATTGGATTTTCTAAGAAAATGTAGCTTTTTCAAAGTTAATGCTAGATCAGCAGCTGGCAGACGTCCTTGCACTGAATCACAGGATCCATGCATTCATTCATATGACATCAACATGACTGACTGAGGCTTGGTTTTCTTAACAGATAAATGCACCAGACCCGATCCAGTATCTTATTAAAATTAAAGGGCTTGTTGCAATAAGTTATAATTCTGAAGGCCTAAACAGCAAGAGGCTTTGTTGGCTCCTGTTTTAGCACCAGGGTCCTGGTTCAGCCAAGGCACCTCATTTTAGATCTGGATACTTAGGAAGAAATGAAGCCACCTGTGTCAAAGATGAAGTGCAACTTAATGCATACAATGTTGAACTATGGATAATGGTTCCCTTGTCTGTGGTCATATTAGTTCCCTGAATAGGCCTAGGGGTGCCCCGTAGGCCTCCAGATTTCCCTGGCCAAGGGATGCAACAATTCCTCTTCCCAAGAACAAAAGGCAACACCTCTTGCTCTGGATTCTGTAATATTTGTTTGTTTATCCTTTTGTTCAATTTATATACAGTTAAATGTTTTCTAAAACCTCTAAGCAATTTCTATATAAGCTTCAGCTACTGGGATGCATAGAAACAAATCAAAGAATAATAATAAATATTAACTTCATATGTAAAATCACATTTAAGAAACTATCCTTACTTTTGGATGCTGGGAAAGTCCAGTACACGACCTGTTGAAGCTGAATCAGCTCTTTGCAATTGTTCTGGTAGATCCCTTATAACATAGCTTTCAAAGAACAACTTTGGGACAAATCAGCAAATGCTGGGGCCAGACTTTGGTGGGTAAAAAGCACAAGGAAGAAAGGCTAAATCACCCTTCCCCACACTGGGCTTCCCATCTGGATCCAGGATTCTAAAACAAGAGTGACCAGTTGTAAGTGGCCAAACATTTAAAACAAGAATTGTATTATATACATATGAGTGATTCTTCATTACCAGCTTTTTGTTAGACTTGATTTCTCATTTTGTTGTGTCAGGCATTTATTTCATGCTTTCTCTACTTTAAACATTTTTCATCCTAGTCTGACATTACATTTTTAGCTAAAGAAAAGACTGGATGAACTAGGAGCAAGCCCTTCTTATCAGGATAGAAGAAACAGTGTAAAGTAGCAGCTGTGAAAACTGCTTAGCAGACAAGATATTTAAGTGTCTGGATTGCTTTTGCAAAGTTCTCCGTGCTGTTTGTTCATCAGAACTCACAGAAAGTCAAGGTCCGAGGAAAGAGTGAGCAGTTACAGCCAAGTTCCCAAGTCCACAATAGAAGTGCACCCAAAAATTATGCACTGAACTGGGATTGTGGTCGTAAACCAGAAGTGGGAGACCTTGCCTGGAAGGAGTCTATGGCAGAGTTGAGTGTGTGCACTGAGACTTTTTTCTAAGTTGAGAGCCCATGAAAAAGGACTAGCTGTGTGGGAGCTCTGGAGGACAAGGAGAAAGGAAAGCGGAACTTGAAGAGCCCAGACTTTGGTACCCCATGGCCTTAGGATAGGGTTTCACTACAAACGCTAGAAATAGAAGGAAGCTGAGTGTCTTGGATCCTACCATCTCGGTGGCCCACCAGAATGAAGGGTCTTATTTCTTACATGTCCTGAATTAAAGGAAGGGTGAGGTCCTGAACAAAGCTGGCTCCCAGGTTAGAACTACCTCTGTTACCTGCACATGGGGTGGACCTGCCATACCCAGGCTGATGTGCCAACATCGAACAGCTGGTGGGTCCTCCCTCTGTTGGTGAGCCTATCTCCTTGCCACCATTGTCGCCAGCTGCTGTCTCCCCTCTTCCTCTTTTCAGCAAATGGCTCATCCTCCTTGACCACTGGCTTCCCTGACAGGCAAAGCCAGCAGGCCACGGCATCTCCTGCTCCTCGGCAGCATCATTGTCCAGGCCAGAGCACGGCGGAGCGAACAAGAAAGTTGCAATGGGGGACGAGCAGCTGCAGCAGGTGCCTGGGGGCCGTGGGCACTGGGCAGGTCACCTATCTCGCCTACCTCTGCTGCCACCCCTTCTACCTTTCGGGATAAACTATCGTTCTGCTTTCAGAGTGGCAAAATCAGGGGAAATAACAGGCAATGAGCACCAAAGACCGCTGCAGTGCTGGTGCTTGACGGACAAAGCAGGGCAAGAGTTCAGCTCGTTCTTTTGCAGCAGCTAATGGTGGATTTGCCAAGTGCCATAATGAGCCATTCTTGAGTGGGCCATGAGATCAAAAGATTCCAGCTTTCTCATTGTTCTTATTGTGCCAAAGTTCTCCGACACTCTGTAACTCAAAGCAGGCTTCTACTAACTACTGAGCTCACATCTTTACAAGCTGCTACAATGTTGGGATTTTCTAAATCAAAGCGATACACTGAACTGAATTAAGGGAAGAAAAATATTGCTGTATGGGTTAAGTAAGCAGAGAATCACTGTTGTGAATCCTGGGCATACACTTGACGGAGATTTCCCCCTACTTTGATATATACAGGAAGCCTGTTTATGTTTCGTTTTATTGGGGTGGAAAAGCTTTCTGCATTGAGGGAAGTAATTGCAGCAGAAAAACTGGATGCAGGGGCTGCAACGGTTAGCTGTCAGCCCAGAAAGGTGAAAATGTTCCTTTCAGATTCGAATGTTTATTTATTAAGGAAACTTCAATGCAATGACTTGACGTTGTTCCTTTTGAAGTTTGGGTCATTTTGGTTTCCCCCTCACTCGCCCCAAGACAGCTACCCTATATTAGCATTTCTTTTGCAACTTTGAACTCTAGTTTGATGGATAAAGTGCTGTCCAGCTTCAACCTCCAGCCTATGTTAGATCTGAATCAACTTGAAGTGTCTTTAAGAAATATGGTTAACTGCAGCTAGCCTAGCATAATAATGAGGAAGAGAGACTTGCTGATGTGTTGTTATTCCAGTGAAAAAGCGGATCATTTATGTTATGCATCCTGAAGGAAGCCGTGTTTTACTTGCTGATTTCATTTATTTGGGTTTGTTTTTTGTTGTTTTTGAATGACCTTATCAAAGGCCTTGGATGAGGGCAAGTAATACGGGTTGGAAGCAAGGAAGAACAAGAAAAGTAGCTGGAAAAAAGGAGTGAGCAAGAAACCCTTAGCCAGTGAAAGGGTTCCCTGTGCCTCCCTGGTTCCACAAAATATTTGCCCGAATAAAAATAAGTGTCTTTTGCCATTGCAAATACTTGGAGGCCTATTGGTATAGACTAAGGTGCTGGTATACTCAAAGAAGGACACCAGCACATGGCAGCTGTCAATCAGCACATGCAGAGAGGTGGTTATGGAACTGCTCTGCCCTCTGTTTGGAAACTGGCTCATTATAATCCATTTGCTATGCTGACTTGATGAATTAGTGCCAAGCTGATCCCATGCCGCACTTCACAAATGCAGCCACGTGGAAATCATTTCCTTCTGGTATAATCCAGCGAGGCTGAGGTGTGGGGGCAAACGCCAGCACCATGGGTCTGATCACCCACACGCAGACACATGCACATGGCAATTATTGGAGGGAGAGGGGAGTCCCGTGGTACCAGCTCAGCTAGTGGAGCTGCAATATAGACACTCCTGCTTTCAGCCCTGTGGACTGAAATGTCCAGGCAGTGGGTGATGATGTCAGCAAGCAAGATCTCACCCACTGATGTCATCTTGCTCACGGAAAGCCTCTAGAAGACGATCCAGCCCCCACTCAAGTGATGTTCTACACTAAAGGAAGCTCCTTCCGTCTAGTTGAACATAAGTGAAAGGGCAGCCACATTTGTGCAAGGTCTGGTTTCCTTGTTCAAGTCCTCACCATGGGATCTATCAGCAAGGGGGGCAAAATGGTCTCCTGTGATCATAGATAATACAGGCTAGAGGGTCTCTTTTGACTTGGTCAAATATTTCTGTTGGGCAGGGAGCAAAGACTTCATTTCCCAATCCCAGCTCATTATCCATAAGAATGCATTGATAAGAAAATATATGAAGATATGTACATGTGCTTATTTGCATAATGCATACTGAAACTAGAATGTAGCTTTCAGCATCCAAGGAGCAAAAGCAATACATTCAAAAACAGAAATTAGTAAACTGCAATAACAGTGAATCAAGAACTGACAAACGGAATTAAGAACAGTACTTAGTCCCTCTTCAAGTCTGTAGGATGAGGAATGGAATAAACAATGTCCAAATAATCTAATTTTAGATGGAGCAATTCAATTACAATCCTTTCTTGTATACAATGTCAAAAATACTGTTTGAAACAAAAAGCAAAGAACCCACATGGGAAAGAAAAGAGACATTTCCAACAAAATCAATTTCATGTCAAGTACTCTTGCAATTGTCCCTTGCAGCCCTTTTAGAAATAAATAGAGTTGTGTCAAAACATTCTCAAACATTTTTTTCTTCATATAATTTCCAGCTGATCCTTTTTTTCCCACCCTCCCCCCTTTCTTTCCTAGAAAGAAGATGACCAGAATTTCTCTGAATATTCTCCACATGGGGACAGTTGGGGACAGTTGTCATTTCCACCCGGCGGTGCCCCAACTAGATCTGGACAACTGTAGAGAAATGCAAAATGACAGGCATGCTGTTGGCGCACATGCCACTGCTATTTTCTGGGGAAAACCCCTCCAGAAAAAAGGAGCCATCGCTAATGTCAAGACCCACCCGTGAAAAATTGTTGGAGAAGGACTTCTTCTGCTGGAGAGCTTTGGAGAAACAGCCACTGCAATTACCCTGCTCACAAATAAGGTGGAGAATTCAAAGACAGGAGTTTGCACAGCTTAAGAAATAGCAGCTGCTGTTCTTTGGTGGATCTTGGGAGACCCACGAACTCCTGCCTGCCTTCCCTGCATTAATATTTAGAGATCAAACAGTCAACTGGATTCAAATGCCAGCAGTACATACATCTTTTGGAGAATTAGCATGGGAAACAATAATAATCAAATAATAACTTATGTGACATCCTTCTTCCTGAAGAACCTCTATCTGTTTCTGAAGATGTTTCAACCAATAGGAATGCAAAGGCGCTATCTTGAATCAAGACCCAGGCCTTCCTTGAATAGGTTTTTCTGCACAGCTCATCATTTCTGCCCATTCTAAACACATTCCAAACATCAAACCCATGCCAGGACACCTCGTTTTTCCAACCCTAACCCTACCCTGGTGGACACCCCTAACCCTAATATAGAGATACAGTTCCATAGAAAAGAGGGCGATTTAGAAAAAGTCTTCCTTGAGTAGATTTTTTTGCACAGCTCATCATTTCTGCCCATTCTAAATGCACTCCAACATTCAAAATCAGGACAGAACACCTCATTTTTCCAACCCTAACGCTAGCCTGGTGCGCACCCCTAACGCTAATATAGGGTGAAAGTTCAATTGAAGAGAGCATTTTTTTAAAAGCCTTCCTTGAGTACCTTTTTCTGTGCAGCTCATCATTTCTGCCCATTCTAAACGCACTCCAACCATCAAAATCCTGCCAGAACACTCCGTTTTTGTAACACTAACACTACCCCAGTGCACACCCCTAACCCTAATATAGAGATAAAGTTCCATTGAAAAGTGGGAAATTGTAAAAAAGCCTTCCTTGAGTAGCTTTTCTGCACAGCTCAACATTTCTTCCCATTCTAAACACATTCCAACCATCAAACCCATGCCAGGACACCTCGTTTTGCCAACCCTAACCCTACCCTGGTGCACTCTCCTAACCGTAATATAGAGAAACAGTTCAATTGAAAAGAGGGCGATTTAGAAAAAGCCTTCCTTGAGTAGCTTTTTCTGCACAGCTCATCATTTCTGCTCCTTCTAAATGCACTCCAACCATCAAACTCATGCCAGGACACCTCGTTTTTGAAATCCTAACCCTACCCTGGTGCGCACCCCTAACCCTAATATAGAGATACAGTTCCATTGAAAAGAGGGCAATTTTAAAAAGCCTTCCTTGAGAAGCTTTTTCAGCGAAGCTCATCATTTCTGCCCTTTCTAAATACACTCCAACCATCAAACTCATGCCAGGACACCTCGTTTTTTGAACCCTAACCCTACCCTGGTGGACACCCCTAATCCTAATATAGGTGTAAAATACCATTGAAAAAATGCGATATTGAAAAAGCCTTCCTTGAGTAGCTTTTTCTGCACAGCTCATCATTTCTGGCCATTCCAAACACATTGCAACCATGAAAATCTTGCCAGTAAACCTCATTTTTCTAACCCTAACCCTTTCCTGGGGCAAACCCCTAACCCTAATATAGTTGTAAAATACCACTGAAAATAAAGCGATACTGAGAAAGCCTTCCTTGAGTTGCTTTTTCTGCAGAGCTCCTCATTTTCTTCCCATTCTAAACACATTCCAACCATTAAAATCATTATATTTCGTTTTTCTAACCCTGTCCAAACTGCATCCCAAAATCCACTTATCTATCGCAAAGCTCCAACACTACAATAAAACCTGAAATCTGAGGTTTTAGTTTAGAAAAAGCAACTCACATCCAGTCCAAGTGCATCTATCTATCTATTCATCCATACACCCACCCACCCATCCATCCATCCATCCATCCATCCATCCATCCATCCTTGGCAGTGCACTGACTGGCCATGCAAAAGCTCAGGCGAGTCATGGCTAGTGCGTTGCGGCTTGTGACATCATCCCCTTGCACCACTACTCCTTTCCGAGCATGCGCATGGCCCCTATGTGTGGTGTTATCCGATGCTCGGCTGCTGGGGCGATGCTGGGGCGACTTGGCTTGCGTGCTGACAGAAAGGGCTCTGTGTGCCCACTGAGCCATGCGTGCCATAGGTTTGCCACCCCTGACGTGGACCTTTTCTCGGGGCAGCCTTCCCATTAGGCAAAACAAAGCTGGCATCCCATACTAACCTAACTGGCAGTAAGTCCCTCTGACCTTAGTAGACATGTATAGGATTGCAGTTAGATGGTGGTCTCAGGATTTTAATTTGTGGCCCACCTGGAAAGGGGGAAGTACATCTGCTGGTGATTTTATTATTGTTGTATCTTTACTCCCAAGAGAAGAGTGGGATTATTTGTGTCAGGGGCTAAAAGGCGGGATGGCTGGGGCTCTACACCTGGACTGGGGAAAAGGTCCTCTTTGCAGCAGAACCTGGAGGGCAGAATGGCAGCGAGGTGCTGGGCGGCCGGTTGGCATGTGTGCTACGCAGGCTGTTCTTTGCACAGGACAGCCACTCCGGGTGCTTCTGAAAATGGCCAGCTGTGCATTTATTCTTCACCTTAGGCAGCAAAGCATTTTGTGCTGGCCTGAGCGCTGTGGCCTTTTCCTCCAGTTCCCTCTTCATCATCTCCTGGCTGAATGGTAAATACTTATGTATGCACAAATATGCCCTATGTTACGTTACGTTACATTACGGAAGGTGAGGAAATATAGCCCTGAAGTATGCCCCTTCAAGATTTGAAACAAAATAAAAAGGAAAGCAAAAGAAGAACCCACAATTCCAAGTGCTTGGTTGGTTTGACTGATTTGGGCTGGGGCCTGGTTTCTGTTATGCATATTGGAGGTCTCCCCACCAGTTGACAACCCACTGAGAAAGAGGGATATTCTCTTGTAGAAGAGTTCTCTTAAACTCTTTGTGGTTTGGCTCAGAGAAAAGAAAAGAAAAGAAAAGAAAAGAAAAGAAAAGAAAAGAAAAGAGAAGGGAATGAGGACACACCAATCATTTTGTCTGCTTGATTTGGCAAATATGTTCTTAACTGCTGGGTGGCTTTCCTACCTTTTAGGGCTTTTTACCCCATGAACTGTGTTTTTGCAAATTAGAACTCAGGAAGAGGCTATGGGAGACAGCCGGTGGGTGACCTGTGGCCAGTCCTGTGTGATTTGGAGTGATAGCAAGAGAAGAGGACTCATTTTGAGGGTTGCGGTTTGAGTACTGCAAATACTTTTGTACTTGCATTGCCGCTCAGAGAGTTTTGAAAGAGGCAGCGTAAATGAAGGGATGTCTGCAATGGTTGCTTCTATAAATCTGAACAGGACTCATTTCTTTGGGGTTAAAAATGCTCCCCTTAGTCTACTGTTATCTTGACTCTGCATGTGTGTGGGGTGACATCAGCAGTGGGGAAGGAGAGGAAACTGCATGCACACGGGCATTTTTGCAAGCTGCTTGCATCCTTCACCGAGGGTTCATGCCAGGACCTGGCATTCGCGGCAGCTGCCAGCGCTCTGGCACCCTGGCAAAGACCCACTGGCGGTGCCGGCAGTGCCTTTTCTGGGCTGGCACTCCAAACAGCACCAGGAAGCTGGGTATACAGGCACCCTTTGGATTTCCCCCAGCGCATCCTAGTGTCACTTTGAGGCATTTGGGGAAATTGAAAGGATAGATATATTTGCATAGAATTTGCTTATGCTGATTTATATGCATGAATGCAAACTTAGAAGCCATTACTACAATTTGAAGAGAAGCACAAAACTTCTTGCCTGTTCCATCTGGTGTCCCCATGATAAATGTTGATGCAGGGCTGGTGCTCTCCCTTCTTAGGGTTCTTGATCCCTAAGTGAGACAAGTAGAAGACTGTTCCCTGTAAAGTAGGACACATGGCCACTCTGTGCACAGGTTATCTGAAGGATGGCCTCCTCCCATGTGTACCCAACTAGTCCCTGAGTTCATCCCTGGGGGTCCTTCTCCTGGGAGCCTCTTCCAAGGGAAGCGAGGCAGGTGGCTGCCAGGAGGAGGGCCTTGTCCGATGTGGCACCCCAGCTGTGGAATGAGCTGCCCAAAGAGGTGCACCTGGCACCTACTTTGTGTTCCTTTCAGTGCCAGGCGAAGACCTTTTTATTTCCCCAGCATTTTAACATTTTAGCTTTTAAACATTGTTTTAGATATTCCATTTTATTCTGTACCACTGCTGTGCTTCTATGCTAAATCATAGCAATGGCAATAGCTATTATGGCTTTGTTCTTTTAAATACATGTGAGTGTGTGTGCCTTTTTAACGCTGGTTTAATTTTAACTGTATTAACTATCCAGAGAGCCTCAGCTATTGGGCACTGTAGGAATGGAATGGAGTGGAATGGGATGAATAACTTTCCGTATTCTCAGTTCAACTCAGTGAGCTCGCTTCCTCCCAGCCAGGCAACCCTGGTCTGAAAGGCACCATCGTGTTGGTTCCTGGATCCAAATGTGAACAGAGTGGCCAGAGGTGCTGTTGCCAACCTGCACATGGGTCCTCAGGGATGCACACTTGCAGGACAAACTGCTGTACTTGTGGGCTGAAACTGCACAAGTGATTAGCATATATTAAACCCAAAACCAAAAAACCGATCATCGTCGATATGGGCCAGTGCAGATATGCACGCACTCCAAGAAAGTCCAGGCAATGCCTTGGCGGCCTTCCGTCCCACCCAGCCCACAGGTACCCCGCCTGCCCAAGCCAGCCCCGTGTTGCTAATGCAGGGCTCTCTTTGTTTTTATGTTTCCCTAATATCTTAACCACTCCGTCCTAGTCTGCATTACATTCCCTGTGAACCTTGTGGTTACAAGCCAAGGGAAGCTCACATGATATTTAGTGCTCTTGTCTGGAAGCTGATAAGAGAGTCTGGATTGTCTAAACTCTTTAAGTGCTAAATGTCAGATTGGAATTTGGGTAACCATAGCTGAACAATGTGTGTTATTTAAAAATGCCTACTTAGGCCCCACTTAGGAGCCTCTCAGATCTAATGCTGGGGTATTTGAACAGGGTAATAGGTTGCTTTTAGAAATCATCCTTGGCAATTTAATAATTTCCATACTATTTAACCCTATTTGCATTAGATTGTATCTACTAAGCTGAGAGATAAAATGGTACAGAGTCCAAACAAGTTTAAAAGAAGCCTTTCAAATGGTACCTCCTTGCAAATCTTGGGATAAACACACATGTGTATTTATGTACTGTGCCCTCTTTCTGAACTCACAGCCGAGCATTATTAAAACACAACTGCACAGGTAATGCCTCAGGCCACTTAATGCACCCAATCTGGAATTGTCACAGTTGTTGGGGCCATTTCAGTCTTGTTTCCCTTGCGGATATGAGCAGAGTGTCTGTAGCTGAATGCTGATATGTTGCTTAGAGCCATGCCCATCTTGGCTGCTCAAGGCCACCTCAGTAGAGCTTAGAGAGACTGGCGGCTTGGAATAGTAACGACTCGCATTCCTGTAACACTGCTTTCCAGGACCCTCAAGGAAGCTTTCAGGACAACCAGCCATAAAAAAACCAGAGTGCAATCCAATGCATGTTTGCTCAGGAGCAAGTCCCACTGAATTCAAAGCTGGTTATTCCAAAGTCACTGTGCCCAGTGTGGCGTCTTATCAATCTAACAGAGGTAACTCAAGAGGACATTTTAGGCAGCCAAAGGAAAATTAACAAGAGCAGCAGATACAATCAATTCAGCCCAGAAGTTTCTTAAAATGGTGCGTTTTAGCTGCGTACAAACAGGTGAGGGGTAAAGTAGCTGAAGGCCTCCCTGAGGAGAACCTTCCACAGTCCAAAAACCTCCTGGACTTAGATTACCACCCAAAGGTGATAGAAAAGCAGTCTATAGAGAGGGTGCCCACGTACGTGTCACAAATGAGAAATTTATCACCCCCCAAAGTGGAGAGTCAAGGATTAGCCTACAATTTGCATGTGTTGATTTGTGTGTAATAGATGCAACTTAAAAAAGAATTTCATTTGCTGTAAACAGAAACACAATGCATCTCACCCTTAGAATCTCCAAATAAAAATATCAGTGGCTCCAAAGAGAGTTCAATGCATGCAATTTTCATACCTTCATTCTTTACCTGTCCTCCAAAAATGTATTTGGGAGCAGAATCAAAAAATGCAGTTCCCAAAAATTTGCTTTATCATGAAACCAGACTTGGACTGGGCAGCCCATTAAATATGGTTCCTTTCAAACCAGAGGTACAGTTCTCTGCAAATCAAGGCAGATCTGGGCACCCTTATCTATAGGGCCTGAATCACTGATCAAAAAGGGGTGGGGGTGGGGTTGGAACTGCCTGCTAAGGAAAGTAGGATGTGCCTAATGCTGTATTTGAAATTCCAGTGCCGTGAAGGCAGGAACTAAGTGATGGGAGTCCATCTATATGAGAGTCCTCTCATAGAGAACTTGCCATCTGAGCAAACACACACAGGGTCACTCTGCATGTCGTGTCAGTGGCTGTACACACAGCAAGCTTTTCAAAACTGAGTAGCAACAATAATGTGCATGATCTGTAAGGACTGGAAGGAGAGACTGTTGCAAAAGAGAGGCCCCAGTGGCCATCACCAATTCCAGAAGTGTGAGCTAATTACCTTGGCATGTGGGTGCATGATCAATATCACTATACTCCCAGGAAAAACAAAACAAAACAAAACAAAACAACACAACACAACACAACACAACAAAACAACACAAAACAGAACAGAACAGAACAGAACAAAACACACTGTTTCTTTTGCTTAACTATTTTTTAAAAATCCAAGTCTAGTTCCTATCATTTGTTCCCCATGTCACTTTTTCATGAGTGCAAAGGGTTCAGCCAAGAGGACAAAGTCCAGAAGTGCCAGATTTGGAACTGTACCCAAGCTAGAATGATCTCTGGCCAGTCATTCTGTTTCTGGGGAAAAATAATTCTGAGAATCTATTACTTTTGGTAGATATAAAGATGCAGATGGTGGGCTAGATCCAAAGAGCTGCATGCAGGAGTGGGTGGGGAATGCCATTGCTCTCTTTCATATATGCTTGTGCAAGAATTCATGCACCATTCTGGGCTAGCTCTGCACTTGTGCAAGGTATTAACTGCCTTCAACTTAACAGTAGCCTTGTGCCAGCCTTTCCTCTACTTAGGGGCGTGCATGTCTACTCGGAGAACAACCAACAGCTTTGTGAACTATAGCACTGCTCCCAAATCATAGTCATTCTTGACATCATCGGGATGTTAGCTGAAGACATGACTGCAGGTGCAAGAAAGGTCAGGAAGGGGGATTATAATATGCTACCTTATAGAAAAGGAAATTTCCTGTTGGAAGCCATCTTGATGTAGCTCATGGTTCTTGGTGATGGTGAATGTAAGAACAGCCTTGCTGGCCAAAACAAGGGCCTATCCAGGCAGCTTCACTGTGGGAAACAGAAAACTTGGTTGCAGCAGCTGCAGGATTCTTCTTATGTCCACCACCAGAAAGTTGGAAAAGGCTACTGTATTCTATTATGTATTTAGTTAATTACCTATTCATCCGTTCATTCAATTTATGCATCACCTTATAGCCAAAGCTCTCAGGGCAACATACATAATAAAAGAAATGCAATAAAACCAATGGACAAAGCACATTAAAATAATTGTTTTAAAAGCAGGGACAATCATTTAGAATAATTTAAAAATCAATAACTGAGCAGCTAGAACATAGAGAAAGGTGATGTCAAAACACAGAAGCCACAGTATCAGTGTAAAATCATCATCATCATCATCATCATCATCATCATCATCATCATCATCCCCTGATCTGTTTCCACGTAGCAGAAATGCCCGTGTTTCTCACAATTCCCGAATCCATTCTGGTCCCCTTTTAAAGACACAACACACACACAAACACCTTGAACCCAGACAGAATGTCGATAATAATTTGCAGTAATCCTACGAATAGTGCACATTGCTCAATAAAACATGAAAAGGGAGGCTTATCGTGGCTTTCTATCAGGCCTGCTTGAAAGAGAATGCCACTTAGCTGGCGGTGCTGTATGGAACCGATGCTTTGCAGCTCTTGCTATTGTTCAGAAATCCAGACCATAAACCGCTTCAATGGCATCTCTGCATAGCCCTGAGATGGAGGACATCTATCACAGATTACGATAGGCCTCGTGGGACTTCTTGGATACATTTGTTTCAGAATCATCTACATAATAATAGAAAATATAACTGTGTTTGGGACTAAGGAAAACTGGGATAGCAAGAACCGCTGCTGGGCTCAGAAGGCACGCCACCGAGTTGAAGGAGCTCTCCACTTGGGCTGCCAGAGTGGATCCCTCCAGCCACGCGGAATCCGAAGTTGACATCTGCAGCCTGCCTCTGGAGCACCCAAAGCCAGCAGAACTGCAAAGCCAGGAATGTATATGTATATATTTTAAAATGTTATTTAACTTATTTGTTGTAAGCCGCCCCAAGGCTTCGGCGAATGGGGCGGCATAAAAATGTTTTAATAAAAATAAATAAATAAATAAAACTGCTGTGCACAGAAGAGAACATGAGATTCTATTCATGTAGCCATGAGCGGAGATACCGCATGATTTCCTGTCCCATAACAAATAGTAAATAGCAGTGCTAGAATTATTGTGTTATGGCCAATGATCGCTGTCAGTATAAATGTCTGGTTGCCATTTACTTTGCATGCTTAGGCTTCCATTCTCTTGCCACATAAGGCACCTCTTGCCTTGCATTGTCATTTAACCCACAGTTTAAAATCCTCTGCCCACTCTTGTGGGTCATGCTAGATGTGGACTCTAGTCCAAGAGAAGGCAACATGCAGCATGCAGTCCACGGCCCGGAGATACTTGTGCCCTTTGATGCAGCCGCCACTGCTGCACTGCCAAAATTCACACCATTGTTAGCTGCTTCCGCCCCTGTAGTGGCACATTTGGCTGCTGTTCTGAAGGGGTAGGAACTGGCAGTAGCCATCCAGCAAAGCTCTAGAGTGGACCCAAAGCTTCACGACCAGCCTGCTTTGTTTGACATTATTGCAAGCAAGAGCCGCTTCACTTGGAGGCAGCCTGAATTCCTCCGAAGCAAATCACAGTAGTTTAGCAGTCAGGCTTCATCTGAAATGGATTGGTCCCGGGGGACCAATCCACAGCAGCTATTGCCCTTTATACACTGGAATTCAACCACCTAGTGCCTCTGAACACAGAGTTTACATATAGACATCAGGACTAGCAACAGTGCTGAACGTTGTAATTAGCTTGTTGGCTGAAACTTGCCCATTCCTAATGCTCACCTTTGTAGTAATTTGCTATTAAACTTGGGATTTATTGCAAGCGTTGGAGCTTGTACAGCCTGCACCTAAGCAATGCTATTTCTGTGCATGTGCTGTTTTGGTTGCTTTAACCCTTCAGTGATCTGGCACATCCACTGCTGGTTCTCTTTTCATCATGGTCACCATAGCCCTGGCTTTCTGAGGAAGAGGAGCACTCTGGAGCTCGGTCTTTTTCTCTCCTCCATGCAGCAGGGATCAGCAAGTACAGGTCACAACATGGGGGTGGTCCACATGAAATCAACCCATCAGGAAGGAGGTACATAATGCAGCAATGCACAACACCATGTTGTACTACATGTTTCCACACTACAGCTCCTAAGATACACTTTGATACTGCAGATGTGCTAAAACTTGCATATTCAAGACAGATGTCATATTCAGAGAGAACTCTTCTCTGAGCTCACATGGATCAAGTCATTATTTTTAGAGAAAAAAAATACTTGGGATAAGTTTGTCCGTCAATAATCATGAATAATCATAAGCCTTTCATGGGCTTATTCTCCATGAATTCAGTCAATCCACCTAACCTAAAAGGCCAAATGCATCTTTGCATCTAACAAAGTTTAGCCATCCATGAAAAGGTATATTACACCAAATTGCTAAAAGAAAATAACTTCCAAATTGTCTTGAATTATGTGCAGGGTAACGTGATCTACTGCAAAACCAGTGCAGGCCACAACCCCTTTATCATTTCATTTTATTTCTTACCCAGTTTTTGCTTAATGGTTTTACTTATATACACAAAACCTTTGCTCTTTAAATGCAAAACAATAATTAAGAGAATTAAAGCAGAAATGGAATTTAACCCCCTCTTCTTCTGCTTTCCTGAGAAAATCCCCCCCCCCGCCCCGTTTAGAGCTGTAGTTTGGAGAGGGATTCCACATTAGCACCAATGGCAGGATTTCTTCCCAATGCAAACAGCACCAGGGGACTGGCAGATCGCAGGTACGGTACATACTGCCTGCTGCAGATTCAGAGCACCGCTTTGCTAAAATGTTTAGTGTGAGTGGCTCAGGGAAGACCCCCTCAGCCTCCAAAGAAAGCCTTTCCCTCATGTGTCCTCTCTGTCTGGAGGAGAAGAGATGGACAGAGTGTTTCAACTGGCAGCCTCCAGTTCTG
The DNA here is from genome assembly GCF_004798865.1 of Varanus komodoensis. Taxonomy (NCBI): domain Eukaryota; kingdom Metazoa; phylum Chordata; class Lepidosauria; order Squamata; family Varanidae; genus Varanus; species Varanus komodoensis. The sequence goes on along the minus strand of NW_025335440.1, from coordinate 20,915,121 downwards.
GAATCTATTTCTACTGGAAATGCATCAGAGTCCAAGTCAAGTCCAGATTGGAGCCAGATGTACGAAGACTCACTCAGCTCAGTCCTGCTTATTAACCATATGTTTAGCCATCCCTTGGTATTTAATTTATTGGATGTGGGGTTTGGTCCATGCTGAGACTGTGGCCTGCATGTTTCCTGTTTAGAACCAGGTGTTCTCTGATGCTGCTTTTGCCAAGCATGGCAGAGCTGGAGACATCTAAGCTACATCTGAGTTTGGGATCAGAGCAGGGAAAGGCAGGTCAGATCATCAGTGCACTGTTTTCCATTGTTTGGCTCTTTCAGAGGGGGGAAATGTAAAATAGAACTGGGAATAATTGTGAGCTGCTTTACCAATCTGATCTGATCTGATAGTTTTCAATCTAGAAAAGCAAAACTATATATTTGAAGAATGCCAGGCAGAGCTTCATACCTACTTGGAAATCCCATCTGATGTGTATGGAACTTCATGTGTGTGTGGACCCCCTACATGGCAAGACTAGTTTATCCCCTTGAATGGAGGGAAGCTTCTCTGCATGCAGAATCTTTCCAAGGACAAGAAAGTGGCCCATCTTTGAAATAAATAAGACAGCCAGAATATCACGGAACTCTTTGCACAGCATCTTCTCTAAAATGCTCCAAATTCTCCACCACAATTATAAATTCAAATAAAGCAGGCAACGCTATAGTCCTATGAATACTGATCCATAATGCTTGGACCTTGTCCAGGTAGATGCATGGAAGTCGATGGAAAATACATTCACGTATGCTGGGAATTGCAAGGCATTTTTCTGTCTAAACATGCACAGGATTATACCTTCAGCTGCATTTCCTTTACATAGCCATTAGCTCCCAAAACAATTCCATCAACACTGCACAATGTAGGAACAGTTACTTTCTACCTGAAAGAAATAGAAAAACACTGTCCTAGCTAATCCCAGTCAAAATCACATGCAGGGACCAAAAATAGCTGGGAACAGTGGCTCAGTGTTTGTGGTGTTTCTCCTTTCATGTTCCTTAGCGGATTAAATGGGGGGGAGGGGAGGGTCTTGAGCAGCATTCCTCAAACTGGTGCCATTCAGAAATTTTGGACTGCAACTCCATCATCTCTCAGCATGAGCCGTGCTGGAGCTGATGGGAATAGTCATCGTTAGGCAATGGCTGAGCAGACCACACACATTTTATAGGTTTCCTTGTTTATCTCATTTCAGTCTCACATTACGTCATCTCATCTGTGGCACGGCCATAGTCGCTGCCAGTAGCAAAGGGAGGCAAAACAATTGGGGTGAAAGAGACAGACAACAAGCAGAATCCACCGTGCCCTCTGATTTGGGTCCTCCCTCCAGCTGATTCGGTTGTGCAAGCAGGACCTGCCATGACATGGCAGAGATCCAGTGCTTCCCAGGCAAATCCTGGAGGGAGTGGGAATGTCTCTTTATGGACTGGGTCAGGTGAGGTCAACTCTCTTACGTGAGCTCCGCTGACCTCGCCCATCCCAGGAACAAGAGCTTCCATACTTTGACAGTTGTCCTGCAATCGCCGTTGCACAAGAGGTGGGAGGCACTGCAGGATGGGATTTGCAGGGGTGTGGCTCCCCACTGGATACTGCCCAGCATGAAGTCAAACTAAGGTGCATCAAAGTTTCCCTATGTCCTCCATAGGGATATAACAACTTCGCTACTGCTGAATTCCTGTGCGCTACGGCTTAGGTCAGCATGCTCAGGCAACGTATCAAGGGCAAGGTCTGCCTCTCCCAGGTCCTGCCCTACCACCCATCTGGTATCAAATATACCTTCTGTATAGCCTGAAGTGCCTGATCCTGCCTCATCTTGGAAGCTAAGCAGGGTTGGGCCTGGTTGAAATCCAGATGTTGTGAACTTCCCAGAGAGCTTCAGCTACAGGTAGCATAGAAGTGTAATGAAAAAAATATAGTAAATAAGATGGGTTCTTCCGGAATAGGCAGAACTCGGAGCAGATCTTGTATTTCTGATCTCAAAAAGCCGGGTGACTGATACGAGAGGCAAGCGCTCTTGGGTTATGCTGGACTTCATCACAGGCCTTCATCACAGGGGAATGATCATCTGGAATTCAGTGTGGAAGCCCACTGATAGGCAATTTTGTTTGCCAAGAATGGAGAACGTGTGTTTTCTTCTTCATCTCACCACAAAAAAGAGCAGGCTACATTTTGCACCAGTTAGTTTCCAATCCATCTTCAAAAACCACTTTTCCCCACACCAAATATGCTTCTGTTTACACATTTTACCCACAAATGCACATTTTTGTATGCATTTTCCATTACAAAATTTGAAGATGTGTGAGAACTGAAGGATGTCAGCATTTTGGTCAGTGCATTTTGTTTCAGAAGTGCAAATTTGGTAAGTTCATTTTCACATGCTGGGCAGAAAACATTAGCAAGCATCTGCATTATATGTCCCTTTTGGTGTCCTCAGACTAATTTACATATCAAAGTCAAGCAACAGTTTAGAACAGCCTAAAATATATTTTACTCAGCCTGGTGTCATCTAGGTGGTTTAGATTGCTTCACCTATGGTGGCTTGAAATGATAGGAGCTGCGGCTGAACACATCTAGAGGTTATTAGCTTGCAGAATTTTTCTACAGCTCATCAGCTTTCCAGGAAGAGGAGAAACAGCCATTTTGAAGCGCACCTAAATTCTCTCAGATCCTTCCAGAGCTTGTTTCGGCTTGCTCGTATGTTTGTTATTGACTGTTTTTGTCTTGTTCAAGTGGAAAAAGTGTGATTTCAAACAGGAAATGTACACAACAGAGTGTTCAACAGAGTGCACTGTCCCTCATGGACTAAAACATGTAATGTGTATTTTTAAAAATGAACATTTCGGAATGCACAGTTGTAAACATCAACAGTTTTTGAAACCATGATTGCAACTTTCAGAATCTGTGCGTGTATCTCAAAAAACCTCTCCAGCTTGCATTGGTGTCCAGGATTGCAAATAAGGCCCATTTGCATGATTTGTGAATAGAACCAACCTGGTCAAACATAACTTTTCCTTCTTTGAATGGGAAGTTCAAGTCCAGCAGGCCTGTCTGAGCAGATGGGGTCTGCCGAGCTTGAATCTTCCAGAGGAGGCTGCAGCTGGAGTCTTGAGTAGGGGAAAACAGCAATGTCCAAAGTCCTTCCCTGGCTTTCTTGGGGCTGCTCTCACCTTGCATGACCATCCTCTCATCCACCTTATCCTAGGGTGCAGGTGCTCCTTTAAAGCCATATGTGGCAAGGTGTCCCTGAAAGGTCAGAATCACAACCCAGGTGCAACTCTTCTGGTACCCATTTCATTCTTGCCAACCAAGCAACTGATTCAGGTCCACTTTGGCAGATTATGTTGCAGCTAGTTCCCCAACCTGATGCCTTCCAGATGTTTTGGGCTGCATCCCCCATCAGTCCCAGCCAAGGGCCAAGGACTGTGGGCACTGTAGCCCAGAGCATCTGCCTACCCCGTCATCTGCTGCATGAAATTGCCCTGAGAAATTGGTGGTGTTCTGCTGGAGCTGACCAGTGCATCCTTTTAAGTTCTCTTTTCCTGGTTGGACGCACCTTGAAAATAATAGCTGTCTAGTTCCAAGTATAATTGGGTGCATGAAACCAACATTTATCATGTTTTATAACATGTTCTTCATAGGCTTTGTCCTTATTTCTTTTCTTCTCTCACATCTTTGCTCTGCTGCTCTCATGAAACTAGGAAGCCTCTAAGGAATGCATGCTGAGCACTTTCAGACGCTCCGTGGAGACGTTTAAAGGCAGTTTCTACTGTCTCCCTGGCAATCTGGATCTTGCTGCTCAACACTGCATGTGTCACATGAGATTGAATGACAGCATTGCCACTAAACTAGGGGCCAAGAAGGGAAAAGACACACTATAGGCAGGAATAGGGGAGAAACGCATTTGGTTTGCATTGTAATGTGAACATTCCTCACTTCACACTTTCGAACCAAGACACAAACTGAAGCACAATTTTCCTCTGAAATTTGCAGTCCTCCACCTCTTGCAATGGAACTCTCTAATCAAGCAAGGGTGCAAAAATACAATATTAAGGGAAAGTGAACATGATAATGCATCTACTCACAAAAACAGCTTTCAAAAACACTTTATATTGGGAAAATTACTTGCAAATTACTTGCAAATATGTATACAGGCAAAGTTCTATACAAAAATGAAAGTATTAGGGAATGTACACTCAAAAATAAGTGCAAGTTTCCATGCAACCTTAAAAAGGAATTCTTGAAGGACAAAAGAAACCAAACTTAGGATTGGAAAAAAGAGACACGTGACCCATGCATCCAACCATCCCTATTTGTAGGTTCTTTGTCCCTTTTCCCAGCACACTGCAAGGGTGGCAGCTCCTGGCAGATCCTTCAGCACTGGACTGAGAAGAAAGCAAGATCTCCCGTGGACATCAAGAAAAAAGAGCCAGCATATCAGGAAGGGATCAAAGGAGAGGCTAACAAACAAGCAATACTCTCTCCATTGTCCACTTGTGCCACCTTTATAACCCCCATCACCGGAAGGCTCTTGAAATTCTATGGCCCTTTGAGGTCCAGATTGAGAGCATCGTTTTACTAATGATGAACAAACCATGACATTAACATGACCCGGGGTCTGCTAGACTTCAAACTCCCGTATCAGACTCTGCAATGGTGTTACCTTCTGAGACCGAGGTCCAGCTTCTTGCTCTTGGCTTAACATCATCACACACATGGTGAGGAAGAACGTGGGTCTATCTAGCTTGGCACTGATGACTTTGCATCAAGGGTGGGCACTGGGCAACGTCCAGGGTGGTGGTGGAGGTCTTCACTGTAACTGGAGTCAGCCCCATTCAGCATGGCAAATGAACTGGGAAGATGGGACTTGTCTAAATCATCTGAAGGAGTCGGGCTGCCTACTTTTGCACTGCATTAGCTGGCAGCCAGGGCTGATATCAAATCTGGAATCTCTCGCATGCCCCACCACTGAGCTATGGCCTTCACCATATTTTTATACAGGTTTATTGCTTTGTGAGTTTTCTCTCCTTGGGTTGAATCACAGCTGAGAAATCTTAAAAGCCCACTTCATGCACAGCCATGTTCCAGGTCATATACAGGTGTCATTAATTCATTTGGCTGCAAGGAAATTACATAGCTGACTGGAAAATTATTTTTCCTCAGTTTTTCCAGCTGGCAGGCAGCAACCACTATGTCCTTCTACCTAAGGGTAACATGGAGAAGGGAGATGCATGAGCGTGCCTCCCCTGCTTCTGATAAGAATTGCTTTGTTCCACTAAGGGAATTAGACCAAAAAGGGGTTTACATACCTACTAAGCTTTGGAATGTACCTTGGGTGGCCCAATCTACTGCACAGGGTTGTTGTGAGTTAAGAAGTGGGGGACACGTGAAAATGGGAAGGCTGGGATACAAAGAAAAGAGACAGATTGGTGCCTATCTCCATCTTATAGCTGCTGCGGAATGCCTGGGTAATGGCCTATGGGTAGAACAGTCAAGGAAGGGATAAAAGATGCCATCATGATTCAGACTGATCATGAAAGTTTGCATAATTTCTGTTATGATGCACAAACAGGGCCATGAGATCCAGTCTGTGCTAGAATTGGGAGATCTGTTGCTTTTGGTTTCTCTCAGTTTCTCATTTTTCCAGTCTTAGAGGTGTAGATCTATGCTGTGGGATGCTGTGAGTTATAAGCCTTTTTTTCTGTCTACACTTGCCAAGCAGTTGCCTAAGTATGATTTGTTCTGAGTTTTGAGAATCATTTTTAAAGTGTGCTTGAAAATGTTTACCTGACTTTGTGCACGTTTCTTTCACTATTCACATCTTTATATAGAAATTTGCCTAGTAATACATTTCCTAATTTAATGTACTTTTGAAGACCATTCTCACTAATATATGCATTTTTGTGTTCACTTTCCCCTAATGTACATATCTGTATGCATGTTCTGATTGGAGAGCTCCACTGCAAAATTCAAAGGAGTGCAAAGTTCAAAAGACAACGGAGTTTTCCTTCATGTGTTAGCTTGAAAGTGTTCACTGAATGAATTTCTCCTCCATCTCTAGTTTGCATCTCACCACCACCACCACCACCACCACCACCATCGCAAAGCATTAGTTGCCCAAACCCACTGAGCCTTCAGGGTTCTCCCATTTCCAACTGAGGAGCATCAGATAAATGTCAGATTTCATTAAAAAGGCTCCTGCCAGAGGGCAGAAAGAAAGCCTTATGTGCGCACTTTCAAGTGTATGCAATTAACATAACTATGCCATGTGTTAAGCTGCCCAAATATAGAAACAAAGAGATCGAGACAGTCCTAATTGCACCCAGGGAATTTTGTGCCATGGCAGAGAGAGGAGACAAAGGCAAGCTGTGTCCAAGGAGAGGCAGGCCAAGCCAGAAGTAGCCCAAATCCCAAACAACCCGGAGGTGGTCTCTGAAGAATTGCCAGTAGAGGCGAGAGCAATTTGCCAAAGAGTTTGCCTGAAATCCAGCCATGGTAGCAAACGATATGCCTTCTCTTGGCAGGGCGGACCTGCCACACTTAACTTTTGGAGGAGACACAGCTCTTGATTTTACAGTAAGAGGAAAAGAGGCGAAGGGCGCAGCACCATAAACACAGTGCTTTAACTCTTGCCTGGGTGATGGTCAGTTTTCTCAGCAGTAAAAGTGCTTTGTAGATTTTTTCCCAAAAAAGGTTCTTGCTTGTGATCAAAACAAGAAAGCAAACTATATTGCACATTAATAAAAACAAAACAAAACTCGGAAGTTTACATCAGAAGTAGCAATTTGGCATGCTTCAACTGTTTGGAATTACAACTTCCATGATCTCTGAACATGATTCTCATAAGTTGCATCACTTTAAAATGCTGAAGGCAAGTTCATCTTGAAATATGGCAGAATTTGTCCTGCAGGTCAAGGAGCTGCAAAAAGTAGCTTCTAGTCTGGCATTTCCCCAGAAGTGCTCGTTTTCTGTGTGTTGGGAGCTAAAACTGTAACCCTCACAGGCAACCACAAGGGCAAAAGCCCAGGACTGTACCATGTGTGTAAGCTGGCTTTGAATCCAAAGAATTGGATGCTATGCAAAGACCATCTGGCTTTTCCCTGCAGCTCTGAGCAGGGAAAAATGCAATTCCAGGTTTTTTCTCTCTCAAAAAATAAATATATATTTGGCAAAGGGAAACTTTAACTTCCCCTTTCCCTTCAAATCTAAGACTGTACCTGGCAACCATCCGTCCTGCCAATAAAAAAGGAGGAGCCATTCTCACATCAGAGAGAGGAATGGACGGGGGCATCAGGAGGGAGAGAATTAGAAGCAGCAGGAGCCAAACAGTAGCAGAAGAAGAATTCCAATGATCGAACCCACATGTATTTTCCTGTTACTGCACAATATCCCGACTATTTTCCTTTCCCTTTGCAGTCAATGTGCTACTGTTACTAAAAGCAGCCTTCACCATTCTCTTCATTCTCTTCACCCAACAGAAATGTTTAAAGACTGATAAAAGCAAAGCTGTGCTGGAGGCTGCTCACACAGCCCATCTTAACAAATTCAGAATAGAAGGCAAAAGTTAGCAAGGTTTTGAGAACCTCCCCCAGCAATAATCCATTTGAAATAAATTAAAAGCAGAAATAACCCTCCACTCCTCTTCTGTAGCATCAAAGGAGCCACGTATCCCTGGTGCAACACTCCAGGCTCGGGGTCATGTGTGAATGATGCAGTCATGTCAGCAGGGTTGGTCAGGGATCCTTTCCCAAATTTCTTGACAGGAAAGCACATTCCATGCCAATCTGGCTGCGTGTGTGGGGTAACTTGACACAATGATGTGTATTGTGAGGCAGAGTGGGACAGAGTGATTGGAACTGCAGCGAGCAGGGATTTTGCGGCTGGGCTTTGAATGTAGCATGGAGGATGTTTACTCTTACTGGCAGTTGAGAAGAATAGGACCAGGAGCTGAAATTACCACCGCAGCGAGTGCCGCATGTATGAGCCTCAAGCAGGGAAGACTGAGGGGAGATATGATCACACTCTTCAAGTACTTGAAATGCAGCTACAAGGGGGAGGGCCAGGACCTCCTTGATCATGCCAGAGTGCAGGACATGGAATAATGGGCTCAAGTTGCAGGATGCCAGATTCCAGCTGAACATCAGGAAGAACTTGGAACAAAGTTCCATCAGCAATGGAACCAATTTCCTAGGGAAGTGGTGGGCTCCCCCACACTAGAACAATTCAAGATGCCACTGGACAGTTATCTGGACAGGGTTGGTTTAACTTGGAGGTCTGCACTGAGCAGGGAGTTGGACCCGATGGCTCTCTTGGCCCCTCCTAGGTCTAGTAATCTATAAAAGTCTATAAAAGTGGTCCTAAACTGTACCAGACTCTTGATCCATCTGCCCTCCTCCGAATGGATGGCACTGGCCAAGTGCCAAGCAATTTCCCACAATTTCAACCTAATACCTTTTAGCTGGAGATGCCACAGACTGAGCTCAGCAGCTTCTGGATGTGCTTTGCCACTATGATCTGTACCCTGCCCAGTTTGCAATGCCTCTCGGATAAAGGCCTGTAACCTCCATTGGGTTAGATCAATGCACTAGCGCAAGCATCACTAACAACTCCCACCTCCCTACCTGGTGCCCTCCATAGCTGGATTTCTCCTACTGGGATTCTTCAGCATTTGCCTTCCTGGCAAGGACTGATGGGTGGTAAAGTCCAAAACAGCTGGAAGCTTGGACAACTGTAGTACCTTCTACATGCAATAAGGCCATGTGGTGAGATGGGGCTTAGATGTTACAGGTGGCTCTCCAGGTGTGGAATTTCCTCCCTGATTTCTTGAGGAGATAGTACAGCACTTTCTTGGGTCTGCATTTTTACCAAAGAAACGTTGCAGGCCTGACATGCAGATTGGAAAAATGTTATCCTTTGCATGGTGCATTTCCCTGAATTTTGTGATGTAGGTTGTCTAGTCAAGAAATATGTATTTTAAGGGAAAACATATGCTATCATTCATATTTTATGTGGGAATTAGTACAAAGCCATACATTTTAGGGGAAAACACTCAATTCAAATGCATCCCTTTCTGCATTTTATTTATTATTAATTTTATATTCTGCTAATTAATAATCCAGCAGGACTCTCTAAGTGAATTACAAGACCCACCGAATCAAAACAATGAGTGACAATAACAATTAGACAATAATATGCATAACAGTCAACCAATAATAAACAAACATTATATAAACATAAACCATAACAATGTAATATACAATATATTATACAGCTGAGAGTTCAAATAGTAACCAGAATTAAAAGATACAAATTAAAATCTAAAACATTCTAAAATTTAACCCCAATTAAAATTTATACTTTATACAAAAATAAAATCAATTATTAAATTAGCTGGAAAATAAAATTGGTTTTGCCTGGCACCAAAAAGACTGTAAAGAAGGTGCCAGGCAAATTGCTCTTGGGAGTCTGTTCCATAGCTGGGCCACAGAGAAGCCCTCTTCTGTCACCTCCCTGGCGGACGGCTCATTCAGAAGGGCCTCCAAATCCCATCTTAGGGGTCTACTAGGTGCATATGAAGGGATGCAGGTGGCGCAGTGGTTTAAACCGCTGTGCTGCTGGGCTGGTTGATCGAAAGGTCGCCGGTTCGAATCTGCATAATGGGGTGTGCTCCCGTACTCTGTCCCAGCTCCTGCCAACCTTGCAGTTCGAAAGCATGCAAATGCAAGTAGGTAAAACGGTACCACTTCTGTGGGAAGGTAACAGCGTTCCGTGCACTTCGGTGTTTAGTCATGCCAGCCACATGACCACGGAGACGGTCTGCGGACAAACGCTGGCTCCCTCAGGTAGGAAACAGAGATGAGCACCACCCCCTAGAGTCAGGCATGACTGGACTTAATGTCAAGGGGAAACCTTTACCTTTACCTTTACCTTTTAGGTGCATATGGGAGCAAGCGATCCTTCTGGTATCCTGGTCCCAAGTTGTTTAGGGCTTTCTATGTTTAAACAAGCACCTTAAATTGGGCCCAGAGTTCAACTGGCAACCAAAGAAGTTGATATTATATTGGTGTTTTGTGGGCACACGGATTTGCTCACACCAGCAGTTGAAGTTTCCGGACTGTCTTCAAGGGCAGCCCCATGTAAAGTTTGTTACAGTAGTCCAGTCAGAAGGTTAGCAAAGTGAGGGTGACTGTGGCAAGGCTCTGTATGTCCAAGTAGGGCCAAAGCTGGTGAATTAATCACAGCTGAAAGAAGAGAGGAGGATGAGGAGGAGGGATGGAATGGAATTATAGATGAATACATGAAAATGATGTGGACTGGGAATATCACCTGGTGCTGTCTTTACTATCATTCTGACATCAAGCAAAGTTCTTTTTATTCTCCAAAGTCAATTTTCTCAGCACCCCCTTGTAATGTTATAGGAAAGTTTATTGTATTTGTAAGCTGCTGTGGGAATTCTGGTGAATTGAAGAGTGGTTATAAAATCAAATAACAAACAATCCAAAATTAAACTATTTATTGATATTACACTTGTTCCCATCTGTGTATGAAACCTTAAAAAGAGAAGAATGGGACAAGTAGTCAATAAAAGAGCACACACTTTTCATATGCAGAAAATTTCAGATTCAACCTTGGGACCCTTCCGTTAAAACGATCAGGAGGGAGTGATGGGAAAGACTGCATCTGAAGGCTGTGGAGAGGTATTGTGTTGGAATGCAACTACCATTATCCACAGCAAACATGGGGAAGTAGTTGGGGAAGGCTGTAGCAGACAATAATGAACTTACTGGATTTGATATTCCTATGTTTTGAAGGGAAGACAATTTTCTTTTCAGATATAACACCCTACACTAGAATATAATGCAAAGTCCATAAAACTGCCACTTCAAAGAGCAGCATTCTCCAAGCTGGCTTGCTGGGGAATGCTGAGAATTGTAGGGCCTGTTTCTGCTTAATCAGGCTTAAGATTGCACATAAAGGTGAGGCTCTGTGGGGCCATAGGATTGTCCGAGGGGCCATAGGATTTTTTCGAGTTGACCGAACCCTCTCCTGCCCCCCTCACAGCTGGCACAGAAAGAACTGCAGTGGTTGCCTCCTCCAAGGGAGGAGAGAGAAAAAGGGGCTTGCTGGAAGGGCAAGAAAGGAGGAGTCTGGGGCCGAGGATGTATGCCAGCTCCTATTGGCACTGCAGTGCCCTCCCTGGTGCATTATCTAGAAGACTAGAGACCATTTATCTAAAAATGGCTGTCTAGATAAAAATCAGGGTGGAGACATGGCAGCCACAGAGGTCATTTCCCCAGGACATTGCGTGGCCATAGGACACACATAAGGCATGAAGGCTGGGGGCAACAGAATTGCAACATGGAAGGCAGCAGTCGAACTTGGATAGGCCGAGCATCTCGGAAAAGTGTGAGATGGGAAGTGCTGGGGAAAGACTTCGAGCAAGCCTTGCAAAGACATTCCTGAGGTGTGGTTTTTATTATCTCCAATTCATGTAGAAGCTGACAATTTGCCAACTTTAGAAATGAAGGGAACCAAGGATTTTAATTAATAAACATAAATTGCCCATGTATAGGTTATTATGGTTGTCTTAATTAACAGGCAGTCCTTTGATGCTTACAAAACCCTTCTCGTATTGCTAAAAGCTCTTCAGGGAGCATAATTGAAGGTGTCTCATTTAGTATTTTTTAAGACGGGCCTGCAAACTGGCTTAGGGCATGGCACTGTAAAATGAAAGTAGCTCTCATTTTCCTTTACATTGTCTCCCATAGTCAGGTGACATAAGCAAGGCAGTTTATCACAGACAAAGTCTTCTCCAGATGCTTTGCAAAACAATTCCTACAATTCCTGATATTTGGCCATGCTGACAGGGTCTGATGGGTGTCATAGTCCAAACCATCTGGAAGGCACCAGGGTAGGGGTTTAATTAGCTTCAAGCCCAGTCCCCTATGAAATGGTTTATTGGCAAATACCGCAAGAACATTTCCCTGCTCGGTCTCTCACAAAGAGGCAAGAGACCTAGCATTGCAAAACCTGTGTCCAATCAGATCAGTTTTACTACCGTTGCTTGAAATCCTCTCGCTCACTCTCGCTCTCCTTCCCTACACATATCTCAGATGTTTCACCTTCTGAGCCAAGACCCCAACATCTGTACTGAACTATTTTCAGTGAAATTCTTAAAATTAGTGATGGCCAACTCAATTTGCAATCAGTTCAGTATTTACAAGCTTCTTGGCAAGGTTTAGAAAAAAGAGCACGCATCTGTTCTCCAAGCATGTAGTCCTGACATCTGATGTTGGGGCACAAATGGACCATTTTGCCCTCTGAATTTACAGTTCCTAGCAGCAGCCCCGGCACTCAGCCACTTGGAAATTTCTCCCACCACCAATCAAACACTTGAACCCAGGAACAAGAGAAGGGTTTTGGATCTGGATGCATGACAAAAAGCGTAGGCAGGCATATTTGCAAGAAACAATGGGAAGAACTGACCAAAAAAGAACAAATTATCACTACATTGGTCAGGTGGTCTCCACATGTGGCTTTCAGCCTGGGATGGACACATTCGGAGATTCAAGTTTCTCTCAGTTTCTTATTTTTCCCTCCCTAATCTTAAATATAGTTCATGTCAAATGTTGATAATTTTTCAATTTAATTTGGTTTATTCCAAACATAAAAGTCATATGAGAACTCAGAAATTCATTTTTCTGCACATGGTTCCTGCTTCATGCAGTTTTATATAAAAAGCTGCTAGTATCTATCTTTTTAACCCTAATGTAATTTCAGTGCTATTTGCCCTGCTAATATACACATTTTATTTTATTGGAGAAGTACTCTGTAAAATTTGGAGTAGCACAAAGTAAGAAGAATAATTGAAGTTTGCTTCATGCATTGGTCCAAAAATGTAAAACTGGGTTAGTTTGCATTAAAATGTGAGACAAAAAGATTCCTTCCTCCGCAGCAGCCAAGATGTAGTTCCTTAACAGTGAGGGGTTAACTGTAAAATGCTACCTTGGATGGAGGCCTTTACCGACAAAGAAAAGTCCTTTACAGTTCACATAGTTCCACCAAAGAGTTTGATATAAAGCACTTGGCTGAGTTTGGGCTGCTGCTCTTTGGGACACTGCTGTACATGCGCGGGATCCCATGCTGCATACCAAGCCAAAGAAGAACGTTTGGAAGAAATGCTGCCTAACTTGCCGTGCAGCCGACCATTATGAACTGGACAGAGTGATATAATGAAGCAGATAATTATGCATTTTGGTGACAGAATGAAATAAAAGAGCACATTCTAAGGAAGACTGGCAAAATCTACCATGGCACTTGTAGCCATGCTTGTTTCTGCTATGGGTTAAGTGGCAGCAAAACAACCCCCGTGGAATTTTGCGAATGCAGTACGAAGGTTCAGTATGCCTTAACAGTGCAAGAGCCGCTGCCCTCAGATGATCTCAGCTAGTATGGTTATTGTAAATGTATACGATTAAAGTATATAGGCTTGCCATTATCACTGGGAAAGAGACATTCCGTCTACCCCCCCCTTTTGTGCTAAAACATCAGCAGTGAGGAAACCTGCAGGGCTGAAATCTTGGTTCTGTTCAAGTCCCTGGGCAGCCTTGCCACGGATGCCAGCAGAGCCAGGATGCTCCCCCTGCAGTCTCATCCTCGGTTTGGCAATCCTTTCTCTGTCCAGCAGCAAGTTGCTCAGATTATGCACCTTGGTAACCATGCTTCATAAACTTGGCTTAATAACCCCCTCGAAGGAACACTGGAAAGCCAAAAGAACACTCAGCTCCACAGCCCTTTGAAGCTGTGCAGCACCCAGTGCCGTCACTTGGTTAGAATCGTTCTTCAGGATCTTTTGATTTCTCACTGTCATTAATTTTATCTCCCCTCCATTCAGTGGCAGTGAACGTACTTGGGAGCCATCCCAGTAAACTTGGGAATTGTTTCTTTTCCCCCAAGTGCTTGGATCTGTTCCCAACCTGCTCTGACTCATGCAAACAGGCCTCGTACTTCACAAGCTAAATTTTACACAGTGCTGTCTCTTGACAATTGACCATGGATGGAAACTGCCTTTGCTAACGATGTCCTATTTTGAGCCAGGATAGAATGATTCAGGCTTCGGTGTCGTCAGGAAAACCACAGACGCCCTCACCTGTTCTTCTTTTCAATGATGGCATTGAGCAGAACACACAGGTGAAAGGACAGCATGCAGACACAGTGGCTGGGAGTTATGCGAGTCGAAATCCACCACTTGCTGAGCACCAGTTTGGGGAAAGCTGGATTAGAACCAGGAACACAGTTGTGAGGGTGTGAATGCACTTTTGTGGGTTTCCTGTTGGCATCTGGATGGTGATCGTGTGAACAGAATGCTGGACTAGATCACCCTATGGTCTGATCCAGGACAGTTCTTCCTACAGTCTTCAAAGATCCTCAGTATATACACTATTCATCTTCTGTCACAATTCAGTAAGCATGTTAAGGGAGCAAGCAAAACACCCTGAGCACTGGTAAGAAATCATGATTGTTAGAAAGACTGAAGGAGGTGGCCATTTAGTGCATGTTTATGAAGATCAACTGGGAAAGGAACAGCACAACAGATGCCAAATGGTACCAAATCTGCCCTAGGCGAAAAGAACCACTTTTGACTCAGCATTTCATCCAGGAGATTGGAACGCCCTCCAGATCAGAAAGCTGGGATTTTAAAATTTCATATCTCCACAGCGAAAAGTGAGAGTGGAAACATAAGGGGGCCAAAACGGGCAACCTCCGCTCCAGCTCCAACTAATTTCATTCTGCCAAAGTGGCTCTGTAATTGGTCACTGTGTATTAAAACACACCAGGCGCAGAAGGAGGCCTTTTTCTCATTTATATGGCATCCTGCCCAAGAAATCCAGCGCCAGAGGCTGTATGCCGGTCTACACCAGTCGCTGGGGGACATGGGCAGCACGGGGTTGCTGCATACATGTTCAGCATATGATTTCTCACTGACAGCTGGCTGGATGCTCTGTGAACAAAATGTGTACCAAGATGGACTTTGGTCCGATCTATGGTTCTTCTTAAACTGTTCCCTTGTGGTTTCTGGTTTGCTTACATCTGGCCTTCCTCCAGTCTCGTGCATTTTGCCACTCCCCCTGTCCCAGCATCACCTGGATTCCACTCACTTGCACCTCTGGCTCCCATTGCATTGTTAGCTGGACTGTCTTCTTTGCTCTCGATGCTTGCATCTGTGGTCCTTTGGCCTTCTTGCCATGCAGGGCTCATGCTAGTGTGGTGATCCTGTGACCTGGCAAAGATTCTTGGGATGTGGGAGGGATTTTATTTGACACAGGCCTGCCTGCCTGCCTTTCTTTTGTTCTGTCTGTCTGACTGTCTGTCTGTCTGTCTGTCTGTCTGTCTGTCTTTCTGAGGTTGTGGCGAGTTGATTGACTGGAAATACAGGACAACTGAAGTGGTTATATATCTTATTAAATGCAAATGTCTTAAAGGTCTGGTTTGTTTTGAATTAACCACAGCTGCCTTTGCATGCAACAGCACTAAGTAATTATTCATATTTGAAGGACCTCTTTCATTCACAGAAACCCACTACCCAGAAATAGGAATGTGGAAAAATTGGGCTTGGTCTGCATTTTTAAGCACCAATATGTGAATCAGAAGAGTTGTCCTTCAAATCAAACCTTTTGAATTTAGGGATGTAGTTCTCAACTCAAAACGTGTGCACCAAAAGAGGTTTATTAGGGAAAACTGTATACCAAAATGCATTCAAGAGAACTATGTATGAAAAAATGGAATATTCATACATACATTCTTAAGCTGCAGAATCATGTCAAAATTGAATGGAACTGACATATGACTGAACACAAGTGAAACTGATAGGAAGAATAGACTGAGCTGGCCATCTCAGCAAGGAAAATCAACCTTCCAGTATCTTCTTCTACATTTTTGGTGTCTTGCTCACATGCACAAGGGTGATTTCCATTAGTACATCTCTAAAGAGTTGCTTAAATGTTTTCTTCCATTGTACATTAGCAGAGGCTCCCTCAAGTGGGCCAGACACTTCACTGCACTGTAAGGTTCTCAGGTGATTACTGGTGTGATAATGGGAGATGATAACAGTGGCAAAATTCTACCGTGCTGTGCCAAACACTCCTGCAGTTGATATGTTCCTGACATGAGCTGCTGTTTACACAGCAAGCCAGACAATTACCTTAGTGTAAATATGGAGCAAAGGATATTTTGTTCTTTAAAAGAAATTAGAACATGAAAGGGGCTGACACAGGTATACAACTAAAACCTTGCAACGTGTGCACATGTGTGTCCTTCTGCCTGAATCCTTTTCTCTGGAAAGGCTACCTTTTGATAATGCACCCAGATTTTACAGGTCACCCATGCAATGTCGCTTCAGAGCATGAGTATGGAATTTTTGGCTGAGGGGGCAGCAAATACAGACTTCCAGGGTCCCCAGAAGTCAATGCACCCTCTCCTCCAACCATCAGCCATTTGTTGGTTTCCTGGCTTTTGTGCAGTCTTTTTTTCCTTTTCTAAAAGGTAGACATGTCTCTTTTAAACCTAAATTCTTGGTGGAAAGAGCTGAAGAGTCCTAACATCCTGTGGCAGATGCTCCTAAATCTCCAAATTCAGGGGCTTGTAAGCATCCAATGCAAGGTGTGATCTCCACTGCCCCTACACTTGCATTTTCTCTGGATGGCCATTTTCAACTAGGCAGATTTAGGGCCAGAGAAGGGGAGGTAAGGTGGGTGGGAACAAGCATAGACCCTTGGCCCAGCTTCCTACTACTGCCCTTCGGCACACCATATTTTTCCTCTTCCAAGGCCCAGTTGTGACTCTGGTGACTTTTCCTTTTCCAGCAGACTTAGAAGAGACTTTAGAAGCACAATCCTTTTATTAGAGTTTAACAGGTTAGAAAACAGTATACATCAAAGTAGCGTTCTCCTCAAGATGTGGAAGAACCTTCACCTCCCTGAAGTGTTGAATCTGAACTGAAACACCCCCTCCTTCCCTGCCTTCCCCAAAGATTCTGACTCCACCTTGAAGGAGGCTCCTGCTGCCTGACACAAGGGGAGCTCTGGACACTTCTTACTGGTCCACTGGCATTTCTGGTCGCCTTCTGACAGCATCCAGAATTTCCCCCTCCATCTCCTCCTCTCCCTGAACTGTCTCCCTCCTTTTTCAAGGCAAGTTGAAAAGGTTCAACCTTGACATGGCCAAGGCCTCTGCCCAACACTGCCCCTCCGCCCCCTCCTCAGATCTGGACAAATCTACCTGAGCAGGCTGTGATGTACAAGAGCTGCCCCCCCCCCCCCCGCGGGAGGCGGCCGGTGCATTTCTTTCCATGCTACCTGTGAAGGGTGCGGGGCAGCATGTGGGGCAGAAGAGGGATGCTGATCGTACGGCACGTGGGCTCAGCTCCTGGCCAGGGCTCTGCAAATTCTGGGATACTTGACAATGGCAAGAAAGAGCAAAGGCAGGCATGCCGGAACCTTCACAGTTCATTCAGACATACAGGATATACATGCAGCATGCAGGTAGCCCCAGAAGGGACTACAAAGATGGAGTCTGTTCAGGAAGCTTTTACATCCATAGTTTGGGGATCCGGAAGACAGTTTGCCAGAGGCACGTAAGAGTAAAACAAAAGGTCTGAATGGATTAAGACAAAAGACACAAAAGGAAGAACTTTCAGGACAGGCATATATTAGCACATCTAAAGTTCACCTGGGAAACAAGGCTTGCATCATGGTTTCCTGATGAGATCTTAAGTCTAAGCACCTTAAGTCAACAGTGTCAGGCTCTTCTGCAGCTGGATCGTGGCAGAGCCTTTGCTCCTTTCGTGCTGACCCAGGAATTCAGTCAGGCTCAGGGCTGCTGCAAAGAGGACCACAGTCCTGGCAGATGAGCTCCAATGATCCTCACACACCCCTTGCTGATGCTATCAAAAAGCCATTGAGAGGGCCAAAAGAACTAATAGGATGGCTCTCTCATAGCAATCCTCCTGCCACCCCCGGAACGTGGGCCTGGAGTATGTCTCAAAGTGGGATTCAGAGGTCAGGCTGACGGAGATTCTGTTCCCCTGCTCTAGAGGACAGCACCTAAACCCATAATTAATAATTACAAGAAGAAAGGATTCAAAGGACTTATCAGGAAGAATTTTCCGGTGGCATGAGCTGAACAGAATTGCATTGGAAGACCAGGGAACTCTTTCTCTGGGAGAATGGGTGGACACCCACAAGGTTGATATAATTATAGATTCCTGCCTTGGCAGGGGGCCAGACCAGAGGATCTTTGAGATCCTGACCCCCTCCATCATTCTGTGATTCCTTTCCAACCGTTTCATGCCACTATTTTCTGAGTAATCCTCCACGTCTTGTTAAGACCTGTTACAGTGATTTTTTTTGATGATAAAATACAATTGCAGTACCAGCCTGTCTGTTGCTGGGAAGAAGGCACAGGCAAAGTGTTCTTAAAGCTTGAAGACAGGTATTTATTTTATTTTTACAAAAAATAGCATATCCCGCTTTTCATCCAAAATGAAGTCACTCAAACCAGCCAAGAGTTCCAGGCAGTGACAAAGAAATCCAAAGTTTTGTTGCTGTGTATTGAAAACTTTCAATAGGCACCTTCAGGTGACTGAATGGTTTCTTATTGATGCAGCTGGAATAGGAAAGCCTTGAACAATATGAAGCTGGCACAAAGTGAGCAGTGGAAGAGGGTCGAGCGAAAAAATGGAGAAGAGAAATCCACTCTGCCAAACCCCGCTATCTCACACACCAAAGGGATAGGCCATTGCCTAACCATCTTTCACAAATGATATTAAAGGCAATGAAAAGGAGAAAGTGACATTTGCCAAAAAATAATAATAAAAAAAATAAAAACACCGTCCCTCCATTGCCTTTTAAAGGAGAATTTTTAAAAAGCATCCTTTGGAAAGCAACAGAGATCGGGTTCCCAGTTTAATGGTGCTGCAGATACAAGAAAGGGTGGACCCCTGCTCTAATCATTTTGTCCCAGACATTTGGGACTCCTCTATTCATAGAGCACTATAAATCCCAAGCAGACCACGGCACATAGCGATGGTGTTAATAGCCTCACAGTAAGAAGTGCCCTGTTAGCAAGGGATTCAGCACTGCCGTCTGCACTGGCCTTCCAGGGTGACGCAGAAGGGAGGGAGCGCCCTCTTCCCATTTGTCCTCACATCATGACAAGCTGTTGCTTCAGTGCCCAGCATAAAGTCTTCTTTTGGGATGCATGGGCCCAGTCAGAGACGGCTCCTGGAGACTGGCAGTCAAAGTTTTGAAGGCAGGCACTTTGATTATTTTAAAGGCATGAATAATGCTAATAAGGTGCCAGCTGGAAATTCCAAAAGGAAGGACATGATCTTATGCATGTTTAGATAGAAAAGGCTCTACTACACCCAGTAGGGCTCCCTGGGACATGTTAGGAATAGAAGGCCTTTTTTCTATCTAAGCATTTATAGGATTGTGTCCTAATGAACACGAGCTTATGCAGAAGGCTTTCAAGGGAGACAAGCAGCCTTGGGGGTGTTTTCACTATAATCAGGCTGGACAGGACTGATAGGCAGACAGACAGGATCCAAGACCTGCCTTTGGTTGACCAGAGACTTTGCTCACAGAAGACTCAGCCATATTCTAGAATGGGGTGGCCAACATGGAGCCCCTGCTATCGCCCCCTCCTCTGAAACTCTGCCACCTGGAGCACCTCAGAGATGTTCTGTACAAATGCATGTCCGGAGCTGCCACGGAACACCTAAAGGGTAAACATTAGCATGTTTGCAAGATCAGTTTGATTCTTTTGGGACCTCAAGCTAATTTTGACTCTTTGGGTGTTCTGCAGGAGCTTTTTCTTTTTGTTGCCCCTGTCTCTTTTTACCACCACCAGAGGACAGAAATAGGCAGAAATAGAGCTCCAAATTTTCCTTCCTCCGTTCTAGAATATGGAATACTCCAGTAAAGCTCAGATGGGCAATCACTGCATCCAGCCAATCTCCCTTTTTCTCCTGCCACAGGCTGCCTCAGCGCTGCCCATTTGTCATGGAACTTTAGCAGTGCAGTGGCAGCAGAAAGAGCAGAAATGCTCCATTTAAAAAGGCATGCTGGGTGTGTGTACAAAACTGCATTTCTGGAAGCATCCCTCTCTCTGTGCTGTGTTTTAAAGGGAAATTCCCTTCCCTTCCCTTTCCATTTTTCCTGCACTAAATGCATTGACAATACTGAACTAGGGGCGTAGGGGACAGCCACTGGTAGGGTCCAGGGAGTCATGTGCCCATGACCCTCAGAAGTTGCCCACCCTGCTCTAAAGGAACAGACAGCTGTTCTGTCTGGAGCATATGGCAAGTCCAACAGAACTGTTCATTTGGGGTGGGGGGGAGGACTTTCACTGTACAACTGGACAACCAGTTATCTTCTTTCCATTAAAAGGACAAACTAACCCCATTGCAGGTCTGATCATAATGTTTAAGGAATCCCTTAAGGTGGATAATAAAGAACTGAGGTACACAAAACTATGTTATCTCTCACAAGCCTCATGGAAATGAATAGATTCTCTAGAAGAACACATGATCCAGTGGGGGGCATGAATTCTTGCAGGCTTGATTATAAGACAGCCTGTCTGCTAAGTCACCAAAATAGAAATGTATGAATGAAGGAGTAGATGAATGAATGAATTGCACTGCAGAACAGTGGTAATTGAATTTAAGTACTGTTCCACATAATGTAAAAGCAATGTATCCACCCAATAATTAGGCTTGTCATGTACAAGTTTTACTCAGGGCTTGAATTAGATCTGTGCTTGAACTTGTCCATTTGCCTTGAAGCTCACAAGGGTGAATTCAGAAGGCAAAATATTGTGGGAACATGGGATTTGGATACTGTAGGATGGGTGAGGATAGGGGAAGAGATCCTTGTGTTTCATATGATTTATTCTCCTATTATTAACTTCTCAACAGACAAAGGTGTATTTGGATGATCAGGCTTCATGCATGTGAATAGCAATTATTTCCAGGTGGAATTCCAACAGTGCTTCCTGGTCATGTGTTTAGATTGGTGAGCCAAAGATGGGGTTTGTGTTGTGCCCCCACCCTTGCCTTGCTTGTGACCTTGCAACACATTCATTTGTTCAAGGCTGCAATCCTATATACCAAACTTCCCCCACCCGGTTTTCTCCTGTTGTATCAAACTACAACTCCCTTAATCTCCAAACAGCCTGGATTATAGGAATTGTAACCCAACATATTTCCAGGGGACCATGTGGGCAAAGGCTGCTGTATACATTTACCCCCATATAAGACCCACGGAATCAACAGGACTCAGTTTTGTGTAGGCATACATAGGCGTACACTGCAAGATTTGTGCTCATTTCTGAAAGGGTCTAATTAGATGATTTCTTCTTTCTCTTTCTGGATAACTCACATGCATGACCCTTGACAAGTGAGGATCAGAGTGAATAGGATGACCTCACAGGCCTGTGAAACCAATGACATTGATGACATAATTGAGAGAAAATGAAAGCGAGTGACGGCAGGCCATGGAAATGAACAGACAAACTAAGAGTTCTAAATATAAATCACTGGCAGGGAGTGGGGAGGCATTTTTAAGTTCTTCTGAAAACGGTCGCAAAAGGAAAAAATAGATTTATTTTGGCTCAGTCTATGTTGTGAATGTAGCCTATGGAGTAATTAATCCTGTGTGTTAATCTGAGCTAGTCAGAAGCAACCCTCTCTCAAGAGTCACTGTACTCAAACGCCTGTCTTTCTTCAAATGCTGCTGGTCCAACAGCTGAATTCTAGGGATCCTTTTATTGCGGCAGAGAATGCCCTCCAGGCACCCCCCTCTGCTTCTGTGGATGCCCTTCTGCAACCTTCCAGGTGTGCTGGACTACAACTCCTAGGAATCAGCACATGTGGACAGCACCAGGCAGCAGAGGTCTGCCTTTACACTTGTAAGGGCTCAGGCCTACAACTCCCAGCATTCCCCAGCCAGGTTATGGTAGACGATAACTGGCCCTTTGGAAAACTTCAGGGAGCCAGACTGGATCCTAGATGAGCCAAATTTGGCCCCTAGACCTGAGGTTCTTCACCCCTGATTTAAAGAAATTCAGGTGGGAGGAGAGATTGCATTGGACACAATGTAATGCTGCCTTCCTCTGCTGAGGTCCTTAGAAAAGGCTGGGATCTTAAGACAAATCTCTCTTCTGGCAGAAATGTTGTATTTTCCTTCTTCCTCTCCATTACACATACACACACAAATAACAGCTTCAGAGGAGGGATTTTTCCAGGACCATTGCAGGGGAGGAAAGGGTTAAGTTCCCCCTCAGTGTCTGCTGGGATCCCAGTCATGCCCAGGCACCCTCCCTCCAGCACCAATCACAGCAGTTTGCATTTTTAACAGCGGCCAGCACTCACAAGCAGGCCTAAAAGTTCTGGGTGCTGGAAGGCAGAAAAAAGGAGCGGGCACTTCATCTGGTTTGCAGGCCTTTTAAAGGCAAAGCTGGAGATTTATCAAGCCTTTGCAAAAGAAGAAAAAAATGGAGACCATCTGCAGACCCACCTGCATCCTCTCTTTCTCTCCCTGCTGACCCATGCCTAGGACAGCAGCTTGTTCTGTGGGATATTTTGCCAAATGGGACACATGGAGATGGATGTGGCGCTTGAAAGCCCCTCCGCTGCTCATCAAGCCATTACTGGTGCTACCCCCCCCCCCCCGGAGGCCAGCCTAGTATAGTCCAGCTCAGGCTTCCTACATCATCCACACAGGCTTGGAAATGGCAGCCCCACATGCAGGATCAAGCCCTGGAGGAACATTGCATGGCTGTCGTGGCAGTAGATGTTGTTTTTCTGGAACCTCTTGTAGTCCCCGTGTCTGCTCCTGGAGTGAAACAGGCTTCTTTTCATTCAAAATGTGGACTGAGTTCTGTTGTGTGTTTTTAAGGTGTGGGTCAAGCACAAACTTTCCATTGCTATTTTGGAGTCCAAAGCTGCCCTCCTTTTCTGTTGGTAAACAGGCTGACAACCAAGAAAGATTCCCTTCCTGCCTTTCTCCCACAGGAGAGCTTTGAGGCAACAGTCGGAAGGCCGGAAGGCCGTTCCTTTGTTCCGCCCCTCTCTCTCCCTTCCGCACAGTCTGGAATTCATTGGGAGGTCGTGGCAAAGGCTGCTGGTTGCAGGCCACTGCCGGGAAGATGAGAATGTCGATGTTAAAATGAACTGGTATGAACTCTGAAAAGAGTAGCTTGCTCTTGGTTCTGAAAGAGGGACCCAGGCTATTTGGTGGCCTCTGTGGCTGTTGATCTTTTCATCTGGCCAGGGAGCCACATGTGCAGGGAGCAGCTGCACCTGTGTGCCACATCCTCTCTGTTCCATTTGTTCACCTAAACCTCAAGCAAAGGCATCCCTGTATACTTTGGAAGGTACTGGATGTTTCTTCTGAAGTTGACCAAGATCCAAGATAAAACTCCACCCACCCCTAGCTTCCAGATCAGGAGAAGGGACGAGGAAGAAATGTGTCCAGCTTGTATTTCCATCTGAACTTCCCTAATTTGGCACATTTATTTATTTATTTAGAATATTTATATGCCGTCCGGTCATGAAGGCCTCAGGACGGCTTACATAAATCCATAAGAAGAATATAAAACATAATACAAATGAATTTCAGATCCACCCTGGCTGCACATTAAAAACATATATAAGCCAATATTAAAAGTTATTAAAATATTGTTGGAATAAAAAGGTCTTTTCTAACCTATCCATGAACAAAAATACTGTAATATGAAATACCCACTTCCTCAAATTTTGTGTTGGGGTTCTGAAATCATAAACTACCTATAGAAATGCATATATTTGGGAAATTAATGTTGAAAGTAAATGATTATACCAGAAATTGGTTGCCAAATGCATATGCTGGGCAAAGCTGCATACAAAAATGCATGTATTAGGAGAAATGGATACAAAATGGATACAAATTTTCATGCAAACTTTTACAAACCATTATTATGATGGGGAAATGGGACAAATGGAACTTAAAAGTGAAGAAATAAGAAATGGAAAAAAAACCCAACATTAACAGATTCATCTCTGCCTCATTAGCTGCTAATGTCTGCTCTAACTAAACGGACCCTTGTTTGCCCCTGAGAAGATGTATTTGGGGGGGGGGGGGAAGAGCTGATAGCATTAAGCTGGTGGCACCTAATCTCAGAATGAAGCATAATAAAATAAAACCATCCACAAACATTCCCAATGAACAGCATGTTGCACAACGACTGAATGTAATTCAGAAATTCCCAGCATGCAGGAGAGCAGCCTCTGGAAGTGGAAGAAAGATGCAAAGTTTCATCTCCCTCCAGGGTAGCTTGGTTTTATCTAAGAGATAAGTAGTATGCAAAAAATATTCTGTCCTTGAGTCTATCTTGAGAAAGCTCGTAGGCTGTGGCTATACGCTTTGTTTGGTTTGTGGTTGAGCTAAGAGCTTGCATCCAAAGCAAAGATAAACACGGGGCTGGAGAAGAGCTGGAGGTTTTTGGCGCCAGAGAAAGAAGAGCTAAATATATGGGAGGCCAAATGTGAGCCGTGTGAGTTCTGAAAAGCCAAGGAACCAGGAAAGCCACCTCCAGCTTGGGTTCAGCAGCTCAGAGATGAGGGCTGAAAGCATCTCTGAGTGGGCTGAAACAGCTCAGGCCTCAGAAACAGTCGGCTGTGCCCCTGAGATTACGCGTAATTAGCTGCGTGGGAAGCCTTCCTTGCCCACACTGTTCCTTTGTGAAGAGCCTTTTCATTAGCGAAACTGAAGACGTGCAGAGAGACACACATCCACAAATGCCAGCAGCCCATAATGTCCTATCTGGGAGCCATGGAACCCATGTGGCATTTCTTCGCTAGCCTGCCCCCCCCTCTGCCCCCACCCCCTCAGGCTTCATCAGCAAGTGCCTTCCAAATGTGTTGGACTACAGTTCCCATAATTCCCCAGCCAGCACAGCTGGGAGATTACAGCTGGCTGGAAGGTTGTGGGAGCTGTATGGAAAAAAAACATCCGGAGGGCACCGGTTTGGAAGAGGATCTGTGAAGTTTCCCTAATTTCTCTCTCACAATGCCTTCCAAACAAGGACCGACAGAAGGACTTGTTTATACAACCATTTTAACGTGGTTCTACAGTGCTTACCATGAGTTGACTTCTTTGTCAAAATATTTTTATTCAGCAAACAGTCCTGGAATGAAATCAAGCAAAGGGCAATATGCAGCCATTCTAAGAGGGTAAGTAAGTAGGCAGAAAAAGCACATTAGGATTGTTCTTGTGAATACACCAGCTCCCCCCAAAAGGACGCCCCACATTGAGAGCTATCCAACAAATGCAATGGCATGATATGGGACCACTTTTGTCTTGCAGGTACGGATTTGCATGTCTGAATGCTTCCCTGTATCATGGATGTCATCACCCTGAAAACAGCTCAGGACACCATTCTGTGGCCTGTTGATGCCTGGGGTGGGGGGGGCTGCTGCCACAGGATTATTTGGAGCCCTTTTTCCAAGGTCCTCTGGCCTCAGAGCTGGGGCTCCAAAGGCTGAACTCCCACCCTGCCTTTCTCACAGCAGATACACCCCCCACACACAATTCTCAACTGTTTTGTTGTCTTGAGTCAACAAAAAGGGGTGCATGGGGAGGCAGGGAGAATGGGGTTCACCCGTTCCTTTCAGCACCATAGTCTCCCCCTCCCTGACTCCCCTGACAGCCAAAACTGGTGATCCAGATTCAGTGCAATGCATGAGGTGCAGGGCAGTGGACATTACCCCTCCTCACTTTGCGCCACACTTTGGATGCACAGAAGTTTAGGAGCTGCACACCTTTGAGGCAGAAGGCCTGGAATTGTGTCCTGCAGGCCCGGAAGCTGTGGGTCGTACACACCAAATGGCACTGTATGCAAGCAACTGAATAACCAAACCAAGCTTTGTTTAAGATTATTTTGTTTAACAAAACAGTATTAACCCGCCTCTGCTTGCATATGGGATATAACAAATTCTCTGTGTGTGCACGCATTCGCTGTATTTACATCCCGCCTTCTTCCCTGCAGGCAGGCCAAAATAGTGCACACAATCTCCTTCCCCTTTGTTTTAACCTCACAATCTCCTTCCCCTTTGTTTTAAGCTCACAACAACAACCTGTGAATTGGTTAGGATGAGAGTCAGAGACTGGGCCAAAGTCATCTGTGGGCTTCATGGCTGAGTGGGGGGCGAGAACCCCAATCTCTCTGCACCAGCATTCCAGCTAGTATTCCACGTGGGCTTTCTCATTAGATGTATGCAGAGAAAGAAAGGGAGAGACAGAGATAGATGCAAGCACAATCTGTGCATGGAAAGAAGGGTTCTAGCCTAGCTATCTCACCAATTCTTATTATTATATCATAATAACATGAGTTGCAAACAGTTGGCCAAGTTTACTTCTTCCATGGCTTGTGAATTTTGAGATCACCCCCAGGAAAGACAAGGTTTGGCTTGGTCTGGTTTCACTTTCCTTTCTTATTCTTCTGTTTGTGCAGTTAAGGGCTAGGAAGAGGTCTCCCTTGGTTCCTATAAAGTTCTCACCTTCTTCGAATCATTACACTTCCACAAACTGGGAGACGATTTTGAACTTAGTGTTTGCAGTTAGCACTATACTAGCTACCAAAGTAATTACAGAGGGCACTTTTAAAACACACCCCAGTCTGTAAAACTTCAATCTAGGAGTGGGAAGAAATATTAACCTCAAAAAGGCCTCTTAAGGCACACCCTTCTGTAACCCCTGTTCTCCATTCCTGTCTGAAAGTTTCTCACCATAAAACTTAAAAAATTATTGTCAAATGCTTTCTTCCTTATTATTTCATTTTTTAAAACCCCACAATTTTAAAACTTATTTTTTCTCCCATATCTTTTACAGGTCCCTCCTTCCCAGCAAGTAGGAGGCAGGAAAAGACAAGAGACATTTGAGCAGTCCCATTTCATGCCCTGTTATAATCCTGACTGAGGGTTTCCATTTTGGGCTTGGCAGCAATGCTGGGAAGCTGTGGAGGGATTATGGAATGGCTCCCGCGGAACACCAAACAGGCTGGCATTGAGCGAATGTGGCGTGTGCCTCCAGGCTCCTTTCTCCCCTCTTGCACCTTCCCCTTTTAATAGTTCTTCGGATTCCACAAACCCTGGTAGGCCATTTTGTCCAAAGTGGGGAATCTAGGGAGTGTCGTGAGTCCCACGGTTTGCACAACAGGGCTTTGGCACACCTAAGCATTACCAGAACAAATGACAATGCTCATTTCCAGAGCAGGGCTGGTCAGCACAGACTGCAGAAGGCGCTTTCCTGCCACCTTGTTCCAGGAGCCATTTTTCAACCCTGCCAAGCCCCATCGCACATGCAGTGGGTCCTGTGAATGCAGCAGAGCCAAAGCACCTCCCTTGCATACTGCCTCATGCTTTGTGCAGTTGTCTGACCACAAATCAGTTGTTTCATTGCAAGCCCTGTTGAAGCCTGGCTTGTGGGCAGATATTAGCTTGCACAACTATTGTCAGCTGCTTTTGGTTGAATTGGCAGGCTATGATTTGCCAGTGTGGTGTAGTGGTTAAGAGAGGGAGACTGGGACTCAGGTGATTTTTATTTTAGTCAGGCTTATAGATATTATGCTGTATCTTTGTTGTTGGACCATCCTGAGACTTTTATGTATCAGAAGGGGCATAAAAATTTTAAATAAATAAATAATGTCTGAATTCAAGCTGCATCACTCAAGAACAGATGTTGCAGAAAAACAGAAATGATTTGCATAATTTAAAGATTGCTATTGAATTTGTGGTGCTGTTTTAATAGCCCACCCTACTCAGAAGGCTCGAGCTAGGTAACTGAAGCAACTGTCACATCCTCAAGAGAACCCAAATTCAGTGATGTCACACCATCACACTTTGAAGCTCACTGGTGGCTTTGGGCCGCTCAGTGACTTTCAGCCTGACACACCTCACAAGGTTGTTGTGAGGATAAAATGGAAAGGGAAAGGGGCATTATGTGAGCTGCCTTCAATTTCTCACACCAGGAAAAACGGCAGGATATAAATGTCATTATATATATAATCAGTGATTTTTTTGTAAAAAAAAAAAAGGTGCCGGAACTCACGTCGCCGCCAGCAGTAAGCATTCAGCGCGTGACCACACACACCAATCCCAAGCCGAGCAGCGCCCTCACTGTCTCACTATGTTAATAGCAGGCACTATGTTAATGATGTTTGCTGCTCACCCGAAAATCACTTCGTAAAATCCATTGGAAAAAAAGGTGCCGGAACACCGTTCCGGTACATTCTGTGACAAAAAAAAGCCCTGTATATAATGATAAATAAAAATATGACTTAGTACGTTCTGTGACAAAAAAAGCCCTGTATATAATGATAAATAAAAATATGACTTAGTAATTCTGTATCTATTAACGTGTATGTGTGCCCAGTGAACCAATAACACTTCTGAGAAGATGAACATAGGTTTAAGCAATTATTAAAGGAAATAACAATATCTTTCCCAATATCACAATGTCCAAAAGTGTATATTTGGAGCAAGAGCTCTTAGAATCCTCATGTTAAAATATAGCTTAAAGTTTTAAAACTATCTTGGACTGAGTTAGGCCCAATTACTTCAGAGCAGAAATTGTCATTGCTATTGTTATTTTGAGAACTGCATCTTTACATGCTGATAGCAGTAGCCTGAAACTGAGAGTGATTTTCCCCCATTATAAAAAATTAAAATGTAGATTTCCAACTTATGCATCTTAGTAGAAATATATATTTAGATTTAGTATGTTTGAGAAAATCAACTAGTGGGCTGCATAGAAATTAGACAGACAGACTTTGCTGGTTGGGCACAATGGAACCTGTCATTCAACGCATCTGGGGAGTACCAGTTGAAAAGTGCTGGTCTAGAGGCTCACCCTTAGAAACATTCCAGTTTACGCAGAAAGAACAAAGCAGTGTATTTGAAAAGCCTTGTTTCTAATTATTTGATTTCACAATAACTAGGGCAGTGATATCAACGCAAGCCGCAGCAACTTTTTGGTTGAAGGAAGAGGGATTTGTGCCTGTGGCAGCCTGGGAATGGATGGAGAGATTTCTGGAAATAAACCCACTTCTGTGGGGCCAGCAACAGCACCATGTGCTTGAAGCCCATGGCTGCTGACTTATCTGCCTATAGTTATGCCTTTAGACCCACGCAGGCCTCCCAAGGCTGACTTAGGGAGCAATGCTAGGCATCTTTAGACAGAAGACGACCCAGGACTTGCAGCGTGCCTCAGTTCCTGGCAAGTGATTGTGGGGGTGTTCTGTGGACTCCCCAGGAAGTTGGACTCAGGGGCACAGGAAAGTGGGCCAGGGTCTGGGGAGCTGAGCCCAGGGAATCCAAAAGACTGCCACCCCCAACATGGATTCCCACACACTTGCAAGTGAGCCAGGAAGGGCTCAGAGGGGGAGGTACAGACTATCTTGAGAGTGTTGAGTGCAGAAGAGGGGAATAGGGAGCCAGGATCTGACGTCCTGTAGGGAGTGGCAAAGGACAACGGAAGCCACAGAGTAGTGAAGACCACAAGCAAATGCGTGTTGTATTCCTCTATGGCATTCCCCGGCTTGTGCCACCAGATACTTGCCTGGGCAGTTGCGAGAGTGGCAGTCCAGCTTATTGGGAGAATACCAGGTTGGAGAAAACTTGCATAAAGGAACAGTATGCATAATGTTCAAATGGCAGTAACAGGTCTTCCTTGGTTTCTTCATAGGTTTCTTTCTAAGTGCACCCTGAGCAAACTCTTCCTTGAACTTTCTCTCAGTTTCTACAAGGTGAGTGGGCAGAGAGGAGTCACACCATAATGAAACAGGAAAAATGATTCACTGCACTATAAAACTGTCCTTTTGTATCTTGAATTTTATGTGAGCATGTCAGTGCTTTGCTTCAGAGGACCATTAACTAGAAATTATCCCTGAGTCATTATTTCCCACTGTGACTCAAGTCCATCAACCCCGAGTTTCGTACACCAGTTCCTGAGCATTGTGTTACTGGCGATCCAATTAACTTTTTATTGGAAAATATTTAAATTAATAACTGGAAAAGAAAATAATACAGATGAGTACAATTGATTGAGACACCTACATTGCACCATGTGTGAGAACAGGTACAACCAAACAAAGCAAACTCTGAGAGGGTATTTCCATGGCAAGAGAGAATTACCATCTTTGAATGCAACTTCCCCATATATCTACATTGCTTCAAGCAGTTCTCCTTGCTGTCATTTATTTTGAAACATTTTTTTTCTGAATGCACCTGCAATATGGGGAAGGGAAACTGGATTGTACCTCTCAGATCTGTTTATTTCAGCCACTTGGACACAGCAAACCTTAAACTTTGATTAATTTATGGTGGCCGATAGGGCGTAATTCAGTTGGAACCCATGAGATTCTTCACTGCTTTTTCAAACCAATGAGGACAAAAAGTGGCTGCCACTGCAAAGGAAGCACTAACGCAGATGGGTTGGTAAAGAATGGGCACAGTCCCTTCAGTTGCACCCTGGATATTT
Organism: Varanus komodoensis; assembly: GCF_004798865.1. Taxonomy (NCBI): domain Eukaryota; kingdom Metazoa; phylum Chordata; class Lepidosauria; order Squamata; family Varanidae; genus Varanus; species Varanus komodoensis. Next base: position 20,884,516 of record NW_025335440.1, on the reverse strand, counting down.
GTGAGCCCCTAAACTTGGAGGCTTCTAAGCATCCAGCAAAGACCAGAAGTAGCAGCAGAGGTAACGTTCAGAACAATATGCAAGAAAATACACACAGATTTTTGTGTGGAAAAGAACAAAGCTTGCAATCTGATTTGGACTCTAGTCAGAATGACGTCCTAGATTAATTCAAAGAACTTCCATGAGCTCATGCTTGGCTGATTGGCACATCTCTACGGAAAAGCCTGAGATGGGCTGTGGAGGTGCCTTGTATCACCTGAGCCTGGCTGAGCTAGAAGCTGCAGTGCAACGTTCTGGCCCTCATCCCTGGTGGTGTCTAAGCATCTAAGAAAGAAGTCCAGATACTCCCTCTTCTGGCAGGCTGACCTAGCTGCTCACATGTTTTTGCTTTGAAACCTTCAGCAGCTTACCATGGAACAATAGGGCCTGTCAGCAGATAGTTCACCAGAGCTGCACCTTCCCTTCTCCTCCAATCAACTTTTCCTTTACTGTCTGTTTGATACTGCAGGAGATGCTTCAGCTGTCCCGTCTTCCTGTTTTCTAAGGAAGCATTGTCTCTAGAGGTGAATGAACCAGTCCCCTTCCTTATTCAGCCCCTAAACAAACTTCTTCAAATGAAGGTTCTTAAACTCCATGGAGAACTCCTGTCCAGCTGAAGATGGAGAGGAACAATGCCTCACACTGCGTCAGATCCTCCAACCCAGCATCGTTGACACTAACTGCAAGCCACTCTCCATGGTTCTGGAGAGGGGTTTTTCCAGCCCTACCTAAATATTCTGGTGACCGGACCTGAGATCTTCTCCATGAAAAACACTGAGCTAGCCACCCTTGCACAAGGCAGTGGTCCAAAGGCAGCTTGAACAGACCCATCTCAGGAATTCATCACCCAGGCCGGTGGTGGTGAACTGATGACACGCGTGCCACAGCAGGCATGCAGAGCGCTCTCTGTCGGCACGTGAGCCAAGTCGCCCCAGCATCGCTCCAGCAGCCGAGCATCGGATAACTGCACACACAGGGGCCATGTGCATGCTCAGAAAGGAGTAGCAGCACCAGGCAATGAAGTCATGAGCGGCGACTCGTCCGAGCTTTCACATGGCCAGTCAGTGCATTGCCAAGGATATATATGTATTTGCTTAGACTGGCTGTGAGTTGTTTTTTCTCAACTAAAACCTCAGTTTTCAGGTTTGATTGCAGTGTTGGCACTTTGTGATAAATAAGTGGATTTGGGTTGCAGTTTGGGCATTCAGTCTCTAAAAGGTTATCACTGGGATAGGGTTACAAAAATGAGGTATCCCAGCATGAGTTTGATGGCTGGAATGTGTTTAGAATGGGCAGAAATGTTGAGCTGTGCAGAAAAAGCTACTCAAGGAAGGCTTTTTCAAAATCCTTCTCTTTTCAATGGAACTTTAGTCCTATATTAGGGTTAGGGGAGTGCACCAGGGTAGTGTTAGGGCAGTGGTGGTGAACCTATGGCACATGTGCCACAGTGGGTGCACAGAGGCCTCTCTGTCGGCATGAGAGCCAAGTCACCCCAACATTGCCCCAGCAGCCAAGCATCGGATCACAGCGCACATAGGGCCCATGCGCATGCTCAGAAAGGAGTAGTGGCACCAGCCAATGATGTCACAAGCCACAACTCATTAGCTGTGACTCATCCAAGCTTTCACATGGCCGGTCAGTGTGCTGCCAAGGAGAGAGAGAGAGAGAGAGAGAGAGAGAGAGAGAGAGAGAGATTATATATATATTATTAATATATATATATATATATATATATATATATATATATATATATATATTAACTTGTTCATGGATGCAGTGTCAGTTTTGTGTTTATTCAGTTATACAACCATTCCAGCCAGATTCCACTTCAGCCTGAACATTTCTTTAGTTTTAAATGAAGGTTTGCTCTTGGTTTGTATGCAACTTTCCCTAATATGTTTTTTTAATGCAGCTGGAGATAGAAGCTTAACCAGAATACAATAATGTCCCTAATCTCATCTGTGAACAGGCTGAAGGAATAGTGGAGCACCAGACTGGGAAAGGTTGCTTCCTAAAATGAGCTTTTCTTAAAGCTTCCTGTGTTGGCAGTCAGGCATTATCAACTAGTGCCAGGAAAACAAAGCAATGCAGTCATCCTTAACTTTGCATCAGCATTATTATTTTTGCTGCATTATTAAATAAAGTTGCAAAGATAATGCTGCTTGAAAAAACCCCTTCTCTCCCATAATTGGGCTAAAAGCAGAGATTTGCAGATCAGTATCATGGCATCGTAGCTGATATAAAGTAGTTGTTTTATTACTTTAAGAAAATTCAGTGTGCTTAGCTCCTATAGCCTTGGGACAAAAATGGGAAAGAAAAAACTCCATCTCATAATAACAGGTTATTGTGTAATAATACATGTAAAGCCATCAGACAAGGGTGTTTCCTGCTTCTCAGCACAATCCAGCTCCATAATGAGCCCAAGGTCGAAAACCTATTAGCTGGGGTAGACTGCAGCAAGCAAATAAAATGCTGCACATGTTTGCTGAAACTTCTGTAGAACTGCACTGTTATTACTTGAGAGGTGCACTTTGAGATGGCTTTCCGATGGGTGTCGTAACTATGCTATGGCTTCCCCTTGGGAAAACAAAAGCTCCTTGTGCGTGGAGGAACGAAACAAGAACCAGGCTCCAACGCACGCTTGCGTTTGTTTCTGGGCATGCCACCCTGCTAGCTCTGCTCACACGGGATTCCAGAGGTGAATGCCCAGGGCAGCAGTGCAGGTCCATGAACGGGAAGTGAGCGAGAAAAGGTAGGAGAGCTAGCATCACGTAGGGCCCACACGCCCCGAGATGTACGGTGTGCAGAAGCAGGGGGAGTGCATCATGCACAGGTTATGCCAATCCAACTGTAGCAACTGTTTGACCCAGCCCAGTAGATGAGCAAAGGTCGCTCCAGAGATGCTGGAAGCTAAATGTGTAGTGCTCCATACGCAGTTGTGCCATTGGTCCATCTAGCACGTGGCTGGGCAGCTTGTGGGAGGTCCCAGGGCCACTGTGCTCCCCAAGTGCTGGACTGTGTGCTGTGTCACTGCAGGAAATAGGGCAGCTTGCTGCTGAAATTCAGTAGCCGGCCACTCCAGACTCTAAAAGGGTGGAATTTAGCTTGAGAACAGATTACCGGAGCCTTTTAGCATTCTGTAGCACCGAAAGCTGCTTTCCTGCCGTCGTGGTAGCAGGGGCAGATGGACACCATACCGGGGCATGCAGGCTGCATGCTCCCCATCCCTGCTTTAGCCAGTATGGACGGTCTGGTTCCAGCCATTCCTACAGAGTCCTTTTTCATGCCCTAGAGCAGCCATGTAGAAGGACCAAACTAGGCCTCACTGCATACATTGTTGCTCTTTTCTCTTGGCCTCACCACTGTCAGGACCAGCACAGTCCACCGGAGGAGCCTTATAGCTTGGCCACAATATTAAGGGAGAAGATAATTAATAAGGTTGGAATTAAATTGCTGGTGGCAGCATCACATACTGAGAGAAAGAGAGGGAAATACCAAGGACGTTAAAGACATACCATACCGAGATGAAATATACAAGTGTACTCGAGGCAGTGGCCATGTGTCCTTTTTCACAGAGGACTCTCCTCTTTTCTGAAGGTGTCCTTTATTTGAAGGATCTCCTGTTCAAGACTGCTTTAAAGATAAAGAACATCCGATGGAATAGCTGAGCTTTGGATTGCCTGCCAGCACCCGGAGCAGCCTGAGCGAGACATAGAGGCCTCTAGGTCACCATAAGATGCACTATATTTCTTTTCAAATTGTAATAATTATTTCTAGATTATACCAACACATATAATTCAGCACATGCAAATATTCCAGAAGCTAGTGTCTTTTTTTTAATGTTCTCTTCCTTTGTGTGGCAGTTCTTTTTTGGAAATCACAAGCAGCTACCCTAACACAGTGGTTGCCTCATCCTTAGAGATCAAAGCCTCTGCCAGTGGCTCCTCTGGGCCAAATTCTGCATGGGGAGTATGTGCTTAAATGTCACTCTAGCTATGCGGGAGCTGTTTTTCTGTGAGTGGCTCCTGGAATACTGGGATGACACTTCAACAACCCCGAACTATTCCATCTTAGTTATAAAATGGGTGCCCATATTTTGCTGCCTCCTCTCTTTGAGCTTCAGATAGGTTGTCCTTTTAAAGAATCTGACTTTTTGGTTGTGCTTTCATTTTCCTTGAGTTGACTTTTTATTTTTTAAATTTAAAAAATCAATTTGATTTGCTATATTTTTAATTCATTATCTGAGTGTACCATAGGATGTTAACTATATAACTTTTCACTTGTATTTTATTGTATGCAATTTTTAGGAGAGGCTTCAATACATTAGTTAATATTCATCCCCCAACCCAATATTCTTCCATGACTTTCATATCCTTTATTTCATTCTTTCCAGGGTTTTACTTCATTTGTCTATGGCAAATAATCAGGATGGCTTAAGAATTCTGGAAAAGAACTATATATATTGATGGTGACAGGTAAGATAGAAATTTCTATCTTACCTGTTTTATACCAAGCCTTAAAAACAGCTTATACAGCCATTTAAAAAATACTAATAAATTTTAAATAAAACAAATGAAAAGAAGTCCCATCCAAACACACAGTTCAGGAGCAAAGCAATCCTATGGCCTCTGGGCATTGTCACATGGGAGTTTTGGGATTTCCAGACCTGAAGTTGGAAAATGGCTTCAACTTTGCAGCTGTGGAGCTTCTCTCGGATCCCCCTCCCCTCACCATCACATTCCAGCTCCTTCTCCATGGCAATAAGAGTGACGTCAGAGAATGGATTCCGGGGGCATTCCTGGCAGTGCCTCGGCCTCCTTCCCTCTCACTCCATAGCGCACAGTTAGAGGGCCAAAACTAGCTGACTGGCTGCTTTGCAGAGTGGGGTGGGTGAACCTCTTTTCTATGCTTCTGCTGCTTTGCATAGGTTGCCTGTACTGCTCCAAATTCTCAGGGTTTTGGGCCCCCACCCTGGATTGCACCCGAAATGAAATAGCAGCAGCAATGGGACAAAGATGATTCGGTGGATCATCTACTGAATGCTCCAAATTGTAAACAATTTTGTTTTGGCAGCTAAAAGAGAAATGGATGGATGCCAGGTGAATATTTTTTGGAAGGTTATTTCCAAACATAGTGCCTGTCCCAACTTGCTCCCTGCGTAACCCCCAGAGGAGTGAGAGGCATGCAGTGAAAGGCCATAGCTGGGGGACTTCAGTAATGGATGGAGTCATACAGGAGAAAGCCCCAGTTCCACTTCCGTGTCTACATGGTCTTTAGAAAGCAAAATCAGGCAAAACCAATTTGACAGTGGTTTAAATTCTTTAGTCCAGCTACATGGCAAGAACTAGAGATTTTACAACCTCAGCATGCAGCATTCGTAGGAATGTGTCAAACCAGCCAAATTTCAAGTAATTATTGAAAATGTTTAATGAGAAGTTGCTATCATGCTATTAATGTCACGGGTCCATCAGTACTGATTATTTTGCTATAGCAATGTCGAACTTCCCACACCACAAAATCCTGTTCAGAAAATTCAAGCACATTTTAATGTTTTGTTTTTCAAAATGTTAAAGAGATAACCCAGGGGAATTTTTCAACTAGACAATTGCATCAGAAATATATCCTTATCCAGTTAAAGAATGCATTTCCTGCTTAGACTCGCACTCCAAATATATATAGATTTTAAATTACAGGTTTACGTCAAAGAACAATTTTGTCAAGTTTTTCTGTCTTCGGAAAACACATCCGCATTGTTGCACATAAATTATGGAATGCAGTCAGACATGTAAAAATGTATCTATTAATCAAAACATGTCCCTGTGCCCAGATGTAGGATTTCTTCCAACAGGCAGTGTAGTATGTCTTGTTTTGCTGGTAAGCAGGAAAAAAAAAGGAAATAATTGTACAGTTTGGTATATGGGTCCAGAAAGTTAGCTCAGGTATGAAGAAGGTGACCTTTGGAATAACTTATTACAGTATGCACTGGTCTTCATCTTATCATAAGAGGGTCATCATGGATTTTCCAGTACCCCCAGCAGACTGGGAAAGCACTGTTCATGCCAAACTCTGATGGAACCATTTCTTCTTTTGGCTGTGTGTGTTCATATGAATCTGTGTGTGTGTGTGTGTGTGAGTGAGTGTGCATCATGTCAACATTCTCTGTCATGACTATGTAACTATCTAGAGCACATGTCAATAGAAATGATGGTCAGCTGGTATTTCTTTGATATTCAGCATTTATTTATTTGTTAGCTGAACTCTATGGGTGGTTCACAAACATTACAATCCACACCATATAAACATACTATAAACGCAATATAAGATTCTTAATGTACAAAATATAAAAACAAGTTAAAATAGTTTACAAAGCAGTTCCAGAAAGAAATTGCCTCTGCTAAAAGAAGCTGACATAAATGTCTCCATCATATGCAGCCAAGGAAATTCTTAACCTGGTGGCAAACTGATGAAAATGTTGGTGGCAGATGGACTTCAGCAGGCAGAGTATTCCATAACTGGGGGATACCACTGAGAAGGCTCTTCCCTGGACAGCCATTATCTGAGCATCCCGTGGAAGAAGTACCCCAAGGAGGACCTCGGAGGTTGATTGCCATGTCAAGGTAGGGCCATTTCTGGAGAGCAGTTCAATTAGGTATTGTGGTCGCAAGCCATGTGAGGCTTTGGAGGTTAAAGCCAGCACCCTGTCCTGAGTTCAGAAACATGCTGCCAGGCAGAGCAAGCAGAGTAGAATCGGTGTCACATCATCAGGACTTCTGCTCCCTACTATGAATCTGGCTGCCAGTGTTTGGACAAGCTGCAGCTTCTGAACAGTCTTCAAGGACAGCCCTATGTAAAGTGTGCTGCAATAACCTAACCTGGTGGTTGTCAGAGCACAGAATGCTGAAGTCAGGCTATCCCTGTCCAGGCTGGAGCATAGCTGGTCGGGCAGCCAAAGATGGTCCAAGGTTCTCTGTGCTACTGAAGCCACCCGAGTCTCAAGTGATAAAACTCATTCTGGGACACTCTCTGTTGTGAGCAAGCATGATGGTGGGCCTTGTGAAAACATGCTCACAGGACACTAGTTGCACTGTTCTTGCTGATTCAGATTCAGAAGAAGAATCTGAACATTTTCAGCAGTAGTTCAAGGTCTTGGGAGCCAACAGAAGGGCAGAGAAGTGGGTGAGATTAGAACTAGCCAGGACATGGAGGAGGTACTGCCAGACCATGGGAATGGGAGGGGAATTCAGCCAGCAGGAGGGGCCACAGAGGTGGAGAGATTTTGAATGGGGATTGCCAACTCTCTCCCGAGCTGAGTCCTGTGGCTAGGCAGCAGCAGAAGCAAGAAGTGCAAATGGATTCCCATTGGCTGTATCTCCTTCCTGTTCTGCCATAGGTATAAGTGTCCGTGCCCCTGGCACTTGCTCGAGTGCTTGGACCCTTGCAACTGCCTGAGTGTGCCAAGTACTAGAGCTGGTTCTGCTCGTAGCCTAAGGATGCAATCCATCAGGATGCCCATAAGCCTCCGAACTTGGAGGATTACAGGCAATCTGGGAGGAGCAGCAGAGGTAATCTCTGCCTCTCTGCTCCTGTACTGGACCACTGATTTTGCCTGTCTAGCCATGGTGCTTTGAAGGGAGAATGAAGAAAGCTAGAGTGCCATCTCTCCTCCCTTTATCCCTTTTCCAAGGTCACACTTATGGTTTCACCATGGTTTTGCTCTGCCCAGCTGTCTGTCTTGGCACTTCTCTGCTCTTTTTTGGGAATTGCAAATACTAAATCACCCAAACCATCGTTTTGCTTTCCTCCGAGGAGAGTTGATCCCTTGGAACTTCACACTAGTTGGGGACTTGGGAAGTGGGTTTCAACAACATCTGGGCTATGGACTGATCTCAAAAAGTGGCCCTTTGTTAGACTGGAGTCAATGGTGCGGGTCTGGTTTCACCAGTGGGTTCCTGCATGCTGCTTTTTGATCAATTTTTGCAATCATCCTCGGCTGTGTCTCATGTTTTTTATCAGCATGGGGGAAATTACAAAACAGAACGATCTTCATGCCTGACCCAAATGTGACACAAAGAATATCTGACTCCTGCCATAGACAATCATAACATCTGTTCAAGACCACAGTGGTAAGGAGGGCTTGCCATAAGATTCTGGCAGGGAGCTTTGGGTTTTCTCCTTTGCGCTGATTCAGCAAAGTCAATAGGAAAAAGCCTGTTCACAGCATGCCAGAGGGAGCCATTTGCTGTGGAGGATGGCCACCGCTTGCCTCCTTGTTTATTTCCAAACTCCACGTCCAGAACTGAGTGTGGACAGTGCCTCCTTAAGTCGAAGGTAATTGAGTTGCAATGACTTAGAATGCCATGTTTTGGCACGAGGGCCTTAGAACTATGGAATCATAGAAGAGTACAGTTGGAAGGAGCCAGTGAGGCCCCCAGGTCCAACCCCCGGCTCAGTGCAGGACTTCAGGTTAAAGCCTCCCTAACAGATGGCTGTGCAGCTGCCTTGTGAATGCCTCCATTTGTGGGAGAGACCACAACCTTCCACTGGCTCCATTGTCACATTGCTCTAACAATCAGGAAGTTCTTCTGATGTTCAGCCGGAATCTGGTTTCCCGTAACTTGAGCCCATTATTCCATGCTCTGCACTCTGGAATGATCAAGAAGAGATTCCAACCCTCTGTGACATCCTTTCAAGTACTTGAAGAGTGCTATCCTGCCTCCTCCCAGTCTTCTCCTTTCCTGGCTAAACAGGCCCGGTTCTTTCAACCATTCCCTATAGGGGTTTATCACTGGTCCCTTGATCATTCTGTTGCCCGTCTCTGAATCTTTTCCATCTTTCTTAAACTGTGGTGCCCAGAACCGGCATAGTACTAAAGATGAGTTCTGACCAGTGCTGACTAGAGGAGAACTCAAACCTCAGGTGATTTGGTAGTGATATTGCAATGAAGACAGTGAAAAAGAACACTTGCCCTTTTTGCAGCTACATCACATTGCAACTCTTATTGATTTCATAGGTTTCACAAGAGATGCACCTGACAGATCGTGGCTTTAAACAAGCCAGAATTTAGAAATAAATTGTGTGATCCACCCTGGTCAAAATCAAGTGCCTTTATGTTACATTATTTTCAGTTATGGGGAGGACTTAATGGGAGCTCCACCATTACAACAAACCAGAATTAAAAATCCTTGGCCTGCTTTTTCTTAGATAAAACTCATGTTTCTGTTGATGCTGGCAAAGCTGATACCCAACTTTGCATCTGTAAAACTGGATTCTTAGAATATTGCACCTCTGTGCAGGTACTGTTAATTTCAACACATGCAAAGATAATTTTTATATAGACTGACCTTTTTTAACTCAGAATTTTACACATTTGAAAAGAGATAGCTGTCAGCCATATAGTTAGAAAGTATGAATTAGAGCCGAATATTTAAAATATTCCATTGGTCTGATCTGCTTTTTGCAAGAAAACTTTGCACAGTCTGTAAGTAATTTTTGCTTCAACCACAGCAAATACATTGATGCGGGCAGAGAGGGGGAAGCCATTTCCATTCCTTTTAGAAATGAATCATTAAACTAGCAATTTAAATGTGTGTGCTTTTTCTTTCCTTCCCTGAGCAAGAGTTGTGGGAAGTGAACAACAATGGTTTCTGCTTTGCTAAATTTGTTACAGAGGGGAAAAAACCTCCACAAACCATTAACTCTTTAGGAATTTGCAAGCTGAATATCTGCAAACAGGGTGGCCATTTTTTCCCTAGCACTGCCCTTGTGTTGTTGTTGTCGTGTAGCACAGCGCAATTAAGAAGCTGAAGCTGGCCCTGTGGCTTTTTCCAAGAATAGCGATTCCTATGTCAGGAGAATATTCTCCTGCTAACTAGCCAGGTATCCAGCTGCCAGACCAGTTGGAATACTGGTCACACTAGAAACAAGAGTGGGGAGATCTGCAAGTGAGGAAACGCACAGGAGATGCAGGGTGAACCAGAAAGGAAGAGGGAGGAGCAGATCAGGTTGTCTGAACAAGGGGCCCCCAAACTTTTTGGACCCATGGCTGGACACATTTGGGACTTGGAGAAACTGCTGTGGGAACCACCACAAAATGGCTCCAACAGAGGATGCAGCTAGTCAGACAAGGGTTGCCATGGTGGCCTGGCTAGAGAAAGGTAAACCAAGGAGCTTGTGGGGAAAAGGGAAATAGGGAAGCTAGAGGTTGTGGGAGGGGAAAAGAGCAAGGCTCAAGGCTGGAAAGACCTGTCCAGTCTTTTTGAGATTTTGTTTTTTTAATTCTTTGGTTGTCATTTTCAAAGGGGGCAGGGAACAGAAAGCTTCCTGTTGTTGCAGATTCCCTGTCTGAACCAGGATTTTTCAGCTGAACTAGGTTTAAGAGACTAAGGGGAGAGGGGAGAGACCATCGCGCCATGTGAGAATGGATACTTTGCAGATAGAAGGCTCCAAGTTTGACCCCAGCGTACCCAGCAGTGGCTGGAAAATCCCCTGCCAGTCAGCACTGATAGGACCAGCTAAGATGGACCAGTCGGTCTGTCTCTGTGTAGGGCAACCTCCTGTGTTCCTAAGAGGGGCAAATGTTCCTAAGAGTCAATACTGCACAGGCTGTGTCTGTGCATCCAGGTCACAGTGTTGCAGCCATCAGCTATCTGTCCTTTAGTTTGAGGACTAGTATCATGCAGTGTTGAGTGAGGATTCCACAGAATATGGAGCAGGGTTTTCAAGGCATGCAGGAATTGAGCAGCAGCAGGACAAAGGAAGACTGTTCAGAAGCTGCTGCATGTGTAAAATATAGCAACCAGATTAATACGTGGGACCAGAAGGACTGAGCACAGAAGTCCATTCCAGGCCTGCCTGTACTGGCTTCTAAGTCTAATTTGATGGGCTGGTTTTAAGTGAAAACAGTTAGACAGCTTAGGACCACAGTGTCTCTCGCTCACCTCTTCCAACCTGAATCCACTTGGCCATTGCAATCAAGATCTGAGGTTCTCCTCCAAGGGAAGCCAAGAAGGTGGCAACAAGGAAGAGGGCCTTCCCACTGGTGGCTGGCCTGGTGTGAGAGCATAAACCATGCATGGCACATGTTAAAGCTGAGGAAAATGTCTAATTGAGTATTTATGCAACAGTGGAGTTCCTGTATTACTTCCATCGTCTGTGGAGGCCACGTGAAATGAATATGCATTAGAAATCTGCATGATAAACCACAAGGTAATGTGCCAGCTCCTTGGAATTAGTATTCTTGGCTCTCACACTTGCAGCTGCACCATCTTTCAGGCAACATGAGAAAAATAATATTAAACCTCCTTAAACTATGACCTAAAGGGACCTGGAAATACAGCCATTAAATTCATTAGAAGCTAGCACAGTGGAAGCATTGCATCTGGCATGTCTCCGCATGTGCTGTCTGGGTTTCTGGGTTTCCCCTCTGAGATTATCATTCCAGGCACTGGATGAGAAACAGGAAGAAAGAGAAAAACACTTTAGGCTAAATAGTGCTTTGTCTCTCCTGCACTCCTACTTCAAGGCAATGCACTCGTGTGTGCACACACACACACACATACACACAGATGATAGCTTGCATATCACTGAAATGCTGACAATTATGACAAGAGAGTAAGAAAGAGTAATAAACTAGTGGTAGGAATCAGACGAAAATAATGCGGACTGGATATCTGTTCCATTCCACTATGGATAAATTAGGTCACAGTTTGAGATTCCCCATGTCTGAAAAGGCAGAAGAAGAATGCATGCGCCACTAAGGGCGCAATCCTCTGGCCTTCCAGCATCATCTGAGAGGATTCCTCTGAGTCCCAGCACTGAGGTCCTGCAGTCTTAGGACTAGGACTCCAAAGACTGAGCATCCAGCCCTCACAGCCAGCATGACCCACACCAGCTGCCCCCCATGTTGCATCTGGACCTTAGGGAAAGGAAACAACTGTGCCATGGAGCAGGAAGGGTCAGTGAAATGGACTTCCACTGATTTTTATTGGCATCCCAGCTTCCTTCCTTGCAAGTCCTCAGTGCTAAATCTTAGCAGTGGAAGACAACCGTCTTGAGCAAATACTGGGTGTGAAGCATGGCTATGGAGGAGATTGCTACCGCTTTGCATTCCCTCTTGCATTGTGAATCGACACTGGGCAATATGTTCTGCCCTTTCAATGGTTCTCTTGACCTTGAACTCTGAACGTGGTGGCTGAACAGGATGGGACAGATGGATGCAATTAGTGCTGGGGCAGGACAGCTTCTTCGTGAGGGAATGGGTGGACTTACCGTAAAAATGGATTAAAAAAACCTTTTCTCTCATCCACAACTATTCATGACAGAAAAATCAATAAGGCCAGTTGCCTCAAAGTGACCCAATGTTGGGGGCATGATGGGAAATAATGGCAATATTAAAATGGCAACCTGGCCAATTAGGTAGGTATTGGCAGCAATCGGAGAGTGGAGCATGGTAACACCAACTCTAAATGGAGCAGCACTGGGCCAATAAACCTTATTAGTATATATATATCACATATATACTGATTTCATACTCCAAATTTATATCCATCTTATATCCATTTAGAGTTCAATTTGATGAATATTTAGACAGAACAAAGTTCTAGTACTCCAAGCATTCCCCTACCTTTTTCCTCTAAAAATTCATAAGCTTGTGCCCTTTTTTCAGGTTCCTGCACAGAATCCTGAGAACTGTAGTGGATGCAATGCAGAGAATTCTCTGTGAGCAATCCACAGCTCTCCTAACAGCACTAGTCCCCAGAATCCCTTGCAGAAAAGGAATGACTACTAAAACAATGAAGTATATATACTCTAAGGTTCATATTTTGGTACTTCTCTGTAGCTCACTTTCATTACCAGGTCGTATCTACCAGTTTAGTAGAACCAGATGAGGGCTACAACTTTGGCCATGGGGCTGTTCAGCAAGTCTCCATCCTTAACGAAGCAGTGTTTTCTATAAAAACCAAGCTAAAGGCAATGAGATTTGTCTGGTGTCACCTCTGTCTCTGACCCACAGATTGATTTGCATGGAATCAATTCTGGGAAAATTATTTTAAAATGGCAGCCCCACTTGTAGCCTGAAATGATACTGTCCAGTTTACTGCTCCAGGAACCTGCAACCTCTGGGGCACATGGAGATCAGGCCAGAGTCAAAAATTTCCCTGGGTTTGCATGATTGCTTCCCCAGTTGCGAAATGCGCCTTACATTATGAAAAATACATTTTGATGGTTTTTATTGCCTTATGGTGCAAGCAAATGTGCGTTTACTCAAAAGCAAGTCCCCTGGCATCCAGTGGGGCTTACTACCACATAAATGTCTGTAGGACTGGAGCCTCATAAACCATCCTTGTGCGTTGCCTTCTTGTGGGAGTGAAAATTTATAGGCTGTATCCAACATTAGTCTAACGTCAACCGCATTCATTTATGTGGGACTAGTAGGACTAACATTGGACGCAACCCTCTGCACCCTCAGGATTTGTTCATGTTGTCAAGCTTTCCAAGTCGTGTTAACCCAGGATTGTTATTCTGGGTGTGTTGCACATGTGAAGAAATACCTCTGTGCGGGGCTGGCAGGAAAACCAGTGCTTCTGATTTTGAGCCATTCACAGGTCATGGATCCTCTCCCTCCTTCCCACCTGCGTGCTGAACTGGATAACTGCTTGCAGTGGCTGGATGTGCACCTATCCCAGGATGAAGTGGGGGAGGTAACTACTGTGCTGTATAGGCACAGGACACTCTATAAGGCAGCATAAAGAAAGGACAGGCCCAGACCCTGCCAGAGCAGTGTCGCCTGACGCAACTCATCTCACTGTCAACTGCATTTGAGCTTTTGCACCACCTCTGGAATACACAGAACTTGTGTGGTAAGAGGATGGCAGCCAGGCAAAGAGAGGAAAGCCTCTTCAGACATGAGGTTGTAGGTACACGTGCTCAGGGGTTAGACAGCATGCCTTACACTGCAGTTGCCACAGAAGAGTAAACCATGTGAAGTGTATTTTCTTATTATTTCTATTTATTTCACATGTATCCCACCATTTAAATTTTGGCTGTACTTTGTTTGAAGAAAAGGTCTAGGCTGTTTCCAAAAAAGACAGACAGGCAGGCAGGCAGGCAGGCAGAAGCCCTGATTAGAAGGCAGCAAAACTAACTGTTACAACATCAGTACATTTACTCAGACACAGTACACAACATAAAGCAGTGGCCTTACAATTTGCTTCTGAGTCCAACTGAATGTGCTGGTGGGTTATTTATTTGTGTATTAAGTGTATTTTTATCCCACCTATCAGCCATACAATTTTCCAAATCAGCTTATATGTGATCAATAAGACAAGCCTGTGCCCAAGACCTCAAGCTTGCAATACACAGCACAAGAGGAAACATACATGAGGAGGGAAGAAGAAAACAACAAAATTTGGGTATCAATTCTTTACATTACTTAACTGTTCATATAATGACTGTCTGGAAAGGGAAGGACTCAAAGGAGCAAATCTGTAGGATCAGGATATTCGAAGAGCCACCATTTTCCATCTGAACATGCCCATAAGCATCATTATCTTCAGAGGCCATGCTCTGTTTTTCACCTCTAAGAGTGGTTCTGTTGGCTGGTAACAATAGTCCAACTGTGGCAGTCCCTTCCTAAGGGGAGACATCCCTTTGATGTCTTTTAGCTGGGCAGCCAAAGCAATTTTATTCTGTAATGCTTCTAGTGCATTTTAATTAACCACTCATAGATTGTACTTGGCTTGTTTGAAAGGCACCACATCTCACTGTCATGAGACTATAATTATTGCAAATACTCCTAAGGGCAATTCCTTAGGGTCCAAAAGCAGTATGTAAATGTTTTATAAATAAATAAAATAATGTAACAGCCACAAAAGCAACATTAAAATGTACCTCATTGTTCATTAAAAGCCTTGGGAAATGAAAAACCTGGTTTGTCACATGGCAGCAATGGAAGTTGCTGCAGATGCCTTTTTGAATTTTGACTAATATGTACGAATCCAGTGGGGTGTTGTGGTTAAGAGCATGGGACTGGGACTCGGGCGACGTGCGTTCTAGTCCCCGCTCAGCCATGGAGCCCACTGGGTGACTTTGGGCCAGTCACAGACTCTCAGTCCAACCTACCTCACAGGGTTGTTGTTGTGGGGATGAGATGGAGGAGAGGAATGATGTAAGCTGCCTTGAGCCCTTTGTAGGAAAAAGGCAGGATATAAATCGAAGAAAAAAAATCATAAAAGCTGGACTACAACTTCCAACAGCCCCCGCAAGCATGGCCAATTCTGGCTGAGGAGGATGGGACTGATAGTCCAACATATCTGGAGGGGTGCCAGGTCAACAAAGGCCACAAGTCTACCATGGGGTGTCACAACAGGATACTTCATGATGTCTGAGAGAAACATTGGCTTATTAATAGCAGCACTTCACCTTCTGACCCTTCGGATAATGCCATAATCACTCCTTCAAGTTCTTTAGTTAAGGTGCCTCTTTTTGTTACTGTTACCTACTGTGGATAGCCAATGTCTCATGTTGTAGGTCTGTAGTGACCGGAGTATGTGGATACCTGTTTAGTGTTCCTGAGTTACCTTCTTACCTGTTGCCACATTTCCAGCAGCAGTGATGCTGGTAGAGGCATTCTCCATGGGGACCAAGCAATGTTCATTTCAACAAAATCAGGGTCAGGTTCATCTGATGAGGCATAACAGTTTGCCCTGTCTTACCATGGCAATCCTCATACCTACCACCTTGTTCCAAGAGTTGAATCTAGGCAAAGGGATGATTTGAAGAATTGTATGTTTCCTCCTCCTTCTGGCAGCCCCCTGGGCCACTGGGAAAAGTCTCTTCTGAAGGTTGGAAGTAGGGTGGTCAGATGTCCTCTTTTATAAAGGAACAGGTTGAAAAGCTTTGGCCCTAATACAGAACCCTATGGAATTCCACTGGTTACATCCCTCCATTGGGAAAAATTGCCATTTATTCCCATTCTCTGTCTTCTATTCTTTAACCAGTTAGTGATCCATAAGAGGGCCTCCCTTTCATTCTACGATTGCTAAGTTTGCTCAGAAGTTGTTGGTGAGGGACTTTGTCAAAAGTCTTTTGGATTTCCAATCATCGTATTGTTCGGCATTCTGTCTGGGTTTGATGGGAGTTGGACACCTGATAGGGCAGAGCTTCCTATCTGTACTTTAAATGGTTCAATTGTATCTCACCAAGAGACTAGCAATGATAATAGATTTAAAAATTAAACAACTATGTGTAGGTAATTTCACTTCTGATTGCTGAAGCTATCTTTGAGAGACAGGCAGAGTTCTCTTAATCTGAAAATTCTACATCTTCCTTGTGGTGATACATGGTTATATAAATATTAATTGCTCATTGCTTTCCACCATTGTTGTTGACTATTCAGCTTCTAACACACACGTGTGTGTGTCTGTGTGAGAGAAACAGAGAGAGAAAAAATGGGGAAGCTTCTACTTGATATTAATTGAGTCCTTTAGCTATGCTCTACTGATTGCATATATGAATTCTAAAAAGAATGAGTTCATTGAATATCTTTCTAATAGATATTCAGTGGTCTTCAAATCCAACTTTAAAAATGGATCAGCATTTCATTCAATATATGCTGTTTTCTCCCCCAAAATCAAGGACAGGGCAGAAACCTCTCCAGGTCCTGGTCATCCAGCCGTGCTTATCTTCAGCAAGTCTGATGTCTCATGCATCTCTAGGCCAGGGCTTTATCTCAACACCAACCTGACTAGTAGAGTCAGGTGTGTTTATATCTTGCCTGCCTTCCAAAAATGGCACTAGCAACAGTCAAATATTAATAGTAAAATAAAAACAGAAATATAATTAAAAGCAGAATGCAAACTCTACTGAAATACATCAATAAAAAAGCAGTAACACAACTCATTAAACCCCCACTTCAACAGCAAGTCAGCTTGAATCCCAAAGTCCTGCTTGAATAAAATCATCTTTGCCTATTGGCACACACAGAGAGAGAGAGAGAGAGAGAGCGAGAGAGAGAGAGCGAGCGAGCGCGCGTGCGCGCGCGAGCCCCTAGCTTCCCTTAGCAGAGAGTTCCAGAGCCTGGGAACAGCATCCAAGAAGGCCTCCCTTGGGCCTCTACAAAATGATCCTCTTGATTGTAGCAGATGAAGAGAAGAGTCTCTGTGAAGATTCTGAAGCCCCAGTAGGCTATGATAGAATATGGACTTTCAGATAACCTGGTTCTAAGCAGCACAGATCATAACCAGCACATGTAATTCACCAGCTATTGGAAGCAGATTGGCAGCTGGTAAAGTAGTTGTAACAGTGGAGGCCATCTAATGTGAGAGAGTCGGTATGGTGGCTGGGACCTGGGAGTTCCAGTTCCTAGTCCCCACTTGGCCATGAAGCTCACTGGATGACTTGGGGCCAGTCACTCACAGTTAGCCTAACCTACTTCATGGGGTTGGGGTTGTTGTTGTTGTGAGGATAAAATGGAGTGGAGGCAGGCTATTTCTTAGTTTCTTTTCAAGTGGAACAAAATGCAGGATATATATGTAATGTAATAATAGCAATGGTGTGACATTTCTAGGCAAAGTCAATTTGGAAGTCAGTTCCTGCTCAGGTGAAACTTCTGAGAAGCTTTGATAAGGAGGGACAGTTCCCAAAGGAAAATGTAAGCAGGTGTCTCCTTAACAATCAATTGCTACCATATTGTTGCTAGAGTATTTTTGAGTGCACTTTCGAGGCTCTTGTTATGGTGAAACATATGACAAATTTTGAAGAAAGCAAAGTGAGGTTTGGTAAAAGCATTTGGGAAGGCAAAGCTGATTTGCTGGTCAGAATGCTGCTTATTCTTGCAGTGGCTGCATGGATTTTGAGTGTACGATACACTGAAGAATTCCTTGGAGAAGCTTTAAGCCCAGAGTGGGCAACTTCTGGCTTATCTGATATTGCTGGACGGCAGCTCCCCTTAGGCCTACCGGCGTAGCCAATGTCCTAACAGAATCTGGAAGGCCACACATTGCCCACCTCTGTCACAAGCAGTCTGTTTTTCTGCACTCAGGGCTGAGTTGAGAGGAGACAGCAAAGAGTAAGCTGGGAGTTTGACCATCTTCCTGAAGGTGATGTCATTGGGAAATGCCATCATTAGGTCATTATGGCAAAAACACAGAAGAAAGGAGCAATGTGCTGGGTGGGCAAGGGAACTCCATGAGAAAGCCAGGGATTCCATGAGTAGGAGGGAAGGAAATTGTCCTGCTTTCAGTTGGCATTATAAAACCCATCAAAATATGAATCTCTTCTGGCCAAATACTCCACAGGCTCCCAGGGGATTGCAGTTTGGGAAGAAAGCTGAACCAGGTCTCCAGTTTCTAGTTTCACACACAGACAAATTGTTTGGGTGGTGCTGATCTGGAGCTATTGTGGACCAGGGACCAGGAACATTCTGCCTGAGTTATTCTTCCTTTAAACTCTATAGAGACAAAGCTAGTTATCTAGGCCAGCAAATTAATACCCAAAGAGAATTAGTGAGAGATGGGAGCAATCCAACCAGGCCATTCCAGATAACAGCAAACTGAGAGCTAATAAGTAAAATGATACAGCTGGAGTTACTTGTCTCCATCATAGTCACTGCCAAAGTTATCCCGTGGTGGCCTGGATTAGGAGGAAGAAAACACATTTGGGAGCCAAGATTGCTTAGCTGTATGTTGACTCAGTGGAATATAATTTCTGGTTTCATTCTGTCATGACAAAGGCGCAAGAGCACTGTAGGCAATGCAGACATCCAGATATCAGCTGACTACCGTGCAGTCTCACCATGGGAATCACTTCTTATTAAGTGGCCGTCCATATTCCACAATGCGTGAGATGTTGCACACATGTGGATGAATACAGACACCCATTTTTTGTGCTTATTGATTATCTATCTATCTATCTGAGCCCAGTTTGTATGATCCTCTTCCTCTCCCTCTGATACCCCTGCACAGTTGATTTCATTGGGTAAAGGGGCCATATAGCCAAGAAGAGACTCTACGCAAGAGCTCCATGATTGTGTGGATGAAGCTGCAATCTAAATACAATTTCGTGGGAGTAAATCCTGTTGAATTTAGTGGGATATAATTGTCTAAGAGGCAGCATACAAATGCAATAAATAAATGTAATTCTGAGCAGACATGCATAGAATTCTGCTGTTGGTCATGCTCACAGTAAAATTTAAATCCACTGAAATCAAGGAGACAATGAATTTCACTCTAAGCATGAACAAGTCCAAATCCAGCCTCTGTCTCATTTTCTATGCAAGTTTGTAAGTTTATTTATTTCAAGTGCCACTTGGTCAACTTTTTGATTTACTTTTTGTTTCTGTGGACCTTTCATAGATAAATCCTATACAAGAGATTCTTCTGCAGTTAAATCCCAGGGCTTAGGCCCGCAAGAAGTTTCCAAGGGCTGGAACATTATACCCTGTAATGCAAAGCTGTAAATATTAACTTGGTAGAAAAACATTTTATCGGTGTTCTCTTGGAAGCGAGGATTACACTGACCATTAAAAGCTGTTTCATACATTCCACTGTAAGAAGGCTTTGTGCATTTTTTTTTTTTGGAAAGCAAAGAATCAAAACAGCCCCAAAATTGGGCAATGGTGTGATGTGATAAACACTGTTCTTGGACTATGAAGGAATCTCCCAGCAATTAGCCTGAATTTATGAGATAAAGACAGCTCCCTAGTTGGAGATTTTCCCCTGGGAGAAAGAGTGCTTTTCTTGATAACATTATAATTACTTTCCCCCACAAAAAAGGAGGACATTGATGGTGCTTGGAAGACCAGGATTTCCCACTCAATACTATGTGGGCTTTATGGGCATGAGTATAGCTCTTCTGTGCTGACACTATTTCCTGTTCTATCATTGTCTGGTACAATTTGGATTCCCAGCGCCAGAAATAAGTTCCCAAAGCAAGATTTCCACCAACAAAAGGTTCAGAAGACAGTGGATCAAATAAATAAATAACAGTAAATTATTTTGGATTGAGCTTTGTGGTTTGGCACAGTGACATCCTTTGTCTGGAGGAGCCAGTGCTTATTAAAGAGAACGTGCCAAGGAAGAAGGGAGGACGCTTTAAAAATGTTATTATTTAAACAACAGGGCTTGGGATGGTCCATTGGGAATGTAGTAGGGACATTGTTTCTGATTATAAGAAGCTTACTACCAAGCTAATGCCCTGGGATGTTTGGTTTGTTTTAAGGTCAGGTGGAAACCATCGGAAAAGATTTGATTCAAATGTAGGGCTCATTCTGGAATTACTCACTTGGTCTCAAAAAACCTGACTTGCATTCTCCTGAAAGATGGAAAAGTGGCATGCCTCACTCCTGTACTGGTCATATTGTATATATGCACATTAGTAGATTCCCTATTTTTCTTTTCAGATGGAGATTTGTGCCTAATAAAATCAACTGGAGCCATCCCAGAGTTCCCAGCTAGGGACGGGTAGATCTGTCAAGGCTGTTTTTGTGGAATTCTTCCTTTTCTCACCTCTGAGTCCAATCCATGCCTGTCCTGGGTGGATTTTTTTTTAATGGGAAAATTTTACATAATTTAGTGCAAATTTCTCAAGGGGATACATGCCCCTTAAAATAAAGCATGCTTGTGCACATTTTAGAATTGTATGCAGTATTTTTGCACATTTTTCAAATGTGCATATGTGTGTTTGTTTGTTTCATTTCTTTATCACCCCCATAGGCCAGAGGTTCTCAGGACAGTTTGCAAGGTTAAGAAGTATATAAACAAGCAATAAAAGAACCGTATTTCTTTTATTGGTTCTAACATGATAGAACCAATACAACAACATCAACAATAACCCACAGAGATTATAGTCAAGTTGACAAAAACAACACTAAAAGTAGTAGTTCTCTATTAAAATATCTGGAAAATAAAAAGGGTTGCACCTGGTACCGAAACTAAGAAAGAGATGGCATCAGGTATACCTCTTTGGGGGAATGTTTCAATAGATGGGGTGCTACCTCTGAAAAGGCCCTTCTCCTGGTCACTACCCCCTTACTTCTTTGGGAAAGTGTCCCTGAGAAGGACCTCAAAGTATGATCTTAGGGCCTGGATAGGAACATTCTGGACAAGCCATTCCTTTAAACTCCTCTTTTTACTGCGGAAGGCATAGCAAGCCCCCATCTGTATAGTTGTCTAACTGCAAACTGTGTCCATTTCTGTGTTTGGTTCCAGGTGGTGCTGGGTGAATCAAAAGGTCAAAGTTCATTCTTCCCTATTGATTTTAGACAGGAAGACCCTCTGACTTTTCTTCTGGTAGCCATATTGTCTGCCCTCTCGTAGCACATATTCACCCAGTGGAGAAGACTGCAGAAGCATGCTGATGACATCCAGGCTTTCTCTTGCTTCTTTTCCTCTTCTTAGCCTGGAAATATGATATCTCTGTTTTCCCAGTGTTTGGCCTTGGCTGGGGCCTGGGGGCCCTCCCTCCCTTCATCATTTGCAAAATAAGAATATTAATTCTCTTCTCCATATAACATGCTACGCAAGTGATCACTAAACATGATAAAGGATTTCATCACTGAGACAGTTTGACATACGGTTGGCTAAAGGTAATGCACAAAGGAAGCCTTTCTTAATATTTACATGCAACCTGAGACACATATGCTCAAGTGTGTGTGAAAGAAGGAATGTGGCTCGGACGGGTGGAGGGAATAGATCACAGAGTCATACTTTCAAAATCACTCGCTGACTATGGTTTCCATTGTTCTGCTTTTCTAGGCCACTGAGATCAAGTAGACGATGATTCTCATGTTCTAGCCCACTGAGTTCAGCAGAACCAACGCGCATGGCCGGCCCAGCTACACGCACAATACAGGTAGATGCTTGGCATTATCGTGGGTAAGAAATGTGGACCACGAAGTGTCCACTTCGGTATGCACTCACTGCGGTGATTTTTGGGGAAGCCACTCACCTCAGCTTCACCCCTCCCCCCTGCAACATGGGGATAATAACAAAGATCACTTCACAGGTTGTTGTGAGGATTGCTGAGATAATGTATGTGAAAGACTTTAAAGATGCACCCCTAGTATATGCCAATGAGTACATTTGTATATGCAAATGAGCAGGGCCCTGTCTAGTTCAGCCTTCCACCTGCTTTTTGCCAGATCCTGGTCTGAGGGTTAGACCAGGCTTTTGGTGGCACTTGGCATCTGCCCACTTGCTCTTGTTGGCACTTTGTAAGCTGCCTCTTTGTAAGCTTGTAAGAGCCGTGGCACAGCCACGACTGCCAACTCTGCCTTGTGCTAGAACAGTCGTTGTCTCGATAACGAGGCAGGTAATCGTGTTCAGCCATGCCCTGCAGCCTTCGCGACCAGCAGGAGGAGAGGGAGAGGGAAAACAGTAGCTAGGCTGGAAGGGAACTGTGATGGGCAGCGCACCAGGCCAGGAACTACAAAACAGCACCCAGGATTGCCACCTGCTGGTCTTGGAGAGAAGACAGAAGGAGGAAAGCAAGGCACACTGAGACATCTTAGGAAGGGCTACGGCGGCTGCCGGGTTGTATGCAAAAAGTATGAGTTAGTGCCTGCCAGGTGCTTAGACTTCAACTCCCATCAGCCACAGCAATGTGGCCATTGGTCAGGAATGCTAGGAGATGTAATGGAGGAGCAAGCACGTATCTTGGGATGAAAGTGCTGGGTTTTATCAAGTGCAGTGGCCAATTATGAAGGCTTTTGCTACTGGGCACCAGATCCAGGGATAGAGTAGGTGTGTGTGGGGGGGGGTGACTTGGATCAAGGTTTGCTAAGAATGAGACTTGCTGCAGTAGCACTCAGTAGGACCTCCAATGAAGCTCACAGAGCTCTACCCCCTTTAAAAAAAACGCTATCAAAAGAGGCTGTTTGTTCTAATCCTGAATTTCCTGCTGTTCATGGGTCAGGAAGAGAAAGTGAGGTGATGAGGGGAGAAAACGCAAGGAAGAAGTGAGGAGGAGGAAGATGCAGTGTGGAAAAGAAGTGGGAGGGCTGGGAAGCAGCTCTTTCCCTTCCCTCTTGGACTCTGGCCTTAATATCTTTCTTCCCACACACTTTTTACTTCCCCTTCCCCCGGGCAACCATTATGGCACTAGCCACATTCTCCACGGGAGTAATTTTGGAGTTGTGCCCACAGCAGTTTCTCCCATTCTCAAATGAGCCCATTGCAGCAAAAAGACTGTGGCCCCCTGAAGTAGCCAAAGGCAAAATTGGACCCAGTTCGATTTTTGTGCATAAGTCACTTTAACAGGATGAGAAAAGCCCTGTCACAGTGCACTGCTCTTCCAGACCAGGGCTGCTAAGCTAAGTTTTGGTGCACAAAAGTTTCCAGGGTGATTAAGAAAGTTTCAGGGCCCAGATTGCTCTCCTGCAACCTGCACCTTGGCCTTCACTGTTGCACGTCTCCTGGGTGAACCTCTTGGAAGCTGGGATGTACTTGGCTTTGTTTTGAATTGCAGCTTCTCACTTGCATTACATGTGCAAGCAATCTTGCCAAGAAGTGTTGGTGAAGTGAAGTAAGAGCACTGCAAAGAGGGAAAAAAGACATCTCCAGCCTCCTTTTGTTTTTCCCCTTCTCTGGTTTGCTTTTACAAGCAATAATGAAACTTGAAAGCCTTGTTATCACCTCCTTTGTCAAGCTAAACAGGGTCCCTCAATTATTCTGCTGTTCTTGCAGATAATGCTATTGCTCTGTCTTGAAAAATGTCCTAGAGTGTTCTCCTTCTGTATGCTCTTTCGCACTAGTCTTCATTGCTCTTCAAGAGAGTTTCATC
Source organism: Varanus komodoensis (assembly GCF_004798865.1). Classification (NCBI taxonomy): domain Eukaryota; kingdom Metazoa; phylum Chordata; class Lepidosauria; order Squamata; family Varanidae; genus Varanus; species Varanus komodoensis. Next base: position 20,860,699 of record NW_025335440.1, on the reverse strand, counting down.
AAACCAAAAGGTGAATACATGGGATAATAGAACCCCAACACAGGACATATTTCAAGCCCTGCATGTGGAAAGAGACTTACAATGCAATCCTATACAGGCCTTATCACAACTAAGCCCTGTGGATTCCAATGGGGCTTACACCTGATCCTAAATAAGCGAGTCTAGGACTGCAGCCACAAGCAAAATCCTGCACCCCTCCAGGTGGCATAGGGTTAGGATAGTGCTTCCAGGAAGGAAGGCAAGATTCCCAGCATGGCAGATTACTATCCAGTACACAGTTGCATCACTTGCCACCCACTGAATATCAGACCGTGCATTTCAAAGCCTCCATCTTGAAAAGCCTTTATTGAATTGGCAAGAGATTAAAAGACTGTGTCAGGGAACTGCTGGCCCTCTACCTTGGTAGGGGATTTGAAATGCCTCTTAAAACTCTTTAGTCTGGCCACTGTAGGCAAGATGTGTTTTGCATGTGTTTATTGTTTTTGTTATGTTTGTACACTGCCCTGGTAACTCTAAGCATGAAGACTGGTTTTAAGGTGTTGGGTAGATAAATAAATAAACGAGAGATGGAGAGACCTCATAAGCACAACTGGGGCTTTTTGGCAGCTTTCTAGAATCTTCCTGGTAACTCATGCAGCTTCTTTAGGCCAACACATTTCTAAAAGAACAGTTGCCCATCGCTTATATAACAGAAGCACACTACATACATAAAACTTTGGAAAGCAGTCCCTGAAATTCCTGGATAAAGCCCTGTGGGAGGGTGTTATACCCTGTTGTCATAAATTTTTGGAGAGAGATGATGCTTATAAATCTGGTACGAAAGCAAAGAACGCAGAGCGATTTAAGTAACATCAAAGTTGAATGGTTCCAGGTTCCAGACATTATAACTTCTCATTTAAACTTTGCCTGCCTCAGATTTTAAAGTAATGTGTTCATGCACCATTCTGAAAAATCAGACTTAGAGTATCTACCAGCCAATGGAATATACAAAGCAAGTACAGATCACACTCAAAACTACATTTTGTAAAATAAATATTATAGCCAGTGCTGAAAAGTAGCTCTTTGGCCTTTATGAGTATGTTTGATAAACTACATTTGTTCCAGAGTTTTATGAACATTTGGAACATTTTGCTCACCCCATAGACATACACATATTGTGGGTGATTTTTCAGGGCTCCTTGCAAAAACGTTTGCTGATTCATTTCAATTGCCCTGATTTATCCAAAAAGAGTATCTTCATATACCTAAACTGAAGCGTTATTTATTTATTATATTTATATCCCACCTTTTTCCTTCGAAGGAACTCAAGACAGCTTACATAATTCATGTAATTTGAGTAGGTTGCATGGTTAACCTACTCACCATGTAATTCCTGAGTTTGGGCACAGTCCTACATATGTGTAAGCAGAAAAGAGTCCTACAACGCCTGGCATTCCCCAGCCAGTCCTGGAGGGAGCCGTGGGACTCTTCTGACCAAACATGTAGAGGACTGTGCTCTTAGTGGCCTTATCCAAGTGACTGATCCACAGCAAGCAAGCAAGCAGTAGCCAGGGAGTAGAGGGGAGTGGCACTGAAACAGCAGCTGCCAAAGAAACAATGGCACTGAACAAGAAGTCTAATTTTTTTCCTCCTTGTTTTGAAATCCCAGCTTTGCCTTTGCTCTGGTCAGTTCAGCCTTCAAGATCACAAGCAGAGTACTTTGCAAGATAGGCTGGCTTCCCTTTTTGGTAACTGAAATGATCCTCAGGCAGCTAGATCACCTCTGCAGTTAATATCATTTTGCTAAATGTATGCACTTGTGCATCTAAATACTCTGAGTAGACCTTGCAAATGGGGCGAAAGAAATTCTCTTACAGAGAAGAACATATCTATCAAATTGCTCTTAGTTTCTTATCATTCTAATCTACAGTTTGATTCATTCTGAACTTGGAAAATGTTTTCAGTATTAAGTTTGGTGCATCCTAACTTGGAGACTGTTTTTTTAATGCACATGAAGATTTGTACACTTTTTATGTAAATTTTTCCTGTGACATACATTTTTTTGTATGCCGTTTTTGACTGAAGAATACCAGTCAAATGTAAATGTTGAAGTAGCAGCTGAGTTTTGGTTTCTGGATTGCTTTGAAAATGTGAAACATCTAGTTAGGTTGGCATCAACGTGCAAGTGGAATGAATTCTTTCTCCAGTCCTGTCTCAAATTAGGCCCTCAGCTCAAAGTAGATCTTGACCCAGGGAGATTCAGCTTAGGTGCCATCTGTCCAGCTCTGGCCAATGGACAGAACTGTGGGTAGGCAAGTGAAGGGCATCCCAACCAAGGAAGCATCCAATAGGCCAGAGCAAGTAGCATTAGCCACTAAGAAGAAAGTACCCTGCCCTGATCAGGATGTAGTTTATGTAAGCATTGCTTTCAGGCCAGTCACAAGAAAAACAAGGTGCAAAGCTGACCCGGTATCCTTCCGGTCAGGAGCTGGGGACTGCCAAAGGTCAGACTCCATGGAACCAAGCCATTTCTTGAGTTTACTCCTCAGTGCGCCCCAGGCAACTCTGTGTGTCCTGGATGCAGGCCATGACTGGCATGGGGTAGAAATTGGCCTGGGGTGGCAGTTTCTTCTGGCACTACGCAGGCTGGATCTGCTGGGACATGAGAGCTCAGGCAAACTGATGCCAGGCAAGCAGAAAGTCAGGTTCTCTGACTGCATGAGGATGGGAGGTTCAGCCTCCCTCCCAGTCCCCTACCTGGAAGCTATAAATAAAGATATTTATAGCTTAAGCTGTATGAGAAATAGATCTGATATCTGGCTGGAAAAACAAGATGGAGAGGTAGAGACTGGCCTCCTAAACTGGTTCCCCTCAAAGAAATCCTCCCCTAAAATATATCCCCAACAGTCCATGTGGGGTGGAGGAGGTCCTCCCCCAGATGTTCAATTTATCTTGTGCTCCAGTCAGCCAGCAGAACAGCTTAATCAGAATCAAATCATGTATTTGATCCAATTGCCATTTCCTAACAGGCTTCTGTTTTATTGGCTTACAAATAAATCTGCTCAGCTTATCCAAAGATCTGGCGGCTGCCAGACAATGAAGACAGCAAGGCTCATGAATGCACCTGGAACACTTTTGCCAGGGGTACCTTGGTGCATTTGGGAAAATGGTTCTGACACCCCTCATTTTGCCAAGCACAAATCCAAACATTCTGAAGTCCAGAAGCTGCACAGAATCCGACTGGTGCCATTCTACTGTAGAATTTGACGGCCTATTTTGGACATACATATGCACACACATTCTAGGAAGATGATCTAAGTCAGATGTAGGAATAAGAATTACAGAGCAAAACTACTAGAATTACAAAGTAGTACCAAACATGGCACACCTTTAAAATGGTTTTGGCCTGTGAATTACTCTCAGTTCAAGGAGGTTATGGCTACTGGTCATGCTGGCTAGTTGCTGACCTGTTGCCTCCAGCACTGCCGGCAGCCTGCTCCTGTATAGTAGTTGCTGGAGCATGAGCAGGGAGGGTGCGACTGACCCATCTCCTGCTTCTGGGCTTCCCAGGTAGCTGGTGGACCACTGAATGCACTTAAGATAGACCATTGGCTCAGCAGGGCTCTTCTTGTGTTCTTAATGCAAAACAGACGAGCAAACGGGTCTTAACATTGTCTGTGTTGCAAGCCCTGTGCACGTTTGCAGAGTTAAAGAGACAACAATATTGTCACCTTTTGGGTCTGTTCATGATAAATGCATAATTATGCACCCCCACCCTGAGTCAAACCACAGTAGGGGAAACATGTAGCAATTCCAAAGGTTTTCTGTACAGCAGCATCCTTGGACCCTCCAGAATTTTTAGACCAGCTTGCATCAGCCCAGCCAGCATACCCAGTGTCCAGGAATACTGGGCTTGCACTCCAGAACATCTCAAGTTCCTCAGGTCAGCTTATAAATACATCCTCTTTCTGCATCCCTGATCTCCCAAGTGTAATACACACACAGAATCAAGGGTCTGTACATGGAACTCTATGGAATGCCCTTGCATGAACGGAAAAAAGAGATCGTCCGCAGATTTCTTCTGGCAGGAATCCCTTACTTGAGACTAAAAGACCTCCATGGGAGAAATCAGTGGGAAAATCAAAGTAGATCAGAAGGTGGATCTCTTTTTGCTTTGGTGGTCAGCCATTACTGTCTATATGTAAATGCACATCTGCCTCAAAACATGGTGCAGAGCCCCTGCCATGCACAAGGTCCACTTTTGCAGAGAAGTCTCTGCAATTGGCACAGTGTGTTTGTACAAAGATATCCAACTTCTGCCGTAATTTAACCAAGCCCTAAGAAAAGCCCTATTGTAGGATAGGAATTATATATGACAACTAAATCCACCTGGTGCTGCGTTAATGGATGACCCTTACAAAACCATTTGTCCCCATCATGTTTTTATTTTTAAAGGGGTACCAGCACATGGACGCTGGCTTGTGTTTCAGATGCCTCTCGGCCATTTTCCATGTTTGCCACTGCCCAGTCATTTGGGCTGACCATGGCTGCAAAGCTGCAGCTGTGCAGGAGAACAGGAACACATCCCTTGCCCCTGGAGTTATCTAAGAGTGCTCTTCTCTCACCTCCTGTGGAGAAGATTAGATTAGAATCATACAGTTGCAAGGAGCCTAGAAGGCCATCAGGTTCAACCCCTTGCTTAATGCAGGACTCAAGTCTCCCATCCAAATACTAACCAGGCCTGACCCCACTTAGCTTTTGAGATTAGGCAGGATCAGGTACTTCAGGCTATATGGAAGAGTGTGATGAGATTCACTCTCAATCTGAAAAGAAGATGCAAGTAGGCCGGATCATACCTTCCTTTGATGACGATTGTTCCCAGAGGCCTTCCCCAACTTGGTGTCCTCCAGATGTGTTGCATGACAACTCCCGTGATCCTCCAGCCAGCAATGAGAGCTGTGGCCTAGTACATCTACAGTGGTAGTCCAACATGTCTGGGTTGGGTTATGCTGCTGTAGACCCCTACAAATGGTATGTCCATATTGCATGGGTGCTTCCCTTCTTTGATATGGGATAATTTACTGCAGATTCATACTTATGTGTGCTGGATTTTTCATACACAGACATCTTTTTAACCTGAAGAATGTAGGAAGCTGCATTATACCAGCTTTTCCTAACTTGTTCCTGTTCAGATGTTTCAAACTGCAATGCCCTGCATTCTTGACCACTGACTATGTTGGCTGGGGCCAATGTGAGTTGAAGACCAAGATATCTGGAAGGTGTTCAGCCTGGGTAGAGTATCCTGCACCATGAACTTTTCTACATAGGAATTTGCATTGCACTTTCACTCATGGTTGTTTATATGTTTCTTGAATGCCATGGTGACCAGTTTTGCATCTGTGTTAACCAGCATTTTCAGCAAGATTTCTTAGAGTTGGGAAAATGTGACCTTTAACTGTGAAAGCAAAAGGTAGTGGGATTTCCTCTTCTGCTATATTATAGTGTCACCTAGTAAGTGGAAGAAGAAAGAGTAAGAACAGAACTTCAGCTGAACATTGAGAAAGCAAAAATAATGACTACAGAAGAATTACACAACTCTGAGGTCAACAGTGAAGAAACTCACATTGGAAAAATTTTACATACCTTGGCTCAGTCATCAAAGAGACTGCAGCCAAGAAATTAAAAGAAGACTGAAACTTGGAAGGGTAGCAATGAAGGAACTAGAAAGCATCATTAATTGTAAGGATGCTTCACTGGAGACCAAGGCCAAGGTCATCTACACTATTATATGGGCGTGAAAACTGGACAGTGAAGAAAGCTGAAAGCAAGAAAATTTATGCATTTGAAGCATTGGGCTGGAGGAGAGATTTTGAATAGCTTGGACCAACAAAAAGACAAACAAGTGAGTTCTAGATCAAATCATGCCAGAACTTTCCCTGGAGCAAAAAATGATGAAACTGAAGCTATCATATTTTGGACACATAATGAGAAGGCAAGACACACTGGAAAAGACAATCATGCTAGGGAAAGGTGAAAGCAGAAGAAAAAGAGGAAGACCAAATACGAGATGGCTTGATTCCTTAAAGGAAACCACAGCCTTGAATTTAGAAGTGCTGAACAGGGTGGTCAAGGACAGGGCATTTTGGAAGGTACTCTCACATGAGGTTGCCATAAGTTGATATGACTTGACAACACATGAGAACCACATAGGTTATATATCAGAACAGCAGGAAAAGAAACACTGTTTGTGTAAAGCACAGATTCTCAATCCTGCCACGAAACTGAAAGTAGATGTAGTAGAACAGCCTCATGTGGAAAAGCCCCATGTCGGAATATTTGTCCATCTAGCTCGCATTGTTGAGAATCACAGCCTGGCATCCTTTTCATCACCTTTTCAACTGGAAATTCCAGAAGTTCACCACTGAGCATGTGCTGTGCCACTGAGCTATATACTTTCCTCTGAGCTATGTACTGCTTCTAATAACCAGTCAGGAACATTGGAGGCAGGGCAGAAGGGAGACACTCCTCTGGGATGCAACAGAGGAGTGATGAGGGAAAACAGGAGTGTGGCGCCCTTGGACTTGTCTCGGAGCAGGAGCATTGTCTGGTGGGGCACCAGGTGGCCACACACCAAAGGCTCATCTTTGCTCCAGTAAGCAAATGACATGGCAATGAAGCTTTCTAATTTGACAGCTGTTTGGAACAGATTAGCAAATAAAAAGTTAGGAAATGAGAAAAATAATCAGCCAGTGGCTTCATGCTAACAGTAACACTACTTTACAAGACTGTTTACATGACTGACTAAATGCTAAGAAGTTGCATTTCAAAGGACAGAAGATATTTTATCAAAGCTCAAAGTGTGTTTTCCAAGTCGGATCTATGCAGTCACAAAGAAATATTGCTAATTTTGATGCAGTTTAATCCAAGCTTAATGCACAGTAAGATTGCAGTGATACCGATTCTAATAAGCAGATATTAAACTGTGTACTGCTGTTTTTAGTGTGTGTGTCTATACACTGTCATGATGAGCTCTTGAATTTGAAAATGTACGCACCATTGGTGGGAAGGGAAGCTGTGTGTTCATTGTCCCCAGGCGATGGGCAAACATGCTGAGTAAAATAATCATTTCCTTGGAAATTTACCCATGGGAGCTCAAAGAAGAGTTCTTCTTTACTATGAGATCTCCATGTATATGAGTCTTTTGTGCATGCACAATATCAAAGTGCACTTTGGGACTTGTAGTTTGGAACTGCATGATGCATCATCATGTCATGTATCTCCTACCTGACTGGTTGCTCTTGCATAGCCTGCTGGGTAATGCCAAGTTTACTTGCCAATTGCTGGTATATGGAGGAGAGAAGAAGATGGACCCACTCATGGAGAAAGAGTCCAGTGATAAGGACACAGTAGCTGAAGAAAGAAAAGTGTTAAACGAACCGACTCAGTACATGAGCAGAAAGATTGTTGTTTAGAGGCAGAATGCACATGCTCCAACCCTTGCAATCAATTTGAACTTAACTGTGAACTCATAAGACATTAATAAGATTCATGACAAACGTGAGCATTAAAACAGAGAAGTTTGACCAAGGAGCTGACTAGTTCAGCAACACCACTGTTCTCTGTGTGAAAGGCCAAGAACACTGCCTGATCTGGCCCACCATCACAGCTGACAGTGCCAGTCATTTCTTTCTTGGTACAGACTTCCAGTGCTAGGGACAGGATGCTTTTCCTTTGTGGTAGAGGCTCTGCAACCAGGGTTTTAATAACTCAGCTTTCAGGGAGAGAGACACCTAAGGAAACACACAAGGTGACTGCCGGCAAAAACGCAGAAGACCTAGAGTATATTAAGACTCCATGGAGAAACTGAGGGATGCAAAACATCATTCCAGACTGATCACATGTAGACCCTGGCAGAGATGATCCTACATCTAGCTAATTTGCCATGGGCAAGTAAATGGAGAAGAAAAGAGAAGAGAAGAGAAGAGAAGAGAAGAGAAGAGAAGAGAAGAGAAGAGAAGAGAAGAGAAGAGAAATCTCTCCCTTTTTGCTAGAAAAGAGGGTGGCTTTCTCTATTAGAGGAAATTGCTCATCATTGGAAGCAAACCATGATTATCTGAAAAGTTTGTCTGTGTTCCCTGTGGAAGTTTTCAGCTGAAAGTTTTCATTGCCAAACAACTCTGTTGAGTTATTCTGTAAACAGCCACTTTTTCTGAATCATCTCAGTCCCATGAAGGCGGCGGGGGGGGGGGGGGGTTGGGGAGTTATTTTATCTGTCCACAAAGAGGGATTTGATAGCTTTCAATTCATTTTCATGGTGCTTCCTCCACCCACTCCCTGCAGCACACACGTGCACACGCACCCTAATAATTTCATCTTTAACAACTCATGGGAAGGCAGGTCCCTGAGGGGTCTCTTCATGCCCAAATAGCAGCTCCCAACAATCAGCTTCATGGGATGACCTTAGGTTCTAAAATTATGGGAGAGGGGGAAAGTGTTTCCCTTTACACTCTTCCTTCACATCATACATAATTCAGTGCACCTCTATCATGTCACCCCTTCCTTGCCTGTTGCAACTTTCACTCACAGGGGAGTTGTTCCAACCCCTGATCAGTTTAGTTATTCTTCTACGCACTTTTTCCAACTAAAAATATATTTTTGAAGTGTGAACAGAACTGAATATTCTAAGTGCCTTCTCACCATTGGTTCATATATGGGTAGCCTGATTTTCAGTACTCATTTACTCATTACACCTAACAAGGCAGTTTCCTTTTTGCACGCTGGGTCAACACTTTCATTGAACTGTCCACCAAATTACAGCTAGTCACTGCTAGCTCAGATCCCATTAGTTCACACTCTTAAGTTGGGATTTTCTATCCCAACATGCATTACTCTACACTTGTTTACACTGAACCACAGTGGCTGTTTTGTTGCCCATTCTCCCAGCTTGGAAAGATCTCTTTGGAGTGCCTCACAATTCCTTTTGGTAGTAACCACCCTAAAGAGTTTGGTGTCATCTGTAAATCTGGCTAGAGCACTGCTGTCTTCTAATTCCAAATAATTTGTGAATAGTTTGGAACACATTGGTCCTAATATAGATCCCTGTGGGATCCCACCACTGGAAAAATCAATCATTTACATATTCCTACTCACTGGCTCTTACTGATCCTTTCCATTCTGATCTTGCAGTGCAATTTGCAGATGAAAAATCATTCTTGCAACTTGTGTACATTTGAAAAATGCACAAGAAAAAATGGGTACTTTTGAAAAGTGTGTACAAACACACTAGAACTAGTGGAAGACAAATGAGTGTACTTCAGAAATGTGCACAATACATGAGCACATTTGTAGGAAGATTTCTTTTCTGTTTGTACAGCCAGGACAAAATGCAAATCTGATGCAGGCACTCATCAAAGCGATTTCAATGTTGAATTTGGAGAACCTCAGAAGTGCTCACGCTTTTCTGATTTGCACATCCTTAGTTTACGGCTGGGAAACAGGGCCATGTGTACTGGCTATTATAATCACGTTTCAAGTGGCAGAGAGAAAACAATGACTCTCCTTCTGTACCTAGCTTCAGCCCAACTTGCCTTCATTACTTGGTGGGAGGAGGGAACGAAGAGTGAGCAAGGAAATAATCCTGAGCAATCTTGGCAGTTCATTCCCAGGCTCTTAAATCATGGGGTTAGGGCCAGAGTGCTCAAGCACCATCGTCTCTCCAGCAGCAAAAGATGAAAGTCAGACAAAATAATCCAAAGAAGTGCTTAACTGTGACTATTAAGTCCCACGGGATTAGTGGAGTTTACTTTCCTCCGGCTGCGAGGAGAAACTTCGGCTGAAGTCCATTAAGCAAATTAAAAAAGCAGAAGAAAAATAAACATAGATTAATGGAGATAGGCACTTTATGAGGGAAAGGAAACAGTTACTCCTTCTAACAAAGCTCCTGAACTGATATTTGGGGTTTGGGGGCCTCTGGACCTTATAAATGGAGGAGATTATTCTCCCCATGCTACCCGGCTGGTAATCATAAAAAGAAAGTTAATAGAAGGAATATACATATGCGCTCCACTAAGGACGTCTTTAGAAACCAGAGCAATATAAGCTGCAATGTTTCGGCCCAATGCGCGACACACAGCTCTTTGCTGCTTTGTCTTCTAGTAGGGAATGGAGCCATAAATCTTGAGCAGGGATTGTGCCTGCCAAAAGTAGCAACTTGCCATGGAGGCTTCCCACATGGCCGAAGCCCAGTGATAAGCTAGTTGGATGGGCTTCATCCCTATTATCTGAGAGGAGGAAGTCTTATCAGTGTAGCCAAGCCTTCAGGGCTTTATTGCAAAGTTGTGCATCTGATCACACAGGAGCCAGGAATGGCATGCGTACCACAGCTGCCCGGGGCTCAAACTTCAGGACCAGGCCTGGGAAGGGTTGTTGTGGAAGGCCTGGAATATGCTCAGGGTGTCCACGTTTGACATGCTAAAAAAAGGAGCCACATGTGCACAAAATATGAATGTGTGTGCAATGATGCAAAGGAAGCCATAATGGCTATCCTTTAAATAGAAATGTAGTGGGGGAAAACAAGTCCAGGTGAGACTGTGGGCCTGTTGCTGCATCTGTGTGTGCGGATGAGCAACTTCCAGCCTTTGCCTTCTGATGGCTGTTTAAGCCAGGCTTGGACCAGATGGCTTTTCAGACGGAGGATGCTTCCCAGGAGAGGCCCATCCTCTGTAAAGAAGACACACGGATTACTGGACCGTGCCTTTTATTCTGCACAGAAAAGATAAAGGGCCTGCTGCATATGGGGCAATAAAAGTGGCTAGTGGGGGGGTCATGTTGTGACCCTGCCTCCCCCCCACAAATACTTGCTACCCCCCACACACAAACACACTCTCTTCTGGAGCTTTGGCATCACAATCAGAGGCGTATGGACACCCATCTTTCTCTTTCTGGCATGTTCTTGTATAATTTGTAGGCCAGTCAACATGGTAGCCCTTCCAAGCAATGAAACTTGCAGTATGATCCTCTGCCCAGTCACCTCCTCTCCACCTCACAGGGTGGTTGTAAAAGTAAAACTGGGGATTGTCTTGGACTCCTTATAAAAATAAAGCAGTCCTAAGACAATTTCATCAGCAGCCTAAGCCAAAAAACTGACAGAATGAAGCCAAGAATCAGGCCATTTTCCTCATTTACTAAAAGGGTAGCATCTCCATTTCTGAATTCTGAATTACTGGGTAGAGTAGGGGAACTCGGTAAAAGCTGGCTAGGAACATTTCCTGCTCAAAATCTCAGAGGAGGCTTTGGGAGTTATGTTCCAAGTGAAAATTGTAGGCACAAGGCAAGAAAGAGCTACAAGTACAGGTAGCTCAGGTAAGGTGCACAGAGAACTTCCTCTGTACCTCTGGCTGATGTACATTAGACAAAGAGCTCAGCCCTTCATTTTCCCACTGAGCTAACACATGCAGCCTGTCTCCACTAGAAATGGAGGAAAAAACAGTTTGGTTTCCCTTTTTAATACCAACTGACCTAATTCATACTTCCTGAACTAATGTGTACATGAGAACGCAATTATCCTTGGGGTTTTGCATTTCTTTGAAACTTCTGAGATGGTTCTCCAATCAAAAAAGGTCCTGTCACTGGAAATTGCATAGAAAAAAAGTGTAGATTAGCGAACAGAATGTGTAGAGAGTTATACGGTAGGAGAAAATGCTTGCAAAAACGACTGCATTTGGGGAACTGCACACAAAAATGGAGATATCCTTGTGCATACACAAATGCATAGGACTTTTCATGCTGAGTTTGAGAAAGATGCAGACTGATGAGGAGCAAACTTGTATTTGAAAAAATGCAAATGTTGTAAGGAAAAAAATCAGGTTTGCTCACCCCTAGTCTCTTCCCACCTGGACTGCAGTGAGTTCCATTCGTGACTCCACGCATGCCCTCTGCACACCACAGAAGTCAAGAGGACTTCTGTATTGCTCTTGTTTTTATCTTTTCCACCTGTCCTTTCAGATGTTTTCCTTCACTGTCAGTCTACTTATTTTAAAAAATTATGTGTTTTCTTTGGGCAGTGACTCACACAACTGACAAAAATTGTCATGGAGCTGTTATGAGTTTCAGAATGGAAGAAATGTGGAATATAAAATAGCATTTTAAAAATGTAATTGCTTTAGTGAGGGTGAAAGTTGCCATGTACCATTGACTTTGGGCTGCTCAGTGTCTACCAATAGGGACCCCCATAAGTTCTGCACTTTGCCTCTGTAATCATTGCACATGTTCACTTTACCTCCAACGATCCCTTGATACAGCATCTTCAATAATTAGGAAAAGCAACTCTCAGTTGTGCAAGTGAGTAAGTTTAAGTGACTGGTCCACAGGAGCAGGGCAAGTGCAGGATGAGGCAGTTCTGGCAGCTTCTCAACCCCAAATGCCAAAGCCACTGTCTCCTCCTTTTCCCCACATTAGCTACTCCAAGGGTCCTTTTCTGGAAAGCCCTTGTGGAGGTCAACAGGCTTGCTCCAGGGCTCTGGCTGAGAATAAATCAGAGGCAAGGTCTGAATGGCAGACACCAAAGCCAATGGGCAGGCTCTCCACAGGGCCGAGTTAAATCTGGCTATAAATGGCACTGCTGGGGTTTGCCCCAATGTTTTTTCTGCAGTCAGATCCCTGGACAGTGACTCCACCTTCAGGCTGGGAGGACCTGTAGAGAAATTGCTTAGGATGATGAATCCTAAGTGTAGATCTATGACCTCCATTCTGTGTATTTAGGGAGAATCTTTCCAGTCTCATCAAGTGTCCATTTCTCTTGAGACCAAACACATTACTCAAGCATCTGGGCATGCTGGGTATTTACTGATCCTGCAGAACTATTCAGTTAGAGCAATTAAACCACAAGAATATTTTACTAGAAAATACAAAGGAATCCAGATATTTTAGAAAAAGACCAGAAGATTTAAACATAGTTCTAATTTTGTATTCTGGGTCTGGATTAACTGCAATGAACACTAATTGGTTATTGTTGTGAAACTGATTACAGCAATGACTACTAGCAACAAAAATATAATGAAGAATAAATAAGAACATATGGAACACAATCATTCATAGTTAATATATCCTATTTATCATTCTACATTGGGTGGCAAAATTAGAGCACATTTAAAAGCTGAAAAGGCAGAACTGACCAGTCTGTGAAATTCTCCAAAAAATCCAGAACTTCACAAATGTTGCATCAACCTTTAATAATGTCAAGCTTGTCAACACAGAACTTTCTAACAAGGCAAAAGGGAACTGGGGAAGGGAACCAAGGATAAAACAAATTCTTGTGGCTTTCCAAAATAACATATAACATCACAGTGGATGTAAAAATAGAGGTGTTAATCCCTGTTTCAGGAACTATATTCTGAATCCAGAATTTTTTTCCTCCTGCAATTTCAATTATCAATTCAGAATGCTGCTTCTCTGTCCACACACAGTACAGGATAATCTTTGCACTATGAAGAAGCTACAAAGAGCAGTTTTTGGTGATTTTCCAGTTGTACCTTATGTGAACATAACATCTCTGCACATCATTATAAACCTCTTAGTGTAGAGGGTAGTGCTGACCTTGAACAGTGTTGAAGGCAAGTCAGAACTCAGTGTCAGGGGCCAGGACTTTCTTATTAACAGGGCCATGGCTTGGGACCATAATACCTGAAGGAATGCCTCTCCCAACCATCATCTGTCAGGACACTATCAAGAGCTGGGAGCTGCCTCCAGGTGCCACCTTTGAGGGAGGCTTGGTTCATGGCAACAAGGAGAAGGGCCTTCTCAGTGGTGGCCCCACCAGTTATGGAATGAGGCCCTCAGTGAGGCCCACCAGAGGCCAATCTTACTATCATTTCAGCTCCAGATTAAGACTGTCCTCGGTGCAGGGCATTTAATTATTTTACTGGGGCTTTGTTAGTTGCTTAAACGGGTCCTGCAATTTACCTTGGTATTGTATTTTTATATGTATTTTAAATCTCATCTTAAATTTTGTATGGCAGCTTTTTATGATGTTTTATAATACAGTGTATTTTAAACTATTTTTAATGGAATATTATAAATTGCCCAGAGAGCAATTGCCCAGAGGGCTTTTGGCCACATAGAAGTTAAACAAACAAACAAGCAAACAAACAAATGCCACCTGTGTCCTGTGAATTCTCTGGGACTAGTCATAATGCTCACGGGAGCGTGGGGTGGGGGCAGATTTTCCCAGCAAGGATCCTTTGCTGTGGACTATTGGGGTGGCTTGGCCATGAATGGGCAGGTCAGGCCATGTGCTTTAGCAAAAGCTGCTCTTGGATATAGATCTGCACAACTCACTAAATTCGGAGACCTGCCTTCCTGGCTTGGCCAGCAGGGCTGGCTCAATGAGTAGCTGTGCCTTCAACACTAAGCACAGTGCCACTGGCCCTTGGCCAGGGAGCTGGGTCTCACTGGTGAACATGAGCCACGAGGCCACTGAGCAAGTTCCCACAGTCGTTTTCATCTTTGCAATGGTGTGCAACACATGCTGTGTCCTGGCAGTGCTGGTTCCATCCTCCCAACCCTGCTTGTAGGTTTTTGCATCATCCAGAGCCAGTGAGGATGAGTTGCTGGTGAGGTTAACAGATCACCCAAGAACTCTTGGGCTACTTTAGTTTCATGGAAGGGTTGTTAACCACCCTCTGCCTTTTCCAGATTCAAAAAACATCACAAAGGTGCTTAAACCATGGGGGCTAAGCTACTGTGGCTGAAAATTATTGTCTGAAACTGCTCATTGTCTCTTAGGCGCAGTCAAATTGTCCTGGGCACAATCTAACCAAAAGCCAGCATGTTTTAATTGAACAATCATCTGCCTCGAGCTGCAATCCTATGCATGTTTACCTGAGAGGAGACTCCACTAAATTGAGTGGGATTTACTTCTGAGTAAATACGCAGAGACTTAAGTGTGCTTCACATTACTGACCTGGTGTCAATATTTTGGCTGAACACACTCAATGACAATAACATTGCTCAAGTGTAGGCCCACTCTAAGCTGCATTTGCAGCCAAAATATATATTTGGAAAACACCTGGGAACACATACTAATCAACCAAACTTGCCAATTGATTGGAACAACAAAAATGCTCTGGTGCCTTTAAGACCACTTTGATCTGCAGAAATTAGCCATTAAAGGTCACTTCTCAAACACACAGACAAGCATTATTCCCCTGTGATGTCTGTGGATCATGTACCTATGCAAGTGCAGAGGTTGGTGAACATTCGGTGTCACTGTGTAAAAGAACCATACCAGTTTTCCTCTGTCAAGCACTGAAGGGCCTAGACTTCTATGGCGCCATGAGATTCCCGGCACCCTCTGGAATGTGTAAACTGTGCAGTGACTCAAGTATTCCAGGTAACCTGGCAAATGTGTATGTTTGAGTTTAGCTCATTTAAACCTTAAAATATTCTGGCAGCACACATGGACAGCAGAGATGATGAGGTCATCCTTACGCAGGTTTCCAAGGCCCACAAAGTCCCCCACTAAGATATGAACCAATTATGCATAATGCATCGTCCCATGCCCATCGAAGTCCAACGCAGGCCTCGTAGGTGATTTGCCAGAATCCGTGCCTGTCACATTGTGGCACTCCATTTTTTCCATTAGACACCCTCATCTTTCAAGCTTTATAACTTGGTCATAAATAGACCCTTGGCAAAAACCCTCAACTTTGTGAGTAAAAAATAGGAGATATGTCTTGACATTTTTCCATGCACACAGAGCAAATGTAAAAAGGAAAAAAAAACCCACACTCTGAATGTTTTTGTGCTTTTTAATTTTTAAAGAGCTATTAAATAGAGATGATTACCCACTTCTTGGGCTTGAAAAAATCCCACTCTTTTTTCCCCCACCAGTGTAAAAAATATCATTGCTGCAGAAAGTACCAAAATGGGTACCAAGAAACGATAAGTGCTTACAGAGTGGCTGACAGCGCTTGCCCCAACCCTATAGTTCTGAGTTGCTTAAAACTGCTTGTTGTTGTGCTTCAGATGTGGGGTAAGAGCCACTGGTGTCAAGGTGGCAGGTTTGGGATTATGCTGGGTAGACTTCTCCAGCCCAAAGCCTAGTGTTTTGGAGTTCTGCTGAGCAATAGATGCTCTGTGGGTCCCTTCTCCCTCAATGAAGCTATCTGCTGATCAAGATTGTCCTTGGCTGTTGTGTCTGTTCTCTTCCTCACTCTCATTATTGTCTGCTGCATAAGCCAGCCATGGCACCTGCTCCTCCTCGTCCTTCTCCGCCACGGCCTGGGCCAGAGCAAGGGTAGGGCAGACAAGCAGGCTGCAATGGTGAAGAAGAGAAGCAGGTCTGGGGCCTAGTTGGTGGTCCTCTGGTGCGGTGTGGGGCCCTCTCTTATGTAGGACTGCAACTTCCATTGTGCCACACCAGCAAGGCCAAGAGTAATCCAACACATCTGGAGGGTATCAACCTGGGGAAGGCTGACATAGGATGGCTTCTTTAAAGAGTCATTGCCAGACAACTTCCTCCTCCCACCCAAAATAGCGTGTTCCTGGCAGTGTACAATGCTTTTCTTTTCAAACCTCAGTTTCAGGGCTGGCCACGTATCAGAGGCGAGGATGGACATAGCAGGCGTACCTGCAAAAGGGTTCTTGGTTCCAAAATGTCTTGAGTTTCAATAAAAACGTTTTTCACTGTCACTTTTGAGAATAAGTCATTGTTCTGCATTCTGTCCTGTTTTGGTGCTTCTCTTCTGGTTTCTGTTACCACACATCTTGGGCAGAAAAGGTAGCTAAGCAGGCTTGGGTGATGGGATACGAAGATAAAATGAATAAGGGAAGTGTCTGGGCTGTGGTGGCCTCTGAACTGGAAGGCGACAATCTGCCGGTGAGACTGTTCTACTTTCAGCACTCCAGTGGAAATTTAAATTCCACATTTGGAGTTTAAAGACACAGTTCTGGGCATGTTTGGATACAAAAAAGGCTGGCTGGGATATGCAAGGAACTGTAGGCCATTTTTTCTGTCTAAATATCCCTAGGATGGCACCTTAAAGAATGCAAAGAGTGGCTCAAGGTGCAGCCCAGATCCAAGGCCCAGGCCAACTCCTGCATTTCTCTGATGTGAGGCTAACATTTTCAAAGGCAGCTGCTGGTCTGTACAAAGCAGACCCAAGGATAGACTCAGAATTTTGCCACGGTGCTCACCATTAGCAGGAATTCTGCTGCTTCTCTAAAATGCCCCATTACCAACCTGCAGCTGCATTAACCAACATATTTTATCTAGTGACTTCTAGCCATGTGCTACATGAACAAGCAGCTGAAATTTTCATTACCCACAATACAGTCAGGATGTGGACCAAAAAAAGCACAACAGCAATGCCTGAAGCTATTTTTTAAATTCCACTGAGATCCAAGAACTCATCAAAAACATACAGAGATTAAAACGGGAAACAGAGGGTCTAAAATGCCAAAGATGAATAAACCACCACATTTCAGCCTCTTACACTTTTCCCTTGAACGTCATTAAATTCAGGTCATGGGAAGAAGGCATCTGACTGTTTGCAAGCTGAACTGTTGTCATAACAAGCATTTATGTGTTATCTGTTCTTCCACCAAAAAAGCCAATGAAAAGTGTCAGAGACTGATAAGCATCTAATTTTACTGACATTGTCCAAAGCCAAAAGTTGCCAAGGGATAAGCAAGACTCAGTATTTGGTGCCCCCCCCCCCCCGCTTTTTGGACTGTCCGGCATTTTACCAAGGCCTGGCCCAAGATGTTTTGCTGTCTGAGGCTAAGGACAAGATGGTACCCTATCCCCATGCTAATTTGGGCCTGTTTAACTTTAAAACTTAGACCAGTTGGGTCCTAGACTCCACAGTAGGTAGCCAGGCCAAGTCTAAACAGATAAACCATCCAATCAACTGGGGAGAAAACCAAGCAGTGGGCCTCCAAGTGGCTTGTTCTTACCACTAAAGAACTGTAGCTGTCAAAGACATTCTCCCAGGCAAATCTGTCTGTGCACCATCAGGCAGGCCGAGCTGTGATCCTATCCACCACCCACATCCTTCCAGGGCCAAAAAAATCTTAATGAGAAATGAAGGAGGATTGAGGCTGACTTGAAAACTAAAGCAGAAATCCCATAAACTAATCTCATTTTATTGTATTTTATTTTATTTTGCATCACTTTCCAAGCAGTCTCTGGTTACAAGCTAAACCAGGGTGGTCAGAGCTGAGAGGAACAGAAAGAGAAGGACAGATTGAGGTGTGTGGGAAGATTGATATTGGTGTTATTCTTTCCCACCCTTTCCCATGCCTGAAGGAAAAGAAAGGATCTATCAACCTTAATGCATAAAGAATTGTGTGAGGTCATCTATAAACATAAAAGAGAAAGTCTGTCTGCTTATCTGTATGTCTATCCATCCATTTGATGTCATGGCACCAAAAAAGTAGCCACTGAAATTTGGCATGCATTCTCGGAGAACCTTAATATCTCAGGGTTATTTTGTTTTTAAAAGCATTAATTACTTTTCATTGATTTAGAGGGCAATCATATGGCCCCTAGAGAGCATCTAAGGGACCATGGGATGTTTTAGATACTCAGATCCAAGATCAGAAACAGAGCTCTGACCTGGGAGCTAGGAATCCATGCTCAGACCCCTCCACTCCCCTCACACCTGATGCAGAAAGAATCGCACTGCCTGCTTCTCCAGGGTTGGAAGCTGCCTTTCGCGAGGAGGTAAAGTGGGAGGGAGGAGTGTGGTTGAGGGGAGTGGCCTGGAGCAACCAGGATACAAGCTGCCCTAATACAAGCCTCCTTCCCTCCCCCTCCAGAGCACCTCAGCTAGGAGCCAAAATGGCTGTCTAGCTAAAATGCAGAGCAGAGATGTGGGGAAACCACCTTGGATCTATTTGACAGGACTAACAAGTTGCTGTCATTCTTGGCTCTGCGTGCCAAATGTGCTTTGCCTACTATAGCTGAGTGGCAATGCCAACAAATGCAACACTCATTAGAATCTATGTTTGCCCTGTAGCTTTTACAGCTTTCGACACTTCATTATAGAAATGTTCTAATAATAATAATAATAAAAATTATAGGAAGCACCTATGCAGACTGATCCATGTTTATAAATACTTATTACTGGTGAATAAATGTGATTCACTGGATCATGAGCAAAAATAGAAAGGGGAATTGGACTGTCCTATTCTGCCTGTTTGTGCCATCAATGAATCTTAACTTAGGCTTTTTCAGCAAGAATTTATGTTTGGTGTTTACTGAATGCCACAATATCTTTTCAGTAAAGGCTCGTCTTAGCCTAACTACTGCAGGTGCAATACAACTAATGGGTCTCCTATCCATCTGTTTTGGCAAAGTCCAATAGTTATCTCTTCTTGGGAGGGGATTATATTGCTGATAAATATTGTATTGAAATGCTCCTTAATATTACTGATGCACATGTTCTCTTAAAGTATTTACCTATTCCATGGAGGTTAACACATGGCAGCATAAACATATTTTCCACAGCCTTTTCACAAATAAAATTCTTTGGTGCATTCCAGTACTCAATGCATATTTGCAATAGAATCATGACTGTCTCTTGCTTTTCAAAATCTAGCTTGAGCATCATGCATGTTTTGCTCCATATAGGGCAGCGGTGGTGAACCTGTGGTACGTGTGGCACAGTGGACACACAGAACCCTCTCTGTTGGCACGTGAGCCAAGTCGCCCCAGCATCACCCGAGCATCAGATAACAGCGCACGTAGGGGCCATGCACATGCTCGGAAAGGAGTAGTGATGCCAGGCGATGATGTCACGAGCCACAACTCATTAGCCACAACTCATCCGAGCTTTCACATGGCTGGTCAGTGCGCTGCCAGAGAAAGAGAGAGAGAGAGAGAGAGAGAGAGAGAGAGAGAGAGAGAGAGAGAGAGAGAGAGAGAGAGAGAGAGAGAGAT
Organism: Varanus komodoensis; assembly: GCF_004798865.1. Taxonomy (NCBI): domain Eukaryota; kingdom Metazoa; phylum Chordata; class Lepidosauria; order Squamata; family Varanidae; genus Varanus; species Varanus komodoensis. The sequence continues at coordinate 20,840,778 of NW_025335440.1, read as the reverse complement.
TGAGATTGCTTGGACTGGCTGTGAGTTGTTTTTTCTCAACTAAAACCTCAGCTTTCAGGTTCAATTGCAGTGTTGGCACTTTGCGATAAATAAGTGGATTATGGGTTCTGGTTTGGGCACTCAGCTTCTAAAAGGGTCACCATCACTGATATAGGGTAATCTTCTTCGTTGCAACACTCTGAACATAACTTTGTCTATATGAGAAATTATTGCAATGATCCCATAGTTGCTGCACTCTTTCGTATCTCCTTTTTGGTGATTTGAGTGTTTATAGAATGTCTCCAGTCTATGGGCCATTTTTTGTTTTCCATATTTGCTGGCATAATCTTGCGAAGGGTTGGACTGAATCAAACCCTGCAGCTTGGAATAGTTCTATTACTGTTCTATCCAGTCTGGGTGCTTTATTCATTCCAATTGCTTTCAGAGCAGCTTTCACTTCACTTTCTAATATTGCAGGCTCTTCCTCATAGGATTCCTCTTTGAAGGAGTCCTGTCATCCTATAATCTCTTCTGCATAGTTATTCTGTATATTGTTTCCACCTTCTCTTTATTTTCTCCTGGTCAGATAGCATGTTCCCTTGTTTGTCTTTCAACATTTCTATTCTAAGGTTGAATTTCCCTTTGATTTCCTGGATCTTTTGGAAAGAGGTCTATTGTTTTTCCTCTCATTTTGCTCTCTTTTATTTCTTTGCACTGGTCATTGTAATAGTTCTTTTTGTCCTCATGTGATTGTCACTGAAAAGTTGCATTCAGGTTTCTGACCCTATTTCTATTACCTTTTGCTTTTGGTTCTTGCCTGTTCTTGGCAATTGTGAGCATTGCCTCTGTCATCCCTCCAGGCTTTTTCTTTCTTTTTGCTACTGGAATTGTCTTTTGGCATTCTTCCCTATTAATACCTCTGGTCTCAGTCCACAGTTCTTCTGGCTCACAGTCAATTAAGTTGAGTAATGCAAATCTGTTATTGATGTGGATTTCAAATTCCTCAGGAATGTTACTGAAGTTGTATTTTGGCACTATGTTTCTCTTAGTAGTTTTTTTCAGCCTCATTTTGATTTTTTATATTAAGAGTTCATAGTCATTACTGCAATCTGCTCCCAGTCTTGTTTTGGCAGAGAGAATATAGCTTCTCCATCTCCTGCTTCCAATTACATAATCTGTTTGATTTCTGCATTAGCCATCTGCTGATGTCCATGCATACAGTTGTCTGAACAGATGTTGAAGTATGTGTTTGCAATAGTCAAATTGTTGGCTTCACAGAATTCTATGGATCATTCTCCTGCTCTTATCCCTGTGCCAATTCTTCTACAGAATTTGATTCTGCTTTGTTTTCTACATTGCATTCCAGTTGCCTAGGATTAGCAATATGTCTCTTTTTGGTGTGTTGTCAATTCCTCTTTCTTCTTCAGCATCTGTCATTGGAGCATAGGCTTGAATGATGATTGTGTTGATAGCTTCTCCAATAATTATGATTGATATTCTTCAGATTTTGCATTGTAGCCTTTTCTGCCTGCACTACATCTTGCCTCAGTATTAGATCTACTCCATTTCTTATGAGTTTTTCATTGCTAGAGTAAAACACTTTCTGTTTCTCTGACTGAAAATGTCCCATTCCAGCCCACTTTTGTTCACTTACACAAAGTACTGCAATTTTTCACTGTTATTGCTTTATAGTTTCCAGTTTGCCTAGGTTCATACTTCTGATTGTGTTTTACATCAGATTTTCATTTTACTTCTGTGCATGTCTTCCTTTTGGCTTTGAACTAGTTGCATCATTAGCAACAGCACTATATGTACTTGTCGTTTGCTCTTCCCCAGTAACTTGTTGAGCACCTTCCAACCTGGAGGTCTCACCTTCTGGCACTATCTCTTGTTTTATTTTGGATTGTTTCATTGCAGGGTTTTCAAGGTAAGAAGATGCAGAAGTAGATTACCATTGCTTTCTTCGGAGCAGTACTTGCCAGACTTACTTTGGATATCACTACTGTTGCCTGTGAAAGACCCACCATCCATGTCACCTTCAGCTACCACTGCTGCCCTATTGTTGTAGCTTCTCCACACCCATCACCGTTAGAAAGATTCATTCCCATCTGCTGATGTGGCCGTTACTCCTGAAGAGAGTGGATGCATCTTAGTCTGTACATCCTCAGCCTTGACCATTCCTCATTGGGTGGCCCTGCTGGCTTCCTGCCAGCATTGCTCTCAGCTTCTTTGACACTCTTACAACTTAAGGGTGCAGTCAAGAGAGAGTGGATTTAATTTACTTCAGCTTCCTTTTTGACTATTTTGCTTTTATACCCTCTTCTATTTTAAAGTTGACAAGCAGCTCGTGGCCCTCAAGACATTTTGGCCTATGACTCCAGATGACATAGCCAATGGAGAGCTGTGGTAGAACTTGAAGCCCAAAATATCTGGAGTTCTGCATTTTAAAGGCTTGTCAGCCTCTCAGAATACCATCAGGGGGAAGGGGAACAAATATTTGAAAGGAAAGGAAGAATAATTAGATAAAATTGTTCTTCCTTTCTTTTAAGGAAAGGTCCTCACACAGTCTCTACCACTCGTGATGCACTTCTGAGACCATAGCAAGAACCAGATTAGAAGCAACAACAATAAAAAAGAGGGAAGGTAGGACTCTATTGCACTGACCAAGGCCATCAGAGCCGGTCACTAAGATATGGTTTGCTGAATCAGGCAGGATGGAGGTCCAGAGGCTACCGGGGTGGCCTCCAGCCACACAACACTGCACTTTTGAACTATGCTGTTAAGTCAGATCCAGGGGAAGATGGAAACGGGATGGGCCAGGGCTTTGAAGTCACCAGGGCGTAAGAGCAAAGGGAGACCAGAGAGTTGGCGGCACTCACAGTAGCCCTGTGTCTCCCATCAACAACAGGACATTAATTCTGCCATGCCTGTGAGGATCCTGCGAAAGAAGTGTCTTGTCAGGGGCAGGGGGTGGGGAGGAGATTTTAGAAAATTGTTGAAAATTACAGTATTCAGCTTTCGCTGACAGGATATCAAAGCCCAAACTTTGGCCTTTATGATATCTAAGTCCCGGCCGCTTCCTCAGAAAAACAACATCCTCATACAATAGAAACATTATGTGCAGGGGAGGGGGAAGAGAGAGGGAGGAGGGGAAATGTGGATGAGATGAGAATCATTTAGGAATTAGGATTTTGATGGGGACTTTTGAGCGTGTAATGGCTCCAGCACAGACGCGAAAAAAGTATCAGGCCATAGAGACAAAGTCCTGAGGAGACACTTTGAATTCAGCTCTTATTTCAGCTTTTGAGGAGCAGAGGAAGAAAACAAAACAGCCACATAAAGCTTACTCGCCCCCGCCCCGAAATGACCCAGCTGTTCTATTTGGTGAGATTGCTGCAGATGGGACCTTTGCTGTCATTTCAGCAGGGAGGGAGGAACCCTGCAAGATAGAGGGTAACCGAGAGTGCAGGACAAAGATTAAAATGCCTGCTTCCTTTCCAAGGATTTATTTGTTTATACGTCAGCCCTTCTCTTCTAATGCAGAGTGGCTTACAACAGTTAAAATCACAATATGTTATACAACAGTGCTATTGAAGGAAAAAAAACACAAAGACTAGCATATTAGATAAAATACAAGTTGGATCCAGGATCGCAGATAGAAGGGCTCTGTTCTTGGAAGAGGCCCCACCTGATTTTCAGGAATCCCTCCCCATACATATTATCCCATTCATTAAAGACCCCCTGAAACTCTGTGTAGCGTTTTCAGGGGCTGGAGGGGCTGCTGTGTGGAGTAACTGGTAGGGAAGTGGGCTTCCATCACTCAGCTGAACATGTCAAACTCTGGATCCAAACCAAGAGAATTATCATCAGCCCAGCATGACAAAAGTCTTCTGGAAGAAAACACTATCTCTGTTGGCCTGAAGAATATGTGTCCTATGAGCACCACTAACATCTTTGCTCTGCCTCTTCCTGAAACACCTGGAGCTTTCAAAACCTCTTTAAGATAATACTAGGTAGAGCACATTATGGTATTCATGTCTCAGTACAACTTTGAATGTCATCTTTTTCACAGATACTTGTAGTTTTTGTTTTGTTTTGTTTTGTGTGTGTGTGTTTGTCTTTTTGGTTTTTGACTTTGTTCTGTTTTTTTTTAGGATTTGTCACCAACAACATTGAAAGCATAGAATTGAAACCCTAAAACACATTCACGCAGCCCCTTATGAGAGGCAACGAAGTGGAGGTAGAACATTCCACCCCATATTCACTATGCACAGTTGGAAGGCGAGGTGGAAAGAGGTCCAATAGTATTCCCAGTGGTACAACAGGAAGGGCATTTCTGTGCCCTGGACGGTTTTTTCCCCTTCCCATGGAGAAGCAGAATAAACTATATGAGGAAGAAAAGCAGACACCCAGGATCAGTTTTCATCATGTGTTTTGTAAAGGAATAGGAACTGGGCAGAGAGATTTGGCTGTTAGGTGCTAGAGAAATCAAATAGATCATCAGCATCATCTTTCTTTGCTGATTATCAAGGGAGCTCAGAAGCCTATTTCTGCTGGCCTTCCTGTAATCTCTTGGGTGGCTGGTTTTATTTGTAATCTCGGTTTCCATGGATTCATGTTGAATATGCACTTACTGATTTTTAGTGTATCCACTTTGTATGTCAAACAAGAAAGTTTATTGTACTAGCCAAACCCATGACAAACACATTGAATGCATTGGAGATTTAGAATTAAAGATGAATTAAAGATAAATTTCTGTTCATAATATATTTTGTTTATGTTTATATTGCTGAAATTCTTTACTTCATTGTTATGCTCATTCATTTGATTTATTTGTCATGGCCTTTGGCTAGTACAATTAATGTTCTTGTTCGACATCACTTTATATGGTTCTTATCTTTTGCCACCTTTGACAGGATCCACCCCTATGTGCTTCATCTGATTCAATTCATGCTTTGTAACATACAGCTTTTCTTGATGAAGATGTTCTGTGGCTTTTTAGCAAGCCCAACCATGCTGGAAGAAGGTTCATGCTTTGGACAGATCTATCATCCTCACAGTTTGGCCTAGGACCTTTTCACCGTGGTCAGGCTTATAGTAGATGCATCATGGTTCAAGCAGGGATGGAAGAGAACTGTGCTTTGGCTCACAGATCTTGCAAACCTGCCCTGTTCACGATAACAAATAGCACTGCAAGCAGGAGGATTTCCCCCCAAGAAATGGTTGCGGATCCCCAAATTTGAGGTGGCAGTCAGAAAATGCTTTTGTTTTGTTTCAAATGTCACTTTGAAGTTAGCCTTTTTTCAAATGCTGCAAATGTCCATGCTTCAGCCAGTGGTTTCTTTGTCTTCAAACCAAAATTGGACTGGATAGTCCATAATGGAGGACACCTTCAAACAGAGGCTGCCCTCTGTCAAAGAATCCTCTATAAAGTAGGCCATCGGACTTCTCTACAAATGTGGAAAGGTCAAATCTACAATGAAGAAGTTACCAAAACTTCCTCCTGTATCCAAATATGAATTAATAATCCCAAGTATGTTCCAGAAGGCAGGTATCCCCTTCCCTTTGGAAAGCATTCCTTGCTTGCAATGCAATATTTTAAAAGAAGCACAAATTGTTTGCTCACCCAAACAAGCAAGAACTCAAGATCTGTCAGTTGCTGCTGAAATGTGGCTTTCTGGGGACTGCTGTCAGGAGCCAATCTAGAGTGCAAGTTAAATCCTGCTTTAGAAAATACAAGCTACATTTCCCAGTGTGTTAATAACTTGACCTTCTTGAGAGGTCCTGCCGTGTGTAGTGAAACTGTCTATTAACTCCCTCTTGTACTGCTGGTTTTGGTATTTAATCTCCGGCAGGAATTTTAGAAGGTCAAAGTCCCTTTCTTTGAGGAATGCCATACAAGCAATAAAACAAGAGCTGTCTACCAACTATTTTTACAGGTATTTTAGTTGAGAGGCAATATCTAAGTTGAGTAAAGAGGCAAGAGATCTGAATGGAGCACCATCTAGACAAGGGATCGGAGCACCTGAAAATCAATGAGTTGATGTGTGCCTAACTCTATGCCAAACTGTGAGCAGAATCTCATGGTGCTGGCCTAGAGCCAGTGTGGTGCAGTGACTGGGGGGACCTGAGTTCAACTTCAATGGTAGTTCTCACATAGCAGCTCAGAATTCTTCAAAGAAGCTTTCCAGCTTCCCTCCCCCTCAAGACACACTCATTTTTAATGCAGCCGTTCCAGTGCCCTCTCTCCAAAGGTTTCCTGTTGAAGTTATCTTTGAAAAGACAGACACTTACTGAAGCTGCTGCAACACCCTCACTCTCCTAGCAAATAACTGTGGGCCTTTGGCTTGCAGTGTGGCCTACTTTACATGAGGCAGGCCTCTTCTTAAAGGCATCCTCCATTTGTGGGCTGTCCAGTCCAAGTTTGGTTCAACATTAAGGAACCCCAAGAAGGGAAGCAGCAGAGGCCCTGAAGTTGCCCAGCAACAGGTAGCACTTGGACAACAGACGAAGCAGGTGCACAAGTCACAGGAACATGAGTCACAGAGCCCTGCAGGATCAGGCCAAAGGCTTAGCTAGTTCTGCCAGCTGTCCACACAGTGGCCAACCTGTGGAAAAGCCACATGTAGAACATTAGTGCAATGCTACCCTCCAGGTCACCTGTTCAGTCTTCTCAGGTATGGTGAGCTGTACTATATTTCTGTTTTAATTTTAATCATTATTCCTACCTTTGCATCAATATGAGCCCATCAGTGTCTGCCTCCTTCGTGTCTGCTTTTTACCTGGGACTGAAGTCTCATGATGATAGAAGTCCCAGGCCAGTTCTACAAAAATAAAACACATTAGTAGTTAGCTTCTCGTGCGTCCTGCCCCTTTCCTTTCTCAGTGCAGACTTTCTAGGGCCAGCCCTCTCATGAAGCAGGACTGAGGGTCATCCCTGGGAGCAGGAAGAAGCCCTCCCCAGAGCAAGTAAGCTGAAGATGTGTATTTGTGCACAAAGATGAATGAGGTGTCTCTTTGTGAGTGTGAGTGGCCTATTGTTTGCCAAAAATACTTTAGGTGAAGCTTACCAGAAGAACTACTTGCCAGGTCACAGAAAGCATAAAGGTCATACCAGCCAAGAAGCTAGATAAGATCATTATCCCTTAAGCAAAAACAGGGCAAGAAAATCCTGATTCCACCCAGATAAAATTATGTCTTGTGCTACCTAGTGACTAAACTCTATAATGACACTATCCACATATCAGCCATTGGCCACATCAGCCTTAATTTTCAGTTATGCTATGGCATCCCCGTGAGAATTTTATTAGATCAGAAGAGTGTCTGTTGATCTGCAGTTTTTTGTTTTGTTTGTTTGTTGCTTGGTAGAGTTTTCACAGAGTCCCTGTCTTCCACAATGGGTTGGGGCAAAACCCAGCTTGATGTATGTAGCTTTGAGCCCTTGTGTTGCTAGATATCTCCATGAGCAATTAAGGGTGCTCTGTTTCCTGAGCATGAATGAATTACTAGTCACCATGAAAGGCAGCTAGTCTTTCTTTGCTCACCTGCCATTTTCCCCTGAACATATTAGAGCTGTGAGTGAATGACCTCTTGAAATTCTGCACCCTATTTGTAGTTAGAGAGTTGGGTGTAAGAAGGGACAATTTCACCAAATTTCTCCAATAGGAAAAGAAATTCTCCAGCAATTTCTCACAGGTAGGACTGGCAACTGGCAAAAGTTATAGCAAAGCTTCTTTCTTTTCTTCCTCTGCTGCCTCCATTTTGCATTGTCCAAATACCCCATTCCTAATAGCATCATTCCAAGACATTGTGGGGGCAAAGAGTGGCACCCAGCAAAAAAATGGGAGGAAGAATTGGAGGGAAATCGTGCAGAGTTGCATTTTATTTCAAGAGCCAATTAAAAAGAAGCATCTCAAGACTTGATGAATGTTCACAATCCAACACACTTTGACAATAACAGGTTGGAGAAGACTGGGTTAGATTCTTCCCCAACAGAAGCATTCTTTCTTCTGAGAAAATATAATGACGCACAGCACAATTTATGTATTTACAGTTATACTGTTGCAATGCAAATATCTTTTTCTCCTTTATGGCTAATAGTAAAGGGGGGAGTATAGTGTTTTGATTTATTAAAATTCACAGTAAAATAGAGAAAGGAAAACAGGAAGATGATTTTGTCACTTTTCTTCTTTCTCTGCTGCTATTTATTTTTAGAACAGATAAAGAACCATATTTTGCCTCTTAAAAAACAAAAAGAAAACAAACCTGCTGCTGCTGTTTTATGTGCAGCAAGATACCATCAGGGGCAAGTCAAGTGTTGGGAGATTTCTTTGACAGCCCTCCCAAACATCCGATTACCACTGGACTTCTCCTGTTCTCCACTTCAAAGGGATTGCCTCCCCGTACATGATTTCCCCTCCCTGCATGCCTTCTATTCCAGCTTTTGAGAGTAGCAGACTGTATTTCTAACCAGGTTTAAGAAGACATTATTATTCTTATTGTGTGAACAGGACTCAACTTGATGTGGAATCTGGGCTAATGGCCTGACAAACACAAACTCTGAGATGGGCAGGTCTTCTGGAATTTTGTGGTTTTTGTAAATCCTTCAAATCATTATATTTTCATCTGCCAGGTTCACAAAAAGTAGTTCAAGTTCATGAACCTATTTTCCTCGTAAGCTGATACCCTGTTTTTCCCCCCAGTGTGATTCATTCTATTAGCAAGAACATTTTTCCAGTGAAAGAGGAACTGTGTGCTATTTTACGTACAGCACCAGAAACAGAATAAACTTAAACTGTGCCTGCCAAAAGTGTGTCCTAAACTGAGCTGTTTTGTTTTAATTGGACTTCTTTAAGTATATGCTCCAACCATTCCTCTTTGCTGGGAGAGCCCCAATCAAATGGTGCCCGTCTTTAGTAAATCACGATTCCCACTTGTTGTTCTTTTGCTTTTGGGGGATCCTCTTTCAAATGTGTTGTGCATTGCCAGAGTTTCCATTCTTTGGTTTCATCTCACTTCACCGCCTCTCCAGCAGTTAAATCCCAGGGTGAGCACACATGTGCACAAACACCACAATGCCATTAGTGCACAGTCTACTATTTCACTTCCTAGAGTTAGTGATGGACTCTACCTACACAGAATCAGAGCTGGACTCTAGAAATCAAACTTTTCTCTCTGGAACTCTGGAAATAGTTTGGTGCCTTCAACTCCAAGCTTATTTTAGCCCTAGATCTATTTTAGACCTTATCACATTCACCAGTGATGTCATTAGGAGCACAGTGGGATCTCATCCCTTCCCAAACCCTTCCCTCATGAACTCCCAAAAGTCCCCCAAGCTGCCTGCTTCCTCCCCGATCCTTTCCCTTCCCATCCTTACATTCTTGTTGCCACATGTGATATATCTATAAACTTTTGGTGGCTCTTTTCATCACCCAATTTTATGGTGTTATTGGGGTTGTATCCTTCATTGTTGCATTCTTATGAACCAGCCCTGGAATCGGTATTTGATGAAGGGTGATTTTTCAACATTTTCAATACATAAGACCAGGGTCTTATTCCTGCTATAATGTCTTCTCTTACCAGACACTCACACACATCTTATTCGTTGAATGCAGTAATAATATCATCATATCAAGAAGTCCCTGGAGGATCAGAGGCAGGCATAGATATTCACAAGCTGATTACAAAAACACACAGGACACTACAGCTCCAGTCCAGTCTCATGACTCCCACTGCTCCCAGGAATAAGTAAAATGTTTCAATTGCACAAGGGCTCCCAGAGCTCCTGGTAAGGGTGAGCTCTGTTTAAAGGAAAAAAGAAAAGAAAAGGCTTGTGCCCCTCGCACCATCAGATAATAAATGCAGCATGCCCTAAACCATGTTCTAGTCAAGCTTGCTTCAAGCACTGAGGTCATCAAGATGCAAACATGACAAACGTAAATGGCCACTGGAATGTCTGGCACTGCAGAATATCACTGACATGCTTCAAGCTCAGAAGGATCTAGCTGATAATTTTCATCCCTTAAACCCACTGGGAAGGGAGTAGGATAAAACAGAGCATTCAACATGATCCTAAAGGCCCCTGTCAGGAAGACCTAAGGTCATGTACTTTCTACTGCTTGGCTTTGTTATGTGAAAGGGTAAGTCTTTCGACTCTGCAAAAACAGGTTAGAGAAGAAGTCGAGGCATTTGGGTTAATGTACAAGAACAGGGGGAGATTAAGGGGCCCAGTCAATTAAGGTGATCCCTTTAAGGCTTTGCCCTTTCACCTTCCTGAACTTGGTTTTAATTCCTGTTCAGACTGATGTGACTAAACTCATTCTAACCTGACAGCTGACACAGGTCAAAAGTTAACTGGGCCCAAGCATTGAAAGGCAAAATTCTCAGGGTCTCAGAAGAATCACAAAGATAAATTACAGAGAGACAAAAGAAAATCTACAGTAGCAATGGGAACTTTGCATTGTTGCTCTTCCTCTGGGCTCAGTCCAGATGCTTTCCTGGCCAAGGTGCACTCACAAGTCATCCGGCTGGCCTTTTATTTGGGCCAAAGACATTTTGTCGCCCGGAGCGAAGGACAAGATGGCACCTCTTGCCATTCCATATGTAGCAGCCTGCTGAACTAGCCACTGAACCCTATTACAATCTTGGTAACGAAATAGCATCTTCCAGCACTCCCAAAGCAGTGTAAGTGTCCCTGAAATGGCTGCATGGCATACACAGCACAGTCCTTAAGCAGGGGCTGGGAGAGCAACTGGGATGCTGCCTCTGCTGCTCCCAGCATCTGTTACCTGAACCCTCGTTCAGCCTAATGATAGGGCAGTAGCTGGATTCCCTTCACTACCCTAAGCCACGCTGGATTTTTGCACAGAAGGGCTCTGAGTCTGGTCAGTTTGGGTGTTCAGAATAAAATCTTGGGCTCAGATTTCTTGAATTCTACATGATATGTGAAATACATAGCATGCTGCTGGCCCTCTCTTTCTTCCTAAAGCATGTGTGACCCTAATCTGGATTGGAACTGTTGCACGTGAGCAGGTGAGGTTTCATTCCCCCTTGCCCACCTGTGCCTGTGCTACTTATTTGCTGAAATTTGTCCCTCACGGGGACTTTTTACAATGATTATAATCATGCCAATGAGAACTTAGCTTGGGTTGGGGGAGCAGATTTTGGGGAACAAGTGACTGTGGGGATTAAACATCTCCTACTCTGGTCTTTAGAGTAAGAAAGAGCAAGATGATCAGTTGCATGCTATGCAATCATGTACTTCAACTTTAAGTTAGTGCCTTTTGTACCAGGCTCTGGTGGGTGGATCCCACTACCTTGCAATCTGCCCACCCTTCCGGGAGAATATAGAACATGATTTATGGATTATGGACACATGCAACCACAAGTTCAGATCTCTATCACAACAACTCATTCAGTCTTGATGGTGCTAGGTCAGACCCAGAACTTCAAAGTGTTCTATTGCCAGTAGCCCTAAGGGCTGGCAGCAAAGGAACAACTTCACTGCAAGAGTCTTGTGGAAAATGATTTTTGCTGGAAGTTAACTGAGGTTACATTTCCTATGAAAACATTTTCTTAAACGAGATTCATCTTGTATTTGGCTTGGTTGGGCTTGCATAAACACTCCCCTACCCTGATTTCTTTCCCTTAATTGCTTCAAAGGCCTGCTGATCATTTTGCCCGCAATGATGCTCTGTTAAAGTGGGGAGGCTTTGGACCAATGCCTTCCTTCCTATTGTCTGACAAGCTTCCCACTATTAGTATCTTGCACGCTGTTCCCTTCTGGAGTCATGCAACAAACAGCACTGTGAGGTTTTTTGTTTTTGTTGTTTTCTCTTCATCCAGCAAGTCATCTACAGCAAACAGATTATACGACAACTACAAAGCTTGAAACATCCAATTTTTTAAAAATCTTCATTCTCCAAAAGCAAACTGGCTGCATTTGCAGATTCATGGAGATGGAGAAATAATATAATAACTGTCATGGGGCTCTGGCATCTACCTCCCTTGCTGCGTCATAGTTTTAACCCACATAGCTGGCCGCAGAGGGGATGGGGGGCTGCAGTCAATCAGCCTCTCAACAGAGGTTTCTTCCATTTCTTCAAATGACTATTCTTGGGTCACCTGCTTTTTATGGAGCAGCCACATAATGATTCAGTTAACTGCATTCCAAGGCTTTCAGATGTGTACTCCTGTGGGTTTCTGTGGATTTTTCCCCCTGGACCAAATGTGCAGAACCGGATTTGCATGTAATGCCACCTGGTTCTGAGACTCTGCATTTTCCCTAGGAGGACCCAGATTTGAGGAGGCCACCCCACTTCCAAGGGATTTTGGTACTCTGTTTATACCTTCCCAACCTGGGGACATAGCCCCCTTCATTAGCATCTGATTTGGAGGGCAATTCCCCTGCTGCTTTCCCTATCCCTCATGTATCCCAGATTTCCAATAACCTTATTGCAGTCTGGGCCTTCCTATAGTCTTTTCACCTTCCCATCTCCTATGACTTTCATCCTTCCTTCGGCCTGCCTGAAGAACTCACCATTACATTCCTCCAAAAGTATCCACAGCAGCTGGAAGGGGATGGGAGGAGGAAAGATGTGCCTCTGGATATCCTTCTTGATGCTTGTAGCTCCATTAGCCCAGAGAAGAACATCTAAAGTATTCTGTGGTGCTCAGCTGTTGTCTAAGGTACATAGGATTGCTCTTTCCATGTGACTGGGCTTAGGATGGAATGAATGCATCTTTTTCTGCTAATGTGATGCCACAGTTCTTCCTAGAGTTAACAATAAAAGGGTTGAGTTGGTCAGGTTATGTGTTCTAATGTATTTGTATCTAATGTTAGTCCTATTTAGAATAGATCCATTGAGATGAATGGAATTAATTAGTTTAATTAACTAATTAATTAAGTAATGGAAATTGCGTTAAATTAGTCATGATGTGTGGGTCTACTCAAAGTAGGTCTAACATTGCTACAAACCACTATAAAGGATCCAGTTATTTTCACCATAATCCAGGGAACTGAGTAATTAGTCCCATGTGTCATTCCCTGACTTTTCTGAAGTCTTTGATGGTTGCCTGACTGCAGCCACTTTATGTTGCACCAAAGACTTCTTTCTAAACCCAAGGTGATGTTGAGCATTAGTCATCAGTGCAAACCCCGGGGGAACAACTTGGAACCCTCCTAGGTATGTCTGTCCCATTGCAGTGGTACAAGAATAGAACTCCAGGGAATTAGTCAGGATCAGGTCCAGAGGCAAGGTCAATAGGCAAATGAAAGACCAGACATGCCAAATAAGGCCTAGATGATAAGGGAAATAAATGCAAGGTAAGGAATGTATTGGAAAGGAGCAAGCTGGTGTGTGTTTTTCAGTATGTAATGCCTATATCTGAAAGCTTTTAAGGCCTTCAGAACCCCATCCAGACCACAGTTTCGGGCCATGACTGTCACCTGGGTATCCCTTTGCTCACAAATCACCTTCATTCTTCAGCCAGGCCCTTCTACATCTGGTAGCTGGCCTGAACCTTTAGTGGCTAGGTGGCCTCTCAGTGTCTGCTTCCAAGCCTGAGAGGGCTCTGATTATGTCTTGTGAGGAAGGTTAACAGCTATGTCCCAAGAAGATGCAGGATCTGCTCCAAGGGCCCTCAGTACAGTTCAGGGACCTCCAAAGAGGAGTTCTCCAGAAGGTGGAGGCTGCACACCCAGGCTTCCTTATTCATTCAGTGGCTGTGGACCATGATCTTTATTTTTACACACTGTTTCTCTTTTCGCAAAATCTCTTCAGGCTAACAGATAAATACCTCCCTTTAAAAAAAGAAACCTTGTTTATAATTCTCAATTACCCAAACAAAACAAAACTTAAAGGTCAAAACCATTCATGAGGATCGTGCACAGAAGGCACTGGGGCTCTTCAAACAAATTCAGATGATATACACTTGGTCTGGGAGAGCTTTTTGATACAGTGGAAGTTAAACATCTCCAGAAATTCAATTAGGTCTATGCTAAAGGGCCGCATTTGGGACTCCCGGCCTAACCAGTTATATTAAGAAATCTGTGGCATGAGGGGAACTGTATCTGTAAACACAAAGTTCTGTGTTGACCTCAATGAAAACGAAGCCGTTGAAGTGGTCTTGCATGGAGACACAAAACAAAACTGCCCCCTTCCCAGCCCCTCTGCTCTCACACACAGCTTTCCTCATGAGGTCACAAGTTTGCCATCTGCAGACACTCTGTGAAGAAAATGGAAAATGGTGTCTCATCCAACGAGTATGTGAGATCAAGTCGAGCTTTTTAGGACAAGCTCTTCTCACACAACAGCTTCATGTAGAAGGAACACAAGGGGAAGGGCAGGGATCATGCCTGCTGGCCGACCCTCCACTTGCTCACCTAAAGGTCAGAACAGAGCCTGGGCAAGCTTGTGTTGCTTGTGCGTGTGTTGGCCTCCTGCACTCAGGCAAGGGCCTCGCAGTTGGCACATTGCCCAATCCTATCTGAGAGCTCCTAAGTGTGTACACATAGCACGTGCAGGCTCAGGTATGTCTTTGAATGAACATGTGAGGGGCTGGAGCGCAACCATGGGGACGGATCCTGTGGTCTTTCCACAATGTACGGACCAGCTGAGTGAAAAGTGCTGAGGGAGTTTCTCAGTGCTGTGCTGCATGCATCCAGGTGAGGGAAACTAGTGCAGAGAGTTAGGAAAGACGAGAGAAGCAATGACTCAGCCATGCTGAGGAGTGACTGGCTTGATGCAGCTGCCACCAGGAAGTGACTTGCACTGCAAAGAAGGAGAGGGTCCCAAAGCAAAGAAAATTAAAACTATTACTACTATAATTATTAATATTAATTAAAATAACTTTCCTGGTCAGGTTGGCCATGTGCCCTACTTCAGAGGGCAGTCTTCTCTTTGCAAGACTATGAGAGGACAGTCCTCTATTTGGAAGAATCCTCTGAAACGAGAGGCAGGGGCTTGGAGGGGCTTGTGAGCACATAACACCTGGACTGAACAGGTTCATGTTTTCAAGTCACATCTATACATGTAAATCAACATATGCAATTTTTATGCAGTTCCAAGTCCTCTTTGGAGGATGATGAGTTTCCTCCTTTTAGCTGAGACTGAAATGCCCTCCTTCCTCCTGACCAGCTCTTAGTGGGTAGCAAATACTGTGTAAAATGCAGTGATGAAGAGAACACTGCAAGTGAAGTGTGGAAGGACCTCTAGAAAGAAATACTGCCAAACTGTGTGGTCTGATGGCCAGAGCTTGGGCCAGGGACCTGGGAGAGTGATGCTTTAGTCCCCACCCAGTTGTGTAGCCCAGTGGGTGACTTTGGGCCAGTCACTGCCTCTCAGCCTAACCTTCCTCACAGGGTTGTTGCTGTGAGGATAAAATTAAGAGAATAACCTTGTTAGCCACCTTGAGTGCCTTGAAAGAGGGGAAATGGAGGAATATATATGCAATGTAATAATAATTGGGTGCTCTGGATGCTTTCTCTCCATAAATACGATTAGCACAATAGCACTGTTCCCATGCAGCTTGCAGGCATTTCTCATGCTGATGCAGCACGTATAATCTCCTCTGGAAGCACTCAAAACTCGCCAGGATATTTCGAGATGGAAGTGGGGGTGGTCAACGAAATTTTGGTGGAACAAAGTTGTTGCCTGTGCATAACAAACAAAAGCAGAGACCATCTTTTATTTCCATCCATGGCATGGAGATAGGTGTAGGGAAGATTTGGCCCTGAAACAAGCTCCCCAACCATGTTGTACCTCCACCCACAGTCAAAGGCAGAGCAGTCCAACCATAGGGTTGCCCCTCAGGGGCAAGCAGGCCACAGAGCCATGACTTTAAAATGATAAGTAGAAGACTTTATCCCCTGTAGCAGAGCCACCTACTTCATACCTGGATAGGGAAGCAGAGAGGAGAATGCTTCTTGCCATCGTGTGTCTACTGGGGCACAGTACAAGGACAGATATAGTATGAACTGGTCCATGGAGCGAGGCTTCAAATCCCCAGTTTGCCATGAGACAAACTTGGGCCTCAGTCCAACCCAGCCTGCCACACCCTGATGTCC
Organism: Varanus komodoensis; assembly: GCF_004798865.1. Classification (NCBI taxonomy): domain Eukaryota; kingdom Metazoa; phylum Chordata; class Lepidosauria; order Squamata; family Varanidae; genus Varanus; species Varanus komodoensis. The sequence goes on along the minus strand of NW_025335440.1, from coordinate 20,824,733 downwards.
TTCCAGAGAGCACCTCTCCATTGGCCATGCTGGCTGGGAAAACTAGGAGTCGTAGTCCAACATATCTGGAGGGCACCAGATTGTGGGGAGACCAGGCATCATCTCCTACGAGGACTGGCAACAGACTGTCCTCTATTCTGAAGGTGTTGTCTATTAGAAGGGCTGGCCTATCCATGTTTGGCTTGAAAATACAGCACCATCAGAAGAAAGAACTGGACCTTGAAGGTGCCCATCAACACATCTGGACAGCAGCCAGAGCAACACATACAAGTCACAGCTTTCCATACTATTGTGAGATAGACTGCATTTCTATTTAAAGATCATAAGCATTTCTACAGTTCCATCTATACGTATGAATTAACATATAGAACCATTATGTAAACCAAGCTCTACTTTTTTCCCTGGTGATTCACAAGTAGCTACCCTACCAAGCTTGGGAAGGTTTGTGCTCCATCACAGAGATGCTGAGAGGATTTTGCACTGTGGTTCTCATAGAAAAGCTTAGATGTACAATAAAACAATGCAGGTGCCTAGTACCAACACTTCCCTTCATAAATCACCACTTCTCTTGGCAAAAGGAAGACATAATCCCTTGTCACCATCAGGGCCATCTTAACGCATGGGCCTGATGGGCACTTGCCCATGGGCCCCATACTAATCTGTGTATGCTAACCCTTGGAAAATTGGAAAACTTCCAAAATTAACAGGAGTTGTAGTTGTCGTAGGGGCCCCAGCACACTGCTTTGCCTGGGGCCCATAATGCTGTTAAGACGGCCCTGGTCACCATCCCCTCTATTCAACTAAAGTAGAAGTACCATATGGACAAGCCCTGATTACTGCAGGACCTTCATGTGAAGAGAAAAAGAATGTGAAGTAAAAATGAATTTATCTCTTGATTTTTTTCACTGTTGTCCTCAATACAGCGTCAGGTCAGACATGAAGGTAGGAGGCATATTTTCAGTGGTCTCCACATGAGCATGCTCTCTCAGCAGGAATGCCTCCCTCCATGTTTCTTCACAGCCTTCAGTGTTTATTTAGAGCCTCCTCCTAGCAGCCACAGTTTTCTTTGGTTTCCTAGGAAGCTGAATCACTCCTTCCTGAGAATTTTCTAGAAGCCCCTCATCACTGGGAATTAACAATTAATATGGCCAGGATTCCCTTTGGCTCAGCACTCCCACACCCTAGCTGAACACAGGACAAGTAATAACCATAATAATTTAACATGCTTACTGACTCACCAAGGCCTCTTTCCCAGCTGTGAGACTGACATTTTTTCCTCATCTTGTGGCTCTGGCAGATTCTGGAATTATGAGACACACGAGCAGCTCATACAGCTCTTTTCCCAGCCTGCCTGCGGAGAACTTATTTGAAGCCAAAGCAAATGGGACAAAAATGAAAGGGAAAAAATTGCCAAAGAACTTCTACAGGAACACTTCCAGCCAGAGGTTGTATGGTAGAGAATAGACCCCTTGTTTTGACACAAGTATCTTCACTGAGGCGCATACTTGCGCTTTTAATTTCTGCCAGCCTGTTTCTTTTCTGTCAACATACAGAGATGATAAGGTTTTGGTGCAGCAGGCTTATACCTTAAAAAAAAAAAACCAAAACAAAACTATTCAGCTGTACAATGCACCGTTGTTAAGATGTTGCCATAGCAACATGGTGCAGGGTGGGTTGTACATCACACCCAAACAGCTCAATGGAGGGTATATTCATACAATTCAGCACATACTGGTTTTTACATTCCTCCTCTAGTAAGAGCTATGAGGCGTTGTGGCCTTTCCAGACAATGATAAAGAAAACCTTGACATTGTTCTTTTAGCCATGGTAGCAGTAGCCCAAGGGTGCTCCTCTTCCTATAGTTTGAGTAGTCCAACATTGTGTCGCCTCCTAATGGAGAGACTGCCATTTCAAATCCTCCTCAGCAGAGAAAATCGATCTCAAACTTCACTGAGGAATAGCCAGGAGATGGGCCTTCAGGGAGAGGGCTGAGACACCATCCCTGAAAAAGAAGGAAGCTCTGCTTCTAACAACGTTGGGCAGCCATTTGCCCCTGAATCTGAAGAGGCTGACCAGAACAGTTGTGCCCAATTGCAGTGGGAGCCCCTTCATAGGTAGAGTTCCTTAGGAGCAGGGCCCTCCTCATGAAGAGGACTTCTTCCAAACATGCTGCAGTTGAGTCCTGACTCCAGTTTATAAGCTGCTGAACAACTTCTTTATACTAGCTCTGGTCCTTGATCACTGTGCCTTATTCCCCAGCCCTTCCTCTGTTGGCCTCCTGTGTCTAGGCCTTAGATTGCCCTTTGACTTGGTACTTAGACTCTCCTGTACCTGGTGATGTGCTATTGTGTGAAACTTGCTGAGGTAAACCCCAGGTAGCCTCTAGCTTTTGTGCTAGAGACTTTGCAGCCTTGGCTTTCCTACAAGTAGGATGCAGGCCTTGCTATGGTATTGATGGTAGAAAGGAATTCTCTATCCATTATCACTCTATGCGAGGGCTCAGCACGACCCAGAAATAAAGAGTGGAGTTCAAACAGAGGGCCAGCCCTGCTAAGAGGCAGAATGAGGTGGCTGCTTCTGGCAGCAGCTGCTGGGAGTGGGGTAGAGATGGCATAATTTTGGCAGATAGAGCTGAATATGCAACATGTAGTATGCTCTTGTCCCTGCAAGTGAGCCTGCTGCTCTTTTCTGCAGTGAAGGATGCTGTGCCATTGCTAAGATCCATCTGTCAGTCCAGTTGGCGTCTGTATGTGGAAGGAGTGACAGAGATGCATCTGATCTTTTGCCTCAAGCAGCAAAATATACATAAAAAGATGGAAGACTGCATGCAGGAAGAAAGTCTGCTAGTGTTTATGGCGAGTGGAAAGTTCCTATGCTCTTACACTGCTCCAGTCATTTCACTGAGGTTGTCTGTGTGAACTCCTCTCCTTGCTTAGAGAGGAGGACATTGTCAGTTATCTGTGAACTTTTTATTCCCTTGGCTGCTGAGGGATGGGCGTGGAAGCACGCCGTGGCTTTTCTGCAGGCATCAAAAAGTCTCCTTGGCTGTCTCTGCTGGCGCAGGAAAGCTGGTCAGGGGTCATGGTCCATAACTTGACTCTTCGAAGGAACGCTGGCAAGGCCTGGTGTAAGCGATTGTTGAACGTCTTGCTACTAAATGCTTTTTCTGGATCTTTATCTCAAAATGACATTCAGTGTTATCTGAATGAATTGTGAAATATTTAAATTGGCATGAAAAGTCACATGATTGTCATCTCTGCCTTTCTGGCCTTCCACTACAGTTTACATATTCTGTGCATTTATAGCTGTGATCTGTTTACTTTGTGGTTATTAATATTCGGGGAGGGAAACATTACAAGGGGGAAAAAAAGAACAATCTGGCAGATCTTCTAGGGATGGCAAGCACACATGCTGTATGTAATGAGTGAATATTTTTCTGCTTTTTTCCAAATAAATCTGCTTTGCTCTTTGTAGCTTCTTCTTCCAGTTCATGCCCACATCAAGCGCTGCATCTAATGTCCTTTTAACTGATTCTTACCCTGAACACTTGGCAGGAAAGCCCCACAGATGTCAGTGGAGCGTCCAAAGAATGGTGCTTGCATAGACATGTTCATACATTCCCTATATCATGGATAAGTAAGGGCTGCTTGTGGGCTCTAATGCACTCCAGATACATTTCTTGGCATCCACCAGGGTACCGTTTTTTTAATGGCTGTGGAAAAGCTTTATGTTAACCCTGAAGATGGTGGGTTCAAAGGACCTGTTGGGGTGGACTCCAGAAGTGATGTTTGGAAGCTGCCTTCTAGGGCTGAAGCCTGGATTCTCTGGGCACCCCCTGCCCCACTGCTCTGCTGCCCATGGGCAGCAGGAGCCCAGATGTCCTCTGGTGCATCTGATTCCTGATGGATTGGTTGGCTTTTTGCCCACATGTGTCTGCATTTTGCCCTTCTGCTTCTCCTCTCTTGAATCTTTCTGCCTGAGGTTTTTTTTCCTGAGATGAAATGTCCTTCTCTCACCTCTTCTTGCATTCCTTTTGCCAAATAGGTGTGCTTTGGATACTGATTCTTTTAAAGACCCACAGAGAAGAGGTTTATGGGAATTTTGTGGGGAAGGGAAGAGGACGTGCTGCCAAGAAGTGAGGTATCCTGGCCCTCCACCTCCTTCCTTCTCCCTCTGAGGCACCACCATTCATTGGCCAATCGATGCCATCTGGCAGCTTTCTGGTGTAAGAGGAGCCCAGAGGCAGCCTTACCCCACACTCTTCCGGCTCTGAAGAGGCTGCCTCTCATCCTCTGAGCATGGAATGTTATGGGGATCCTGACTGGATTGACCCTTGGAGGGCACAGACAGTGTAAACTTTCCTCATAAGGGTGTTCTTCCAACTCCTTGATCATTTGCGTTGCCCATTTCTATACCTTTTCCAACTCTTAAATATCTATTTTGAAGTGCAGTGACCAGAACTGTGCATGGCATTCCAACTATTCATGGAATAGTTTGTGACTTCCACAAAACCATTCAGATATTGGTAGTTTTATTTTTGATTCCTTTCGAATTAAAAGCCCCTGGCAAGCGAGGTAAACTGTAGGATTTTCTCAAAAAATTGCATACTCCCCACAGAGGAGGGACAATTGCACAGACAGACTAAATAGAATTGTGATGATAATGTATCGCAGTGTAGTTACTGACTTGGTAAAATGTAATGTTAAAGTTTCCTTTATTATGCTGAAAGCATAATATATGCAAGATGCCCTCAATTTCTACAGCAAAGTCACCAGATGGCGCTAGAAAACAACATAGCTGATAAAATTACTTGCATTCCATAAGCACTGTTCTTGCCATGTTCCTCCCAGGGCAGAACACAATACAAAATATGTTTTAGTAGACTGTCTTTGTTGCTTTTATTTGCTGGATCTTATGTTCTGTCCTTACAGTTTGGCCACAGGACATCACCTTGTCACAATCAGCATAATTCAAGCCTATCAACTGAAAATACAGTAGCTCCCTTCCAGTCCTTAACTGGGACAGAAACCTGATGGCCAAGTGATGAAGCATATCTGAATATGTTTGGCCACTGCTGCCTTGAACCTCTAGAGGAAGGAGTTCCATGGCCTTAAAAATTGGGCAGCTCTTAAAAATGGCTGTCATTCAGAATTGATGTGGCAACAGTGCTACTAACGGGGTTGGATCCAGGTTCAGTCATACTTAAGTAGACCTACTGAATTCAATTGGATGTACATTAGGCATGACTAACTCAAGGCCCATTGGTTTCCATAGGTCTGCTCCAAGTATGACTGAACCAGGATCCAACCAGGGATGTTCTTGGTTGTTTTTTTATGGTGAGCAAAGAAACCCTCATTAGTTCAAATGGAAATGCAAGCTAAATCCAAGTTACATATGGAACAGCCCAGTAAGGCCAAGCTGTCTCTGTGCCAAAGACTCCTTCAAATAAAATATTCCCCGCAGGAGAACTGATGTAGTAAAATCAGTGGATGGTGACTTTTCCCTGTCAGACCATTTAGGCTCATCTCTCACTTATATCTCTCAGAGCTGAGCCAAGGGAAGCGGCCACAGGTGGACCAAGACTGGAGCCAGCAGATCAAGGCCAAGGAACACACGAGCAAGGCCAAGGAACACACGAGCATCAGGAATGCCTTGTTGCCCAAGCTAAGTCCCAGTGGAAAAGGAAGCTTTCATGTAACCTTTCCTGTCCAGGAAGGCCCAGTGGCCAGCCTGCACGGGTGGGGCCAGTTAAAACCCTGAAAATGCAAGATGCTCATAGCCATGGATCACTTTCCAAACCAGGCAATTGCAGGCAGAACTGAAGGGTTCTTGAGCAAGCTTCGGACAATGTGGTAGGGCAAGGGTGGTGTTCGCAATCCCAAATCCAAATGTGAACAGGAGCATAGACTCTCAGAAACTCTCCACAATTTCCTCAGCTTGCATCTTTGAATATGAAATTGTGCACTTGCAGAAGAGTGCAATTCACAATAAGTGTAATTGAGTAAGCAGGCACTTCTGAAAATACAAATCTCTTCTAAAATTCCATACTTTTTGTTCCTGAAAATGGACATTTTCCTGGTCAAAGAAAAGATGCTCGCATTTGGGAGTGAGAACAAGGTGTGATGATCCTTGTGCTGGAAAACAGAGACCTTTGTTGGGCTTACGCCTTGCTTGTTCTTCCGTGGCTATGTTGGAGGCCTCAGGTATACCCTTGGCACACCTGCCATCAGGGAGGTCGCTCCACACTGCAGCAACCAAACAGGTTGCCCCTTGGCAGTTGCTCTGCTGTCCAGCTGCAGAGAACAGCCATGTTTGCCCAGCTCATGCAGTCCTGTGCGTGGTTACTCAGAAGTAAAGGCCGCCATGTTCAGTAGACCTTAGAGCTGTTGCAGCTATCAAGGGTTGTTCACCTTCAAACAGTTCTTTGGGGACGCTGTTCTCACGTGTGAGCTGCTTGGCTCAACCAGCTCTCCTGTGGATCTGGAGCTTTTTCTTGCACGTGTTTGTGTGTTTACTTGCTGCAAAATACGTTTGCTGCAAATGTCTGTGGATGCTTGCAGAGGTGCGTGTGTGTGAAGGGAGAGGAGTGGGCAACTGTTGGGGTCCAGGTGCCAGTTCCCCCTCAAAGCCCATGCTCACTGAAACACTGTTGTGCTACTGAAATTCAGGGGGCAGAGAAGAGCTTGGCATGAAGAAATGCCGCTTTCCCTTCAAAACTTCAGGAGGGCAGTGGGGAACCACTAAATCAGTGTAAGGCCACATGTGGTCTGTAGCCCACATACAGCCCACCTCTCCTTATGTGCCAGGCTACAGCACAGAAATAGCACCTCTTGTGCTAACAGCTTCCATGTGTTAAGGCCTCTTCCCTCCCAGGAGCAACCTGTGAAATGCCATGGCAAGAGCATGTGCCCTCACTGACATCCAGGCTTGAAAGCAGAAAGTGCTTCTGGGAGCCAAAGTGCCTTGTGGGTCAGAGGAACAGTTCAACTGCTGAACTTTTCTATGGGGTCATTTGGAAGTCAAACCAGGTTGGGCAACCCATGACCATGAGTCGATATTTCCACTTTGGAGCTGGGGGCAACGTGGTCCTCCTGGCAAGGTCTGGTCCCAGAGCTTGGCCAGTGTTTGGTATTACAGATCATTTATTAAAGCTCTGCCAATCATAATAGCAAAGCTGCACGCCTGTGAAGATATTGTTATTTTGCCAAGAGCAGCTCATACACCACAGGAAAAAAATTACATAAACATTCTGAACATATATCAAAATAAATATTGCAAATTGCAGGAAATATGTTTAAATGACTCCCATTAATATTTCTGGGTTTGTTTAGCATTACACTGATGGTCATAAAAGTTTCTCCTCTCATATCCTTCAGCTGACTGCACAGCCCAGCCTTTGCCACCCCACCCCAGGAATGCTCGAGGAGACATCCATTTCACATCTTTAGGCAGTACCAGAATCTCTGCAAAATCTGGACACCTCCCCCACCCAGGTTTGCCACTGGCTGGCTTGTTCTTCATTACTGAAGCTTAGGCGATTTGTGAACCTCCTGCCATGCAGAGGTTAGTGTGAAGTTTACTCTCAGTCAAGCCACTATCGCAGGATGGTAATGAGGAGGTGGCGGAGGAGAGCCATGGATGCTGTAGGATAAGAAGAGCTGAGTTGCTGACCCATCCTGCCCCGCGTAGCCCTGGCAGAAGCAGAAGCAGAAGCAGGGGCAATAGCTCTGCCTTGCTTTGGCTGGAGGCCGTGTTGAGATGTTTGGCAAAATGGTGGTTTAGGAAAAGAGTCATCCTGCGACCTGATCATAAGGATGCTAGTGATCTGCAGGTCTGTTCCCATGACCTATGGTCATCAGCACTGGGGGTAATGCTTTTATCCAGGCATCTCACTTCCTTTTACAGGCTCGCTTGCATCTGTAACAACAAAAACTGCAACAAGGAAGTGCAAGGCAGAAGTGCCCCCCAGAGATGTATTAACCATTTATGGGAGTTTGGTGAGACTGACACCTGATGCAGAGCAGCTAAAATTAGGAGTGAAGTGTGAAATTCTGTGCCTAGTAGTGAATGCTTGAATCCCATTGACTGCAGTGAAACTGTGCATGTAAAATTAATGCATATTTCATTTAACTTTAAATCTTCCTCCATCCTTGCATATATCAGCCATACAGTCAAAGTCACTGTGCAAAGCAGAGGGCCAGTGGTAGAGAAAAAGTATCAGAATGCAGCACACCTCTATGTGTGTGCATGAGCACCTGCACAGGTGCAGGTGCAGGTGCAAGGTCAGAAGCAAAAGGTGAATACAAAGCAGCAGCAGAAAGCCAGTCTCTTCCACCTCGCCAAAAGAGGAAACAAATAGCCCCAAAAAGGAAGAAAATGAGAGAGGGGGTGGATTTGCATAAAATGTGCATCTAATTGTTTATATGGGTGGGCACACATTTGCAGATAATTTCTACAGCTCCAATGCAAAGCCAGTGCGCACCTCACCAGAGCGGGGAAGGCCATGGCCAGGCCGATGCACCTCTCGGTCTGCTGCTCGGATGTGAACTCTTGATGGGCAACTTCAAGGCCTCTGCTGCTCTCCCATCCTAAAGTTCTTCATCTTTAAAACAAACTTGGATGGGACATAGTTGAGTAAACCTTAAAGCAGAGGATTGTCCTCCAACTGCTCTTCAAGGAGACGGCTGACCTGTACAGTAGGAGTCAGAAAACAACATGTTGTCTGGTGAGCACACCCTAAATCCCTCTCTGCCCCTCACACATGGTGCTTCACCTGCATTTCACTCAAGATTCTCCTCTTTGTGGGATAAGGTGCATGTCCTTTATATGCCCCACCCCCAGCATTTACCTCCCATCCTTCCTCTACCTTCCATGATCCAGCCACAAGGTGGCACTGCAGTATAGGCATGGTATGCTGGAATCCCTGCGACAAGACTTTCTTCTGGTTTGCTGCATATTCGAAATGGTACATTTGAAACCGAATTGCCCAAAAAGGATAAAGCTGCAAAAATGCCTGGAAGACTTGAGATAGGAGGATGTCATAAAAAGGTCCTGCAAACTATTGTGAGGAACACAAGGCAGCTCACATAGTTCTCCTCCTATTGGACCATCCCTGGCACAGGTAGGCATGGACAGGCACCTGCCAAGAGACCCCTCCCTAGAAGCCCCCCCAACAAAGCCCCCTGGAGCTGCCTCTCCTTTTGGTGGAGGCAGCCTGCTTGCTCCCCCTTCTCCTGTTCTGGCCCAGACAGCAGGGCAGGCAAAGGAGAAAGAGTAGGAGAAGATGCTACTCCCCATTTATGAAAAAGAAGAGCTGGTGACACTGGTGGTGAGAAGACAGACCCACTGGGGAGATGGGATGGCTGCAGCTGTCTTGCCCAAGGACCTTAAAAGCTGGAGCCGGCACTGCCTCCTGGGCTTCAGCCCTTGCTGGGGCAGCTGCTTCTTTCTTGAACTTGATCAGGCCTGAGCTTCTCTGCAGCTGGGATTTAGAAAGGCTTAAGGTAGAACTTCCTCTTCCCAAAGATTTGATCCCTGGTGACCATCCATGATGGAGGCTAGGAAATCTTACAATATTCACAGCCAAGGGGCTGGATCCAGATTTAGTCGTAGATCTGTTGAAATTAATTGGGATGAATTTCAATCCCATTGGTCTGAATGTGCTTATTCTAAGCAGGAGTTAATCTGGATCAAATTCACAGGTTCTTGGGAGGGTTGGAACCATGATAAAGTGCTATAAAGGCAAAGTAAGTCAGTTATTAGACATACTTGCACACATTGATGGTTCCTAGCAAATCCTCCCTTGTCCTGTGCCTGCGATTCCTCTGCTCTGTATCCATGCTGTCTTCTTGCATCAACTCCTGCTTGGATTGCCCCATATCCCACTCTCTGCTCTCTTTTCCCCCAACTGTCCTAGAAAATCTCTCCTATGGGAAGTCCCTTTATTGCTTTGGCCAATACCACTCACGAGTGCCAGCAACAGTTTTTCTTGGAGGATCACAAAGATCTCACAGTATGTCTTGGATTCCATTGTCTTCTCTATTTTTAACACTTACTTCAAACATAGACATTGTCCCAAGAAAAGACGAACAGAATTACGGTGCACTATAGAAATATAAATAGATGGCTAATAATCCCTCCAGTACCTTCGCAAGGCCTTGTGCTGTAGATGCAGTTCATGTCATGCTGACATGTGGGAAACACAAACCAAGAAATCCTTAACGCCGCGCTGATGCTCAGGCAGAAATCCCACACTGCTTCTGGCAAGTGAAGACAACCACCTGCTGTCAGTTTCAGGTTTTTCCCTGCTTGCTTGCCAGCCAGATACTTTTGCCTGTGACAAATGCCACCTTTCCCAATTGGCCCAGCTTCAAAATCAATGTCTGTCTGTTGCTGTTAGCTGCAACAGCTAGATGGCAGTCACAGCATGGGCTGGATGGGCAGATGTATCTTACCACCCCAGGAAAAGACACATTCTGCTAGTTTGGCTGCTTGCTTAAGCAGGAACGAATATCCTCCCTTTTCTCCATTTAAACAACAGGGAGAAATATTTGTTCGCTTGGAGTTTAGGCCATCTTTTTGCCAACAAGTTTTCAAATATGTGTTGAATATTTTGCCTTGTCTGTAGATTATTATTTCAACAGTGTACTGCATTCTTACAAACATCTGTGCTTTGGTGATACAGTGAAATCAGGGCATTTTCTTGCCCTTGCAAAAGCACAAGTACTTCTGCATATTTGCTCATTCACACAGGCAGATGTGTTGCCCTAAATGATTCCAATGTACAGGGACTGCTTTTGCTGTTTGATTAAACTGTCTGATCTGGGAGTGCAGGAGACCTCGTTGCAGTGGTTCTGCTCCGGCTTGGATGGACAGCTCCAGAGGGTGGTGCTTGGAGAACATGACTTGGTCACATGGATTTACCAGCATGAGGTTCCTCAGAGTCAGTCCTATCCTCCATGCTATTTGACACCCACATGGAAGCACTGAGTGGGGTCATCCAGAGTTCCAGAGTATGTTACCATCTATTTCTCCTCTTCAGCCTCGTCAGGTGAGACTGTGGATGTGCTAAACTGGTGTCTGGCTGTGAAAATGGCCTAGAAGAAGGTCAATCCAGCCAAAGCTGAGATGCTGTTAGCAGGCGGTTCTTCTGGATGGAGGGTGCTCGACCCTTTCTGGATGGGCTTGCACTACCCTTGCAGATGATGGTTCGTCACTTGTCCTGGAGTTCTCTCCATGCCTTGAGACCTTCAGTGGCACAGAGTGTCCCCTATCAATGACCAGGGGGCCTAGAATTGTGCCCTCACTGTGCTGTGTCAAAGCCATCAAAAGCACCTTGGGTAGGCACAGAATCATTTTGTACAATTCTGCTCACCTCACTTCAAAAACGATACTTTAGATGTGGGAAAGGTGAAGAAATAAGTAGTTCATTAAAGAATGGAAACAGCTTCCTTATGAGGGACAGTTAGATATGGATCTATTTAACCTGAGAAACAGGTAAAGTAAGAGAAGATGGTGAGGAGAAAGTGGGTAAGGAGATGTTTTTCATCCTGTCTCATAATACTACAATCTGGGGTTTCTCTTTTTTTTATTGGTTGGAGAAACGGGACTTGGTTAGATCTAAAAATGTTTTTAAGTTATTATAAATGGATTTGAATATGATTATAGAATGTTAAAGATATGTAGTAAGGGGCTGACCCAGTAAGTCCGATGTATGTGATGACTGATGTTTTTAGTATTTGTTTAAAACTTTAATAAAAATTCTTTAAAAAAAACAAACCTACAATCTGGGGTCATCTCATGAAGCTGAATGGTGGGAGATGCAGGAAAGGTGAAAGGAAGTATTTGCCCACAATTCCATGGCAGTCACAACTGCAAGATGAAGTGAGGGCTGCCTGACTGGATTTAACAAATGTATGGAGGAGGAGGTAATCACTGCCTACTAGTCTTGATGGCCATATGCTCCCTCCACTATCAGAGGAAGGATGCTGAGGGAACTGGATGGGAGGGTGCTCTTGTACCTTCCAAACTCCCTGATTGATTGATAGATTGATTTTTAATTGGCATTCTGTAGAGCAAGGTACCACCCTCTGACAAACTCAGGCATGAGTTCATAAAGGTGCAAAGTTCTTACAATGAGTTGCTTGAATGGAAAGAGGTTCAGAGAGAGGAGAACCCAAGTGCAGCCTGCTATGATGTAGAACCCCATGAAGTAAGTTCGACACTTTTGTCCCACCCTTTGCTGCAGCCAGATGAAACGGAGCCATACTTGGCTCATTGAGAATTATGTCTAGCTCTTCTGCATCAGACCAGAGGCCTATCTAGCCCAGCATTACGTCCACACAGGAGCCAATCTAGGTGAAATCATAAGTTCATGTTGCCTTAGGAAGCCTACAATAAAAATCTCCCGTAACAGCCACTTCTATATCTGAATTAACCATTCTCAGGATTAACACTTGCAGCCTTGCAGTCTCTTTTCAGCCCCTGAACCATCTCCATATGTATAATTCTAAACCCCACTTTTCCTGTCAGCGCCCATTCAGAAGTCTCCCTGCACTCTGCTTCCTTTTCCCTTCAGTCTCTTGTTGGTCTGTTTCAATCTCCCTTCCCCTATTTCTACCTCTCCCCAACTCCATTTTTTAAAAAGGACAATCTAAACAAGTCACCAAAAATTTGCTCTGGGAGGCCCCTGTTTGTTCTCATAAAAAAAGTTATCAGAAAAAAAGATAAGAAGCCAAACCGGACAGACACAGCTGAGAGGATTTTCAGAAGAGATTTTCAAAACCTAGCTAGAATATATAAAAATAGTTGCTTGTGGTGAGGAGGGATCGTTGCTTTTTCAAAAATTGACAGAAACCAATGGAGAAATTGCTACAGTTCTGTGAGGGCTGAGCCAATGTCAAAAACCTAAAACAGAACTCCTGCACCTTTAATGTTTGATTGAAAAGGAAGTTTCCACAGGCCCAGCAGGTCAGCAGTCGGCCTCTTTGGGGACCTGTCAAGGTTCTGCCCCTTTCTATGAATTCAGTTTGAATTTTCAAGTCTGACGTGTAGAATTCCAAGCTCATTTTGAATCCATTGTGGATTTTTTTGGACTTTCATAGTCAGCCCTGCCAGGTGGAGAAAAGCTGGAGCTGCGGAAGCCCCTCCTCTCCCCAACTAAATGCACAATATCTCCTCCCTGCTACCACAAATGGCCACCCCAATTGTATATGGAAATCTGAATCTACTACTGGCAACCAGCCCAGACCAGAGACGTGGCTTGCATGAGAATCTTGCAAGGCTGCTGTGGAAAGGTTGGTGTGGGCTCCAGCATTCTGGGTTCCTTGGGCAAGACACTCTCCATGATCCCCTCCTTCCATGATTTGACCTTCTCACCACCATGGCCACCAGCAGCAATGGCTCCTCGTCCTCTTTTGCATGGCAAGCTTGCTTCATGGAAAAAAGTAGGCAGTGGGATCCAGTGCTCCTCCTCCTACCACCCCTCTGGTTTGGGCCATAGAGAAAGGCAGACACACAAGCACCTTGCAACAGTAGAGAGGAGAAGCAGCTGCTGGGGATCTTGTCTGCGGGCCCTGATGGGGTGTGGGCCCTTGGCAGGTGCCCAACTATGCCTGTCCTTGGTGCCAACCCAGGGAAAGGTCATCTTGCTGCTGCTGCTGCTGCTGCTGCCGCGATGGTGGTGGTTTGCCTTTCTGCACAAGACCTGGAGCAGAGAAGAACCAGGCACTGCTTCTTGAAATACCCCAGGGCAAGGCTTGGCGTAGCCCATGCACCTCACATCCAGCCCACAGGGTCACCCCTCCTTGCAACAGCCTGTCTTCCTGCTGCAAACTCAGCTTCACAAAATTCGTCCACCACTTTGAGGGGAAACAATGGAGCAAAAAGGTAACGCACTGTCACTAGATGGCACACTCGATTCACTGCATGCCCTGCTGCAAACCGTCCAGCCCTGAAAGCTGATAGCAGGCCAGTCACAGGCAATTTCAAACAGCCCCAGTGCTTTACGATAACTTTTGCAGGCCTTTGCTGATTTTTTACAGAATGTGGGGACAAGACTAGACCCAAGACTAGTTCCGTAATCAGACCTCCTGATTTTTTTCCCCAAAGGCTTAAGCAGAGCGGAATGAAATTTGTTTGAAGCCCTGATGCCTGGGGGTTTGCCCTGATGCCTGGGGGTTTGCAGGAAATCGTGTAGGCTTGGATCCAGATTCAAGCTGAATAAATTTAGTAGGCTTTCCTGCCCCCTCCTCCCCATGACAGCTCTTCCAGGCACCTGAAATCCCTGCCGAGAGGACACACGGCAGATTTGGGGGAGCCATAGGAAGCAGGGGAGGGAGACCCAAGAACTCGGCAGAGGCACCTTGTGCATATGGAGCTCTTCCTATCATAGAAGGCAGATCCTGGATTTAGCCCACAGGTAGCATGCAAACCCAACCTCTCTCTTGGGGTCAGTAAAATAATAGCCGACTGGCAAGTGTTCCCATCAGACACTCTGCAAGCTGCATGTCTTTCAACAGATGTCACAGCAGGGAACCAGGAAGCTTTCTCATTAGGCAGCTACAAATAATTAGACCACAGCAGGGGTCCACATTTAAACCTGGGTCTTAAGCTGTACACTGCTTAGCATCACCATGAGGAATGGAGCCTTGCTTCCTCACCTGTGCTCTTCTTCCAGCGGCCATCATGTCACAGGTTGAACTGGCTCCTACTTTTAATAGGCAGTTTTCACTCTTGGGGGAGTGGGTAGAGAAGCCGTGAGTGGAAGGAATACCTCTAACCACGTTCAGAGTAAACTCATCACAGAGGAAGCCATTTCCTTGCTTTCAGGGTGTTCGTTGATTCCCAAGGCTGGCCAATGTTTTTGTCACATGCCACAAACACAATGAAACTGGTTTTTCCACTTAGCGTAGTGGCTCTCTCAGTTCTTCTGACTCATTCACTGTGGAACTGTGCAAACAGCTCACCTCCAGGGGGTAACCCTGTTCACTGCTGCTGTCATCAAGCACATCAGTTGAAGGGCTGACGAACTGGCTTCCTTCAGAAAATGAGTTTTGTGGGAGAAACTACAGGCTGTAAAGGTTCGTTCCCATTTGATTGGAAAAAACAAGGGAAGTTTGGAAAAGGGTGGAATAGTTTCTGGGCAATCTTTTTTTGTGAGGCCTGCTACACATCTAATTTCTCATTTCTCATTAGCATTGATTAATATGCTGGTTGCTACCAGACAAACTGCTCTACCTGGAGCTTGAAATTCAAAGACATCGTGGTATGGCTATTCCAGTGGTCCCTCTTTAACAGCCAACTGTCCCTCAAGCAGCCACTGCTCAGGGCATCACTGGGACAAGCTCTGTGGGTTGGAACCAGATCACAAAGTTAGTCCTGCTCAGGTAACACTGACTTCATCGAGGCTTAGGTTAGTCACAGCTATGAGGCTGCAGTATGCCTGGCAAAGGATGCTTCCAGATGAAGAAGGCAAGGCACTGTGGACCTGTGCCAGTGTTCCCCAGCCAGGTGCCTCCAGGACCCTCCAGTCAGCAAGTGGTTCAACATGTCCAAAGGGCACCATGTTGGGGAAGGCTGATCAATACTGCCAACCTGACCAGAATATGCTTTTGGTTTCATTGTCTTTGTGGCAAGGAAAACAATGGAAGAATTGCCAGGAAAACATGGAATAGTGGCAAATGGAAGAAGGCATTTTTTTCTACAACGTTCTGAACTAGGAAATGCAATTGCGCAATAACTGCCTCTGTCCGGAAGCGTCCTTAGTGCCCCTTTCTCAAACTTAACCAGGCCTGGGCCTAGCCATGGAATTGAATGGGACACCAAGTGGGAGCCTAAAGCAGGTGGTTCTGCGCTCTTGGGAAAGACAATATCCAATGTTGGCACGGTTAAGATTAAACAGGGAAAAACAGATACACATGTGCATGTGTGCATCTATTAAAGCCTTCATGTGTCATAGCAGCAAAAACTTGCTTCCATCTGTTTAAAAAAATAACTGTTCTTAGTTATTATTGTACACAAACTGGGGAAATATTGTTTTGAACTGTTTAGAAAATTTTGGGTTTTGGGCAGTATAGAAATGCAGCAAATAAATTACCAATCAAATTGTGCGTGGAAGATTTCAAATGCACGAAGTTAGAACTCTTTTAACTGTCCAGCCACTTTGCCCTTTTTCAGGGAATGGGAAGCTCATTCTCCATATTGAGAGAAGCTCTTGGGCATTGCATATGTATGATGACCATGACCAGGCGAAATGGGTGGGGTCTAAATGCCCAAAACAACAATGAATTTCAGCTGAAATGGCTAAATGCAGTCTCCTAAGCCTTAGGAAAATCATTTCCACCTTTCTGAATGGGGAAAAAATTGCACAAAAGCAAGAAAACCACCAGAACATCAGTAGTCTGTGAAAAGGAGATCTGGAGAGGGAAAAGAGGATGTGGCCAAGTGGGGAACCCCAGATGGCAAGAATAAGTGCCCAGGAGGGCCAGGTTGGGGCTGTGAACCGAAGTTTCCCCTCCACTGCTGTACCAGCTTTCCAGACATGCTGGCAGCTTTTGTCTCTTCCTCCCCACACTGACCCCCTGCATCATGATGAGCATCCACATTGGCATTTGGAACAGCATTCTATCAGGTGATTAGCAGCCTCCTCCCTGATCTGGAGGTGTCTGATTGTTCAGGGCAGGGTGGGAGGATGGGGCAGGTAATCTTGGTCTTCCGTCCTCCTACCCAGAAGGTTGCCTCAGGTGGGGCTTCTGACCCATCTAGCAAGGGTGCTTTGGAGGAGGAGGGAAGGAACCTCAAGAGGGGCCTTGCCCTGGTCTCTCCAGCCTTCTCCTCCACCCCCCACTCACTGTAGTGCCCCTTCCCTCTTTTGCCTCTGAGGTCACTTCCTGAAAGTCACTGTGAAGGGCAGGGGGAACATCTCTCCAAGTCTTCCCAAGATCAAAGTACTATCTAAGCCTCAGAAGAGAAATGTCTAAGCCTCGGGGGGGGGGGGGACCATTCCTGTGGCCCCTGATATGTGTGCTCAGGGGCCATAGGAGTGATCCTGAGCAAAGCAATTCTGTGGCCCCTAGACAGCATGAGATCATTTGGATTCCCAGATATGAGGTCAGAAAAGGGCTCTGATCTCTGAGCTGGAGATCCATGCCTGGATTCCCATCTTCTACCCTCCCACCACACACACGCACACACGCACACACTTGTAGCTGACACGGAAAGAGCTGTGCTTCTCTGAGCTCAGACCAACCTAGGAGAAGAAGGGAAAGGGTGTTCTGTGGGTAGGGAGGAAAGGAAGGAGACTGTGTCCACCAGAATACAAGGTATCCTGGCAACATTTCACCCTCCTTTCTTCCCCATGCAAAGTACCACAGCCAGGAGTGGCCATCTGGCTAGCCTGCAGACAGGAGGACCAAGGAGAGACAGACCCCCTCTACACTCCTCCCACCCTGCATAAAATGCTTGTGGTCCTCCAGCTTTGGAGGCTTAGGGGCATTCCTATTGGATGATGCCCTTTGTGGATCAGAACAAGCACATTGAATCAGATACCCAGCATCCTGCTTTCCACACTGATCAGTTGGGAAAGCCACATCACAAGAACGATGTGAAGACCATTCATCCTAACAGGGAGGGTTTGAATTACAGATCTAGAATGTGGCATTTTCTAAACTGGCAAGCATTATACTTCCAGCAACATTAATTAGCCCAGTGCTGACCTTATTAACAATACAGGAGGAGCAAAATACAAAAGGAAGATGTATTTGTGGTCATGCTGATGGCAGCTGACGCGGTAATAGATCAGTACTGGGAAACAAGGCATGGCTAAGATGGGAATCTTGACCTGGGGAGCTGTGACGTACAGCCATAGCGGAAAAAGCAATTTCTCAAATGGAATTAGCTAAATATCTAGTTAAAATATCCGATTTTCATACAGTAAAGCATGGCTTTATTTCATCTACAAACCAGAGGTATATGCAGTGACATTAATCAAAGCACTTCCTCAGATTATAGAAGAGATAAACATAGTTTATTATTATGCAGAGCCATAAAGAACCTCATTAAGCAACTCATGGATGACATCCATCTTTTTTGCCTTAAAGTAAAAGAAGAAAAAACGTGTTAAATGTGCTACCCCCATTTACAAGAGCTGAGCAGGGCTGTCAAGGACAGGACATTTTGGAAGAAATTCATTCAGAGGATCACCTGAGTTGGAGACAACTTGATGGCACATGGAAACCACCAGGGCGGATGCTGCCCTTCCTCAGTAGCAAGTCTGAAATTTGATGAACGAGTTTTGTCCAGAAAGCAGCCCTCTCAACTGCTTGCAGCTCTCTTGTGCTCCAGGAGCAGCAGCTCCTCCTGGCTCCAAAGCTGGCTGGTTGCGGCATGCGTGGCCACAAGGCCCTTGCCAGGGAAGCGCCCCTGACTGCTGTTTCGGCAGCATCCCTTTTCTAGGCCTACTGAAGCACCTCTTGGGTAGCTGCAGATTATGCAGAAGAAGGTTGCTGGTTGCACGACCAGGGCTCCATGAGCATTCTTGGACTTCCTCTCCACTTAGCTTGCTTGGAAGGACCAGGTCAAACACAGGAGGAAGCCCACAAATGCTTAGAAGCACAGATTCTGACAGGGTTCATCCCAACCGTAGTTTCCATCCTCCCTGCTCATTCCTCCCACTATTGGCAAGTCCCTACCAGCAACTGTGCTTGAAACTCAATCCCAAGGTCCATCATTCCCTGCATATGTCGCCCGTGTCCACCTCAATGGTCCACCCTTAGAAGCTGGATGGCTGGAACACTTAGTTCCTGCAGTTGCCGTTCTTTCCAGGGGACTCTGTGGTAGCTTCATACCAGGACTGTGGAAACCATAATCATGGATTCAGACA
Source organism: Varanus komodoensis (assembly GCF_004798865.1). NCBI lineage: Eukaryota > Metazoa > Chordata > Lepidosauria > Squamata > Varanidae > Varanus > Varanus komodoensis. Next base: position 20,805,853 of record NW_025335440.1, on the reverse strand, counting down.
ACCTGCCAAGCCACCGTGATTTGGAGAAACCATAACATAAACCATTATTTCTAATCATGGTTTCTTAAGACCAAACTTAACATGGTAAAAAAATGACTGAGTTCAAACAACATGACTAAAAATGGTAAAACAAAACATGGTTTGTTGTATTGTCTGAACCCAGTCAATTATGTAATGTTGTTGAGAAAATTAATTCCCCCCAGCTAGTGAGCAGACTGAAGCTAAAATCAGAAGGAGCAGGGCAGTTTGAGGAGTCCCAAAGGAAGTCAGCATCCCTGATACTTAGAAAATCCCGGTGCTTCAACCCTGTGAGCCTTGGCTCCACTACCCACCAAGGCATGTCCCCATGCCTGTTAGAGAAAACATAAATACCTATGAGGAAGTGTTGTGTATCAGGGAATATCCCTGGATTTGTTTGGTGACATACATGCCCAGCCCAAGTGAAAGTATCCCAGTGTGTTAATTATGCAAATTGGCTGAGTTGTGCATTATTTTCCTTTATGCTAGGCGTACAAATGTGAGTCCTTCAAGATCATATTGGACTACAAGTCCCATCAGCCCTAGACAACATAGCCAATGTTCAGCGTTGCAGTCCTATGACAGGCCACACATCCCCCATCCCTGTTTTATGTGTAGAGCAAAAATCAAAATGTTTTTTGCAGACTCTCAGTTCCTTTGCTTGCTAGAAACTGTATGTGAGAAACTTCCGTCTTTCATTTTTCTGTAAATGAAAGCAGTGAGTTGCACCCTCATTGTAATGTCCCACCTAACTTGGTGGGACATTATCATCTAACCCTCCTGCAGCAAATCATACACATGTGGCCATCATAAACCCATTCCAGTAGATGTAGCAGGGTTTAGCATTCCCTAGAGTCATAGACCCTCCATTACTGCAGATGGATGGATGGATAGTTTGTATTTCACATTCCTGATAGACTGAGTACCCCAAACACACACCATTCATGAAACATAATATGCTTTGCCACCGGCTGACCAAATATTACCAAGACTGCTGAATATCAGCAGTTCATTTCCCATCCTGCCAAAGGGACGAACTCTGGACTACAGCTGGGCTTGGGCATCCAGCAACAGGGGCCGCTCGAAGGGAAGCCCCAAGGTATGAACCTGTTCCATCAAGGACAACATGACCCCATCCAGATCAGAGCTGCTAGCTTTTCCTAGATCACGCAGAACTTCCATGATTGATATCTGGATTCCCCTTCTCTTTGTTGAGCTACCATCAGACTTGAAACAGCCAGCAGATGACCATTCAAGAGCACCGTTTCTGTTCCTGGCCTTTGAATTAGGAGCTGTTGGCGATGAGTTGCTGCTTTTATGATGCTGCTGTCAGTGTGATGTTTTACCATTACTGGGATGCTCGGCTGTTGCCTTTTGAGTGGCTGGATTATCATGAAGGAATAGTCGGGGACACTCAGAGGTACCCATCCATCTCCGGAGACCGTTTGCTTGCAGAAGCTCCAGAGATTCTGCATGCCTGGACTAGCCTTCAGATGGAAATTTACACCCATCTCCTGCATGTCACCTTGTACAGAAAAACTATATTTTAGTGAAGCAGCCCTAGCTGGATTGAATGTGGTCATAAGAACTGAAATACTGGTAGTTTGATCATTCAAGATTGATCCGCTTGTTCCTGGTCCTGAACTGTTGACTCACAAATGTCACCCTTTAGCCAGTTTCTCAACTCTGGCCCTGATAAGGAGCGTCTGGTTTGTCCTGTCTGTAAGGCAGCAGAAAAGCTGGTGAGACCAGCCGGCTGGAGTTGTGCGTCTGATTCAGCTGCCCTGTGTCATGCCCAGGAGTGGCACTGCATTCATTTTTGCATGGAGGTTTTTTTTAAAGCTGTCTGCAGGGGAAGTAAATGATGAGTCAGATTTCAGAGACGAAACTCAAACAGGATGAAATCGAAGTTAATTTTAGTAGAGTGATGGTGAAATATTTTGGAGCATGAATTTTAAAGAAACACTCAAATGGACAATGAAAAATATCTCACCAGGGCCTATCAGATTATTTGAAGCTGCAGCCCCGAGGTCCACTGACCTCTGATCTGGATCTCTGAAGGTCAAGCCCTTGCCACCTTTGCAGCCACCTGGGAAAGAACTGCACCAGCTGCTTCTGCAAAGATGCAACGGTGCTTTGTGAGGCAGAAAAGGAAGAAAGTCAGAGGCCAATGGCTTCTGTCAGTTCCTATTGGAGCCTCAGTCTCCTTGCCTCCCCTTCTCTCAACCTGGCATTTCAGCTTGATAGCTGAAAACAGCCATCTTGATAAAATGCATTGCACAGGTGGCAAAGGCAATAGATGTTGCTATTGGCACACCTCACTCTGAGCATTGGATGCCGATAAACCTGGGAGGTTTACATGCATCCAAAGTGGTCGGCATTGGTGAGGCCCGCAGTGAGCTGATGAGGGCACATTTAACTAAGAATAGACAAATTGATCAGTTTGATTTCCCATTTTTCCAGTCTCTAATTTGGCATATCCCCAAATTTGAGATTTTTCAAGTCTTAAGTCCAGTTTTTCCCTAAATTTGTGATTTAATTGTTTTTGCCCTGAAATATTGCATGACAATTTTTATACATAGAGTATTTCATACACTATTTTGCCTAACATGCACATTTTCACAAGCAGTTTTCCTATTATAATTCATTGTAGTGTCATCTTCACCATATTTTGCACACAGTTCGCATTTGTGTGGATTTTGTTGCTGGGAAATTGCAATCTTCAGAAAAGCTTGAATTGCTACAGAGTGGCTGCACTTCAGCTCCTATTGTCAGTTTCTAAGTGAAAAATTGGAGCAGAAAATGTGGATTGGGCTGGGCTGGGCTAGGCTGGGCTGGGCTGGGCCAGACCAGATCTGCATGCAAAAGTGAGCTGAACACATTTCTTCCCCGGTCCTACCTGCAGTTCCCCACAGCAGTTGCTTGGAGTAGCAATATTAGTAGGGCTGCCACTAAGCTCATGTGTGAGCATTCTGGACCTTCCTTCTCAGCAGGGATCCGTGGCCTCAGCAGCTTCAACACATTGCAATGCTTCTCGGGGTGCCCATTTCAGAGCAAGGCGGCCTCCTTGTGCTTTCCCCATATTGGACCCTCCTCCCCTTTGAAATCAGCTGTGATGAGGTTTTCATGAAAAGTTTCGTGCAGCACACCAGGCGGGGTCTGTGCTACATATCCCTCACCATACCTGGATGCTTTCATCACATCCCAGCTCTTTAATGAATCCCCTCGTATTATTTATGCCTGATATTTCTCACCTACCTTTAGGTACAAATGGTGGTAAAAAAAGGCCGAATGAAAGAGCGACATAACTAAGCCAGTGACAGCACTGAGTCAGAGGGCTGGACTAGGACTGGGAACTCTGAGTTCAGCTTGTCATATTCCTTAAAGCCTTAAGGCAGATCCTTAAATGGAGTGCTGCATTCAGATGGAACGCTACCACTGCTGCGAGAAAGGTCAGAAATTTTTGCTTCCGCTTTCAACTTACCATGACTTGTTATGTGTGACTTCAGACAACCTGTGCCCAATATTAACTCTGATTTAGGGAAACAAGCCAAATCAAACTGTGATTTCTGTTCCAGTCATGCTTCCCTAAAGCAGAGGTGGACAACTTGTAGTCCTTCAGATGTTTTTCTGCCCTATCTTGCCTATGCTGAGGCATCATGGGAATTGTATGCTAAAGCAACTCAGGGACACCCATGTCTCCACCCCTACATTAACACAAATTAAAACCATTTGACAGTTCTGGGTTCTTATATAAAAACAGCAAAAAGGGGTTAGTTGAACATGCGGTAGACGGTTCTGAATGCCTTCTTGCAGACGTTGTAGAAGAGGAACGGAAAGGGTGGAGTACAGTCATTTTGGTGGCTTGCTGTTGCCCTCTGTGAGGCACATGGAATGAGTTTACAACCCATTAAATCATGTGGGCTGAAAGTAGACTCTGTCCAGTTACAGCAGGGATGAAATGCTGTCTCCCAAGGAAAGTTTTCACAAAATGTTATAACATAAAGAGTTAGCAGCTGCTGCTAAGATGTTTCCAAATATGTCAAATGGATGTTGGAAATGTAAACACAAACTGGGTACTTTTTATCATATGTGGTGGACCTGTGATAAAGCGAAAAGATATTGGATTAAAATACATAAATGGCTTGAGGAAATGTTACAAAAAACTTTGGCATTTAAACCTGAAGTTTTCTTATTAGGTATTATGCCTGCTGATGTTAGCAAACAAGCAATGTATTTGACTCTACTTGTAATCACCGCGGCGAAGATTGGATTTGCTCAACACTGGAAGAGTGAAGAGCCACCTACCGACAAACTGATCCTAAAAAAGATCTCGGATTGTGCAGAAATGGATGGACTGACTTTGTCATTGAAGGAGAAAGAAGATACAGACTTCTATCAAACTTGGGACTTTTTGAATTATTAGCTAGAGAAACGGGGCTTCGCATAGATTTACATATGTTTATAATTTAACATAAAAAGAAATAATGTGGGGGGCTGACCCAGTAGGTTCGATGTTTCCAATGATTGATGTTGTTTTTAGGGGGGTTTTTTGTGTTAGGTTTATTTAGAATAAAAAAAGAGTTAGCAGCTGCTGACAACCAGGCAACATCCAGCTTTCTAAAGTGCCCATACTTTTCAACCTCCACTCTCCTGTTCATCAATTTGGGAAAACCCAAAGCTGACACCAGAGATATGCAAATACACATCCAACAAATTTTTGCTACTGTTGCTAAAGCCAAGCATGGAGTATTTGTGTGTTGTGTGGGGGAGAAATATGGGGTGTTTCCACACAAAACTTTTATTAGACAATTGCATTGCCTCATTCATGAAATTTGACTGAGCCAAGGAGTTGTCCAGAAAACATCATCTTCACTTTCTATGGTTCCCTTGCTTTCCTGCTGCTGCTTCTTTTTTTCTTAACAGAAGGTAGGATGGAATCTCAGCACAGTGTCTCTTGATCATTAGTGCTTAGAGATGTTTGGATTTTGTTCGGGCTGTTTACTCTGTATTTTGCAGGTTGTTGGGTGTCTTTCACTCCACCGTCTGCTCTCGGAAGGAATGGCAGGGAGTGGTAATTGTATTCTATTTCCACAATTGTATTCTACTTCCACCTCTGCCTTCCCTTCCCTTCTCCTGCATCATGAAAGGGGGAATTAAAGGCATCATTCCTGGGTTGGCTACCCAGCTACTGGAGGCATGGTGAAAGCCATCACCATCCGACCAAGCAGCTGACTAGAAGATACTCCTCCCCTTCAGCCTTCCCCAGCCTGGTGCCTTGCAGATGTCTTGGGCCACTGCTCCTCTCATTGGCCACGCAGGCAGAGAACGCTCGAAGTCATTGTCTGAGGTATCCAGAGGGCACCAAGCGGAGACAGTCTGCTGACAAGAGCCACACAATCAATCGATGTCATTGCCATACATTCTAGGTGTTCTGCAGAAGTGGAAACTTTCTCTCAGCAGGGAAACAGAACGTATTTGCTTATCTTTTCAGATTGCCGTCACAGAACCACAACTGTCAACACAAGCAAAGAGGAGCTGTAGGTGAGAGAAGTGCATTTAACTCTTGCCCTCAACTGCGTATTAGGTTTGACTGGGTTCCAGAGGGTCGCTGGAGCATCGTGGCTTTGTGGTGTTGATTGTTCATTACCCAAGACTCTTCCTGTTTTTCATGTCTTCGTTTTGAGGTCGAAGTTGGTTAGCGCTTGCATCTCAGCAAACGTTTCTCCCAATTGCTGCCATCTAGAGAAACTGCCAGTCATTGGCTGGAGTCGCCCCCTTGACCCAAAAAGCCTGAGGAGCAGTACTGTGGCACATGCACTTGTGTGGCTTCTTGTTGCTTGCGGGGAAGGAAAGACATCATCGCTTCCTGGTCTTCGCACACAGAAGAGTTATAGGAGCTGCAGAAAGAAGAGAAGGAAGACCCAGATGTTTAGACCTTGCAGTGTCCTGAATGCTAGAACTAGAGATGGACATTCTAGAGATGAATACCTTCAGTCCTAAATTTCTTTTACACATACCTAACACACACTTCCTGAACCCAGATGTGAACTGGAGTACACTTGTGCACTGAAGCCTCCACTGTTCAGAATTTTGCAGTACAGTTCACAGCTGCAAAGTGTTCACTAAAAAGCACTATCATAGGAGATAATGGCTTGTGAAAAGTTCACACAGTAAGACTTGGATTAGGATTGACGTTAAACTGATTGCACTGACAGAAGTAGACTCCTCATCCCCTCGTTGCACTGCGGTCCCTCCAGCCCCAGGAAAAGGCTACCCAGAGTCAGGAACCTCTGCTGAATGCGGTGCACTCAGACGTTTCATTGTGGCAGAGGGGATCTCCCAAACTCAAGGAAAGGGACTTTCTGCAAGCAGGGCTCCTTCCCTCCTGAGCGGCAGTTCAGGGATCCCAGGCAGTGAAAAGCAGACAGGAAGAGAAGTTAGCACAACCACCCCACCCCCACATCTGACTTTGCCTTCTTTGCAAACAAATTCAGAAACAGGCCAAAACAAAGATATGGTTGGGAAAACGCAAACCCAAAATTTTCAGATTTGCCCATCCGATTAAAACTCAAGCGACTGTTGGATTGCGGGAGGAAACGAGCATGTCCCCTCAGGAGCAGCTAATGGCCATGGTGCACAGAGAGCACCCCTTGGAATTGGGCTCCATCAGCAGAAGGTTATTTGCCCTTTGCCACCACAGCCAAGAGTGGGTCTCCAGGTATCCAAGGGAAAGAAACTGCAGGATTGCAAAGAGACACAGAGCGGCAGGGGATTAGTGAAAGACCAAACTTGCCTGGGGGCGCTGCGGGCCTCCCCTGGCCAACTGGGCAGGCCTACTGCCTCCTAGGGGTGCTATTCATGTGCATCCCCTTGGCACCTGTCTTCGTACTTGCAAATACAGGTGCACTCCTAGGCCTGTTCAGGCAGGAAAAAGTCCACCTCAGCATGGCTGGGAGTTGTAGGAAAGTTTTCCTGTCTAAACAGACCTAAGATTGCACCCTAAGTTCAAAAAATCTGGTCCAGGGATCTGTCCTTCAAAAAGAGACCAAATCCAGCAGTGCTAAGCCTAGGATGCCTTCTTTCCTCCACTCCAACTCATCATGGGTTTCGCTATAGCCTAATCCAGATCATACTGTCCCTTTTCAAATGCAGCATCTGCCACATGGTTTATTTAAGTCCAGAGTGTCCTTCAACAGTGTTCTTTGCAGGACAGGTTGCTCAGCACAGAATGGCATCATTTGGCCAGAAAAGTTAAAGGATGCCCAGGCTGCCCATGACACCAAGATGCAGTGCTTACCTGCTAGCATTTCGTTGCCTTACCTGAGCCGGCAGCCTGTTCTAGGTCAGTTGGGCCCGTTCCTAAACAACTGGCCTTGTGATTCAGTTGTGTAATTAGACCCGTATTTTGCCTCAGCCCCAGTTGCTGACACATGTTTAGAAGAGACCCATCAGCAACGTGTCATCCTCAGCTCAGTACCTGTCATGAGCTGGCTTTTGCAACAAAAAGCTTGGCAGCAAACACTGATCGCTTAGAGGAGGAGCAGGTTTTGTGGGTTGCATTTTTCTCTCACTCAGAAGTTAAGTCCAGACCAGCATGAAACTGTTGGAGGGAATGTTTGCCAACACAGTGGAAACGGTGGCCTCGATGAACATTATTTATTTTATGCAACCCCTGCCCCTGTGTCTTTTAACAGGAGCCTGGCATGCGAAAACTAAGCAGGTATAACTTTTGAGAGAACGAGAGAGAGACGAGAGAGACAGAGAGGTGCTCCATTTTTGCACAAGCTGTTGTTAAAGGAATGGGGCCAATGAATTTAAATGCATGCACAGACACCAGGGGTTGGATCCCAGTCGTGGTGCAGACAACTGGGCGGGCAGGAGTGAATATCCCCTCCCTTTCTCACAGCAGTCCTTCAACCCCATTACAGATGCCACCCCTGCTAAATGGGATAGGCTGGGAGGGGAAGGTGGCTGAATAGGAAGGTAGGATTCCCCCCAGATTGAGGGAAGACCACCTTCTTTGAGGAGAGCTGCACTTTCAGAAGCTGCTTCTGCCTAATTTTCAGGGTTCCTCCTGTTCCCCCTGGACCGAAACCGATCTCCTTCAGCAGGGTCCTCCAGCTTTCAGTGCAGCAATCGCAAGAAGCTGCCTTTGGGAGGAAGGCTTGGCCCGTTCTGCTTCTACTAGCCCAGTTGCGTGTGTTGTATGGTAGCTTAAATTTATTCTACAATATCCCTAGAATCTCCATCAACCCTTGGATCGACTACATCCACACAAGAGTCGGTGCAAATGAAGGTGCATTATTTTGCACCTGCACTATTTGTTGCAGGCTATCACTGCCATTATGTGGGCAGACTTTTATTTGGGTGGAAGAGCTGGTACAGCTAACCCTGTTTGGAAATCCTAAACCAGTATCAATTACTTTCTACCTGTTCAGATTGAAAAGCGGGGCAGCCCTTGGCACAAGATGAAAGGTTATAGGCAGAAATGGATGAAATTTGTAGCCACCATTGTGTCTTCTGAGCAAATCAAGACTACCAAGTTTCAGATGCAAAGGTTTAAAGAGTTTCATCCAAAAGCAGACTTTACTGTTGGAGGGGTTAAAAGAGATGCATCTCTCTCCACTTTCTTTGTGGGAATGACTGTGAAAATGGAATGCAGTAGAGCAAACTCGCTTCCCCTGTATACACCAAATCTATCCCTGAAATCTTCTGAGGATGCCTTTTTGGTTGTCCCATGACCAAAGCAATGACGCATAAGCAGGCCTTCTTGGTGGTGGCACCCACCCTCCGGCGCAGTCTCCATGCGTGGTCCAAGAGGTGGAAAGTGTGGCAAACTTTAGATGCTACTTGAAAATGCACTTCTTAACTCAGGCGTTCCCTGACATGTCATTGCACAGCTCTGCTTTACTGTTTCTGTAGCATCTTTAATGTATTTATCATTTGATATTGTTTGTATATTGGCTTTTCTATTGTATATTATGTATTCCTTGTGTAAGATCTGCTTAGAGATCTTTTTGTGTCAAGTGATACCTATAAAGCTGACATGAATAAAATGCATGAAGCCTGGAGAAATGAGCAAACTAGGACAGGGATAAATAATGGATGTGGAGCACACAGTCGCAAAGGCAGCGCAGCTGGAGTACCCAGCATGTCTCCTGTCTGCACCCAGCAGTACAGCCTTCCAGGTTCAACAAGCTTCATCCAGGGTAGAGTCCTATGGACTCTGAAGCTGCCATCCAGCCTGCGCAGAAGAAACGGGGCCAGCTGCCCCTCCTGGATCTCAGAGTGGGAGAAAGTGGGGCATGTGGAGAAGGGAAGAGGCTGGAACAAGGAGCTGCCACTGTTTCCTGCCCTACCTCCTTCCCTTCCACTACCACTAAATCCCACTAAATCTGGAAGTAACCCCCACTCCCACCCCAAAAAGAACCATGGCAGAGATTGCTGGATTCTGTGTCTGAGGCTTGCATGCATCTGTCCCTGGGATGATAAAATTATGTCCAAAACCTCTTGTTACATTCCTGCTCCGAGGAGAGAGAATTAGGGGTGCACAAGAATTTTGTTCCTGTTCCCAAAGCATGCAAACATGTCCTGTTCAAACCTTGAAAGTGAGTGTGAATAGAAACACCATCCTGGAAAAATTTTGCAATTAGCAGAACTTTCATGTGCATTCAAAACTATTAATTTCTGCAGCAGTGCTACTGCCCAGTTCTCAGTACCCACGTGGTCATGCTTCAGCCTTTGGGGACAACATATTAAAAACATTTTTCCAATTGGGAGATGTTACACATTTCTTCCAATAAACAAGTATAACAGCATTTATGCCAAGCTTTACATGACAAAATTCTTGAGCTCCATTCTATTCTGGCTTGGCACATGAAGGCATGGAAAACCCAAAACTAGGGAAATATCAAAAAAGAACTTTTCCCCCGAACCCCCAAAATGAGGAAAGTGTGTGTGTGTTTGCGTGTGTTTATATGGAGAGCACATGTGTTGGGTTCATCCCTCCATTTTTTCTGCCCACACCTCCTGGCTTTCACATTTCTAATTCTGGCACTGAAAACGAGTCACATTTGGAATATGCTCAGACGCACCCTGTTTCTTAATCCCAAGAGCTTCTGCATCTGGCTGCAGTCGGTGGCTTGTGGTGTTCTACTTTGTTTGTTTTTAAAACCCTCTGCAGGTGTTCCAGTTTTGTCCTTAACCTGTAAGGGGAGGAGCATTACAAGGACGATCGCTTTGCTCACTCCACCCTCCTCACTGCTCTCCGTGACTCACAGGGACTGTTTTTGAAACAGGGAGTCTTTCCTAAACTGTGTGGGGAGATCCACCAGATGCTGCAAAATCCTGTTTTTCCAGGGTTCCAAACGGCATGGGAACCATCCATGGGAAGAAGAGGCTCTCCAGCTCAGAAGGGATTGCGCTGGTCCACAGAGGACAAAAGGGGCAGGTGGTGGCGGTCACTGTGCTTCCTCCCATTCCCCATCCAGCCTGCTGCAGAAGAGGAAGTGTCGCCTTAGCTTGTCATGCAAGCTGCACCTGCCAGCATTCTCTCTGCTGCTGATGGAAGGTGCAGAAGCCCCAGCCTCTTGTTTCCTCCTGGCACCCTCTAGCCGGATGTCTCCAACTCGGGAGAATCACGATCATGGCCAGGGTGCAGGGTAAGCATGGTTGGGCACCTGCCAAGGGCCCACACCCCAGGACAGACCCACCAACAAGAGATCTCCGGAGTTGCTCCTTGTCTTCCCCAGTGCAGGTTCCTTGCCCATCCACTTCCCACTGTGGCCCAGAAGGCGGTGGAGATGGCAAGGAGAAAGAGCAGGTCCCTGCAGTTGCTGGTTCCCCATCGGGCAAGCAAGCTAGTGGTAGCAGCAGTAGAAAGAGGCCAAGGGCAATCAGAGCGAGAAGGTGGCTCACTGAGAGAGGGGGTGCGTTGCCAGGCTGCTGCCCCAGTGCCCTCCAAAGAAACAGCTGGCACTGATCACAAGCCCCAGTCTTGTGATGGCGCACACACCACTCCCTCTCCGCCTGCTTTATTACCTCACAGCCCTCTCATGATCCCGTCACTTATTTGAGAATGTCAGTAAGTACTGTGGATGCCGTCCATTAAAGCCACGTGACTAGTCCTGTGGGCCATCACGCACCTTGGGACTTTCATGGCTTTGGGAACAGGACTAGGAGACACTCAGATGAATCTACCTTTCCAGCTGGCATGTGATTTAGTAAGGATTCTGATAGGATTCAGAAATAGCAACTGATTCAAATGCTGGATGAGTCAGTCATGAACAGGAAACATCTTACATTCAGGCATTTTTCCAACACAAACTACTACTGTTAAGCAGATGCTTTTTATCTGAGACCCAGTGTGGTGTCGTGGTTGAGAGCATGGGTCTGGGACTCAGGCAATCTGGGTTCTAGACCCCACTCAGCCATGGAGCCAACTGGGTGACTTTGGGCCAGTCACGCTCAGCCCATCTTACCTCACAGGGTTGTTGTTGTGGGGAGTAGATTGAGAGCAGGAGGAAGAGAATGTGTAAGCTTTGAGTTCTTTAAAAGAAAACAAGTGGAATATAAAATTAATAAATTAATAAATTTGACTGCTTAAATTCCTAACACTGCCTAAATTGACTGCCTAAATAAATTTTATTGACTGCCTAAATTAGTGTTTGAATGAGAATCCCCTGGCCAAAAGCTCTTCGTTCACCTGTGTTTACAGGTATGGCAAGTTCAGTTCATCCATCTCCATTCACCATTTGCCATGTGTTGGAGAACGCTGATGCTTCTCAAATTTCAATCTCCATCTCCAGTCCAAGACATTCTACTGGACAAGATGGTGCCCCAGTCCCATGATGTACAGGGAAGCCAGCTGAACTGGCTACATTTTGCTCACCCCAGTGGTAGGATAGTGGCTTCTACCACACCTGAGGCAGATGTCTAGTGTAGGGAGCCCAGGAATGGTTGTGTGCCATGCACTCCTCTGTCCTAAAGTGGAAGGAAGCAGCCAGGGAGTCTAAAAGGAACAGCAAGCTGGCATATGCCATTTTAAGTGATCTCTGCCTCCTCCCCGAGCCAGACTTGCTTCTCTCCAAACTAATTTTTCCGAGGCTAATTTCCCATGTCTGTTGAACCTTCTGCATTCATCAGTGCATTCAAGCACCCAGCCTGGAGCCCTGCAAGTGTTTTGGACCAAGTTCTCAGCCTTCACCATTGCCTCCAAATGTTCACCCCTTTACTGACATGAACGCACGCTCACCCATTCACTGCACCAACCCCTGAGCATGCGCAGGGCCAGAACACTCAGCAATTTTATCTGTGACTCAGCAACTTCTTTCTTTAACATAGTTGTGTGATGGTACAAGTACCGCAGATTTCAACATAACTTGTGGGAAGTACTGGTGAGAGATGGGAAAAATTGAAGACTTTGGGGAAGCAAGGGCCTTTACCAAAAATATGAGATGGAGGGAAGAACCAGCTTTGCTCTGACAAACTGTTGCAGCTTGTTCCGAAACTTGATTTGGCCTTGCTTGTTTCTCTTCATAAGAGAAAAAGCGGAAGGAAAAGTTCCTTCCTCTTTACAAACATTACTTTTGCAGATCATTTCTCCATCCCATGACAAACTGTGACTTCTGCAGCTGCTAGGAAGCTTTTTTTTTTTTTTTTCTGTCTGTCTTGTTTTTGGTTTGGTTTGTGGCAGCAGATAAAAAGTGGGAAGGCTTTTTCACTGTCTTCAGACTTAGACTGCAGTCCTAATTAAGACAGACAAGGAGATTCTCTTGGAAGAAGCTTGGAGGTTTTGTACGCCCTAATCAATGCAGGAATCTTATTTTTCATTGCACGGCACATGGCAGCCTGTTATTCATGAAGGAGTTTCAAACATTCTGCTAAGAGGGAATATAAACTTTGTGAAAACCTAAAACTTTGCTCATTCTGACAGGTTTAGTTGAAATCAGAGCGATGAATTTATTTTTAGGTATTTAAAATATTGATATACTGCCTTTCTTTATCAAATCACACATCAGTATACAAAACATATTAAAAGAATTAAAATAAAAGGTAAAGATAAAAACAGTAGCAAAACAAATCTACTGAACCAAGAATTAAAACCAGAAAATGCCTGGATTTTGCATTTTCAACAGGAGCCTAAGCACTGTCAAAGATGGGAAAGAATTCCAAATGTAGGGAACTACCACAGAAAAGACCCTGCTCCTGATCACCTTCAGATGTATTTGTGCAGGTGATGAGACAATGAGGAGCCCTTAATCTATAGATCTCGGTGTATGGACAAGTTGATATGGGAGAAGGCATTCTTTCATGTAATCTGTCCTTTAGGTCATGACTGGGAAGGCCACTTACTAGCACAGCGCAGTCTTGGTATGTTTCTGGTCCCCCGTGTCTTCTCTTCTCCTGGCAGGTTTCACTGCATCAGTGCCTCCAGTCAGTCTTGAGCCTGAACCCTCGAGGTCTATGCAATTCCAAGCCAGTCTGTTCATCAGTTACTGGAATATTCCCAGTAACAGAATTTGTAGATAAAGAAGAGTTCATTCCTTAAGGCCACCCAGTGGAGAGCCTGCCACCCTCTAGATGTCATTGGACTCCAATGCCCATCAGCTGCAGCCAGCATGGACAAGAGTCAGGGATGATGAGAGGTGCAGCCCAACACCTGCAGTGCTGTGTTTTCCCCACCCCTGCATTAAGCTGCCTCTAGAGCAGCAGGCCTTGACAGATTGTGTTCCATTCTTTACTGACCTGGAGGATCCTTTGCTTATTTCCTCCAGAATGACAGGCTTTTCGGCAAGAACATTTGCTTTCTCAGATCACTCCTTCAGAGCAGTTGCACGCGAGACGCCCCCAGGGGCCCCTGCCTGCAAGCTTTCCTGCTGCCCTTGCCACCAGCTACTTCCCGCCTCGGTCTCATTGCTTGCAGTGACACTACTGCTCCTCCTCCTTCCCACCACTGTCTGGGCCAAGCAGCAGGTGGATCAAGGGGGAGGAGGAGTCTTGCCAGGGGACCCCGGCTGGGTGGTGGGACCTGGGCAGATGCCCAGCCATGCCGGCCATGATGCCGGCTCTGCCATCGATGACGGCAGTGAGATGAACCCGAGATGCAGCAGTGAAGTGACTGGGTTCAGCTTCTGCGGAAACCCCCTGGGAAGGTGGGTTGACACAAGATCACCGCCAGCCTGGATGACCCTTCATGGAAACACTTGTGCCGCTTTAGGACAGGACAAGCTTTTCCACAAGCCGTCCTGGGCGCTGAGCTGGGAACAGCGAGTGACAGGTCACAGAGTGCAGCACGCCCTGTGCCGACTTTGCACTGCAGGAAGCAGCCGATCATGAGAGCGAGGGAGGCAGAGCTGTGTGGATGTTTCCTTCGACCAGAAACTCAGCGATCCTCTGCTCTCAACGGGCTCAGTCAGCTCCATCTGAAGGAGCCCTTCCTCCATTTTTGAAACCAGAGTATTTAAGCCACAGCTAAGCTGGACCTCATGGAGAAGGAGGTCGCTTTGTGCAAAGAAAAGCAACTCAAGTGTCTTTGGCCACAAAGCAGCAGATCACTTTCAGAAATACTAATGGGAAAAAGTGAAGAGTGTCTCCAGATTTCTGAGGAATCGATACATGACTGGCCATCCTGCAATGGCCCTTTCGCTCATTTGGTTCTGGGAAGTGTCTGGGGGGGCATGGGATATTGTGGATTCCCAGCTCTGAGGCTGGAGACAGCACTCCAACTTTGGACCTGGGAACTGGAGCATGGACCATTGACTCCTTCACAGTCAATGCAGAATCATGCCAACTGCCTCTTCAAGTTTTCACCACCTCAGAGTGGTAAATGGGGGCATTTTTTGGAGGGAGACTGGAGAGGCCATGACATGAACTATCCTGTAACCGCTCCAGCCTGGGTCCCCCGCCCCACCCAGGACCCTCCAGATGGATGGGCAGAAAAGCTCATCTAGAGAATATGCGGAGCACAGTGATGGAGGGGGCAACCAGCTCTCACGCCTTCCCTAGATGCTTATAAGCCTCCCCGTTAAGGGGCTTGCATACCCCAAGGGTAAAACCAGCAAGAGTTTGGGTGCTGTTCCTGCAAAACAGAGCCAGATTCTGGCAGTCACTGGCAATCACTGTGTGTACTTTGTTACATCAGCAGATAGATAATGTTGAAATCCAGAGCATGGTCACTAACCAGTGTAAATGTTCTCTTGAAACAGGACTGAGGGGCAGACTTTAGGCTCGAGGGATCTGCTTTGTTATTTTAACAAACCTCTGAGGTCCACCAACCAGAGCTTCTTGTAAAAGACATAGAATTAAAAGATTATGAGCCCAGGAATTTGTTCTGGGTGACTGAACTGAATGGAATTCATAGTCCTTCCACACAAGAATCCACTCCTGGTTATTCCAGTCTTTCCTCATTTCAGCAATTTCCAGTAAGGGAAGTCTTCTTTTTGCTCCAATTGTTGGCAGTTGGCAGTCAGAATCCTTTACCAAACTATGGCAAATCAACTGGAGAGCTTCAATACATCCAGTTCCTTCTCCAGTGCACCCCTGAAAGAGAGTACCTGTGTCGAGCATCAGCCCAGGTGTCCTTGCTCATGAGCACACCGATCACTGAGATAATCAGTGTTCGAATGTCACAGTCCAATAACAGACATCCTGGAGTCTTGTATTAAGCAGGAGGTTGGAGCCTGTGGCCCCTTCCCACTCAACTATTCTATGAAATCAATGGCCATCAATCTCCTCCATCTGCTTTGAAATGCACAAGAGTAATTGACAAAGGGGCGGATACAGATTTATTTATGCTAAGAGTCAGTTTATTGGAATCCATGGAACAAGTTAGTCACAAATTATTCCAGTGGATTGATCGCACACATGACTAAGTCTGCAGCCCCATGAGAAATACGGGATAGTCCAAATAGTTTCATATCACTTTCATCCAACTCCTCAATGCAACTTACACACCCACAAATTCAATGTACACAGGCCACACACACACACACACGGAGCCTCACAAAAGAGAAGAAATGAGCGAATAAATGCTTAGAAGAAACTCCTGGATTTATTATTTCAAATATTTGATTGCTTTCTAATAGAATCAGGACCGGAAGAAAATAATACAAATATATTGTTAAACAAATATATACAAAAGCATTGTCACTTTATGAAGAATTCTATTTACAACATACATAGTATGCTACTTTAAAAACACAACAGTGATTAAAACAGTACTGGATTGTTTTATAAAAGTTTACAGATTCATCCCATGGGATGTAACAAAAGATGTTCTTGAAACAATTTTACTGCCATCCAAAACAAAGTGTTTTAAATATATTCAGTATCTTCAACAGCAAAGGATGTCTTTTTTCCATAGGAACTTATATTAATTTATAATTCATGACATTCAAACACATGTTTTTCTTCTTAAAACATGGAGTCCCACTGTCATAAATTAACCCATCTTCAGAACTGGCATCAGTCTCTGAATATTGTGCAATATTCTTCTACTAACATACTCCAAATGCCTTACATTTGCAATTACTATTTCTTTGTGATCTAAAAACCATTTCAGTTGATATGCCAGAGCATATTCCATGCTCTTGCACAACTGCCATCCATGTTGATGAGCTTTGAGAACATTCCAGAAAACTTCACCCAAGATGGCCAACTCTAGGACGCCAGTTCCAGCACTTTCTCCATAGCAGCCTAAGTCATAAAAACCTTTCATATGCTCAACAGACTGATGGCTGATTCTAAGAATCTGTTCAAAAGCCACCAGAGTCAGTCAGCTGGTAAAAGATATTCAGGACTTTGATGTGAGCCAGAAGCCTTACATAGCAGCATTTGCAAATGCTGTCCTAGCATTCCAACTTGGGTCAAGAAAAAAACATCAGCTCTGAGCCTCCCCACATGAGCTTGGGCCAACAAAGCAACTCACAATGTGTCCAAGCCCAAAGGACCCAGTGAGCGCAATGAAATAGCATCAAGAAAGCCTGAGAAGTATGGTAAGGAACCTAAAGGAGGTTCCGAAAAAAGATTGAAGCAACAGTGAGCTGCCTTCCCTGGCGTCGAAAACAAGCAATTAATAGGAGCAAGTGGGAGGCTGGGTGTGGAGGACTAGAGAACCTCCTGTCTGTGGCTCTTGGTTGAAGCAAAAATATGCAGGATGAGGAGGGCCAGATGAGAGTGGACAGAGGAGAGTCTGCATTCCAACTAGCCTCAGTCCTACTTTGCAAAGGCAACCTAATGCTACAAACCAGATTTTCTGAGTGGAGAGAAGTCAGGGCGTCTCTACCGAAAGCCACATAGCTATGAAGCTTGCTCTCTGTTACCAAGCAACCACAGAACTGATCTATTACGCACTTTAATAAATCTCAATTAGAAAAGTTCACCAAGCCAGCACGGGCTGGGGGGAGATCCAGACATATCCTTAACTTACCTATTCTGACCCACCAACCAGGTCTCTATTTTTAATGCATATTGCTTTCTTATATATGGACTGGCATGTGCCTATTTATACACAATTTTAATCTAACTTAAGTCTCATTCATTCCCGTGACCTGGTTTGCATATACTGACAATCAAGAGTATGGTTAGAATATAGGTTGGTGGGTGAATTGTGGGTTGTCATTATGTGTGAACTCTGCACCATGACTTAACCATAGGTTGTTAACTGCAAACAATCCAACAATTATCTGTTCTGTTCCAGTTAAACCATAGTACGAGGATTGTAACATAATGAGAGCCCATGGTTTAACAACAATCCTTACTCAGTCCACACTCTGGGTTGTTGTTCTTTGCTGAACAGTTCTCCTCTATGCAGGACTGACTAGAATACAACATGCTGTATGCATTCAAAAGATGCGTACTTATCAGATGCCAAGAAGCAATATTTTCCCCAGAACAAGTAACTTTCCGTTGTTTTGTTTGCTCGTTAGTGGTAATTAGTCAGCACTCCCCAAAGGCTTAGCTTTATAAAATCCTTCTAGTGATAAAAAGCATTGCACTCTTTTTCTTCATCTTTTTCTTCTTCTTTAACAAAGCTGTACAAGAGAAAAGATCTCCTTCTGTCCATCACTGGAGATTCTCAGATTTATTCATAATCAAATGTTGTTGGTTCTCATACAAGGTTAAAGTAGCCAGCTAATGCTCCAAGATCTATGTACAGTGATCGCTGTCTCTTTAGCAGTTCTGATTCTTCAGTAATCCCAAGACTTGAAGAATCTGATAATGAAATATTTGAAAAGAAAAGAGACCATGTTATAAGACTTGTTTTAGATCAATTGACTATGACTTATTTTTGTTCCACTCTAGCTTAAGTTTACTAACTTGGCTTCTCTCCATTCATGACGATAAGTTACGATCCTTTACAATAAAACAGGCAAAATTTGCTCAGGAAAGATGAAGCACAGTGAGTGTTTATGGCTCTGACCACTCCTAACACTGTATAATTCTGGGTGCTGCAGCTCAGAAAGGATATTGCAGAGCTGGAAAAGGTTCAGAAAATTTCTCTCTGAGGAAAAGTTACAACCTTGGGCCTATTTAGTTTAGGAAAGAGGCAAATTTAGTTTGGAAAATATGGCAAGGAAGAAGGGCCATGGTAGACGTGAACCAAATTATGCATGATGTGGAAAATGTGCATAGGGAAGTTTTGTTCCCCTATCTCATCATACCAGAACCTGGAGTCATCCCATGATTCTGAGTGGCAAGAGAAGACTCAGTGTTTTTTTCACGCAGCACATCAAGTGCAGGACTTGGTACTACAGGATGTGCCACCAGCTTGGCTTTAAAGGGGAATTAGACAAACGTCACGGAGACTGAAGCTACCAATGGCCAGAAGTCCTGATGGCTCTGAACCACCTCCAGGATCAGCAGCAGCATGACGGGGGAACAAGAGAAGGAGGGGCACTGGTGGGCTTCCTCTGGGTATCTGGCCAGCCTCTGGGGGAAATGGGATGCTGCACTCCAGAGGCCTCCAGAGAAGAGCAGGGTTCTTGTTGTGTTCTCCCCTTAGTTCCTTGGCAGAAACAATTACATTGAGGATGCTTTTGTTCTGTAAGTCACAGACCCACAGAACAGCAGAGTTGCAAGGGGCCCAGAAAGCCAACGGGTTCAACCCTCTACTAAATAGAATCGAACCACCCCCTGGGAGGGCTGTCTAGCAGCACAGTCTCTCCATGGCGGCCAACTTTCCTGCAAGCATTCTATCAGTCAAGGACCCAGCATGGCACCATGGTGCTCCTACGGGCTCTGCTGCACATGTACAGGTCCTCTGTATCTTGAGGCAGTTTTGCTTTTCGTCTGCTGAACACGAGAGCAGTGAGCAGATGGTAGAGGCAGAGGCAGGCAGGAGTGCCCACCAGCTACTCCAGTCCTCCACAAACTCGTGCTGCAAGGTGGAGAGAAGTGGGCAAAAGGCAGTTGCACCACTAGATCACTGGCCATAAGAGAAGTGGCTGCAACCTGGGAGACACTTGTTACGGGAGGAAGCCCACTGGACACAGCTGGGGCTCATTTCCAAAGAAACACGTGCAGGGCTGCACCGTTAAAGTGCCTGGATGCTGCCACTTCTTCTTAGCAGCTGCCTCAGAGGAGGGCAGCAACGTGATGCAAATGGGAAACTTCTCCTCTGTCAGATCGAATTTTGGGAAATGTGCCTATTGCTGTGTGCAAGCCTGACTGCAACTAACCCTCTGCTTTGGCTCACTTTTTTTTTTTTTTTTTAAGAATTGCTTCATTTAAAAAGGCACGCATGGCACAGTGTTGTTTTAACGCTGATGTGTACTGTTGTTGTTTTCTCTCAATGTGTCGCTTAAAATAACAACAACAACAACAAGAACTAATGTTGCAGATACTGATGAAAATGTCTTTCACAACTCTGGAATCTCTAAAATACTTTTGAAGAACTTCCTGGATGACTCTCTGAGCTTGACATTGAACTGATTTTACAGGAATTACAGAAATGAGGCTAAATCCTCATCCTGTTGAAAGCTTGTGGGATGCCTGCCTTGTCCTGTTAAGTCTCTGAAACCAGCACGTCTCAGTCCTTCAACTGGGGTGGGGAACCTCTTTCAGCCCAAGGGCCAAATTCCATTGCCGAAAAGCATTCCAGCAGTGGGAAGGGCCATGGCCAAAAATACCAACGTGTCTTGTTTAATTCTCTCACTGCCAGTAACCGAGCTGTAGGAAAGGCAGGTGAACCTTTTAGAACTGGAGCGGGGGGAACCTGCCCTGAAGCCAGATGGCCGGTGCTTGAGGAGTGGGCATGGGCCGCATCAGGACTCCTGTAGGGCCGCACCACAATTGCAGGCAGGCCTGGAGCTGACCATCTGCAGCCTGAGCTTAAGCGCCTGCAGCCCCGCCATAAACCTCAACCTGCTCATAAGCACAGAAGCTGCCTGGAAAAGGCGTGCGCTAGGACAGCTCGTGTCATACCAGCAATGTTCTCAGGCAGTTCCAGCTCCTTCTGGCTCAGCAGCCTTTTCCTTTCAAAGAGGGCTGAATCCAAGCTCTGGCATCGAGGTTGCTCCTCCCTCGGCGGGTGCAAAGCCTCATGCTTCAGCAGCTCCGTGGCCGAGGGCCTCTGATTCAGGTTCCTTTCCAGGGCAGCTTCCAGGAACTTTCTCATGCTGCTGCTGCAGTCTTCAGCAATGTCCTCCAGGGGTGGGGCTTGCTTATGGATCTGCTCGAAGAATCAAAAGAAGGAGCTTTTAATGCAATGCTAACCAAGAGCAAAAGGAGGAGCTCTGAGAGATGGTGTGTGTGTGTGTGTGTGTGTGTGTGTGTGAAGGGTAGGGGGTGTTTTGACATTTGGGTTTTGTAAAGACACCGCCCTAGGAATTTCCTTGCCTCAACCCATGCTTTGGAAAACTGCCACTCTTCCACGACAAGAAGCCAGTTTTGTGCGGAAACAAGGAACCCAAAAACCAGCTTTCAAGTTCATGCTGAGGCCTTGCAGCCCTAGCTCCGTCATTCAGGCAAAGGAACACAGAGTAACTGGCAGAGGGTGATCCGGTGTGGGGCCACAAAAGGAGCGCTGACTGGCACTGCGTGAGTAATAGCGGACTGACGTGACACAGTCCCCACAAACTCCCAGGCTGCCAGCACGCTTCAAGCAGCGGCTTTACACCTCAGGCTCACACCAGACGGATACCTGATCTCCTTGAAAGAAGTCTGCACAAGATTTAATTCTTTTCAGTGCTCCATTTGTGCTACTGTATAGGAAGAATTCTTTCAAGGGAGAGGAAGATTGCTTTTTAATGAGCTATGCTCATGAGATTCCCCCCTTCCCAGCTGCGGTTTGCAAAGCTCATGATCTTGGAAAGGGGCTGGCATTTGAGCTCATTCCCGCGTGGCCAGATCCTTTTTCCGAAGTTCACATCCGGCCTGTGAACTTCACAGCTTGCACTTTCCACCCTCTCCCTCTCAGACCAGAGATAAACAAACGTCATCAGTCTCCCTTCTTGCTCATATTTCCTCAGTCTCATGGCAGTTCATTAGATCAAAGCACCAGCAACGCAGTTTCCTTGACAGACCAACATGGACGAGGCTTTCTCCCCATGGAGCAGCTCAGTCTGAGTCTGGGCTGCACCAGTCCAGACTGCAACTGGGGGCTCACAGAGCCAAATGCTGTCCTAAATGCCCATGCGACTCCTCCCAGACACATGCTGGGCGAGGCCGGTTGTGGGGCTTCATTTTCAGAAGAGCTGTAGTTGTAGGAGAGGGAGCATAACTGAAATTCCCCATCTGCTAAGCAGGCGCAGGGAGGCCCAGGTTACAGGCTCTAACGCTTGGGCTTGATGGGCACATTGGCCTGGTGGGAGTGATGTGGGCCCTCTCACAGCCAGCGGCAAAATTCTTCATTCCCCAGAAAGCAGACTGGCGAGACAGAGAGAAAAGTAACCTGCTCCAGATCTTAAGCACAAGGCAGAGATGGGGCTGGAGCTCCCGAACATAAAACCGCTCTCTTCCAGGATGGCAACCTCCCAGGTATTTTTTTTTTACTTGAAGCAAACTAAACTAAGGAATGGCAGGGAGCCTTGCTTTAATTCAGACAACCCTAACTCTTGTTAGAGCTGTCTGAACTGGCCCTGTGGATTTAGACTTTGGCTGAATCCAAAGACCCTCTCTCTTTTTCTGTCTGTGTGTGTGGGGGGGGGGCAGGGGGGAGACCAACCAACCAACCAACACACATCTATACTTACGATATACAGGTAGGAAGGGTATGCCGTGCGAGGATAGCGATTCACCCATGGCGGGACGCCCGTCTGCATGTGAATGATGGTTGTTCCCAGGCTATAGATGTCAGCCTTTGTGGTGTGGCCCCGGCAGAGGATCACTTCTGGACTCATGTAAATCTGCAAAGGGAATCCAGAGGGGAGATGAGTCCCCTGCCATCATCAAGGCCAACCAGGGCTTGCTGTACAAAAGAGGGCACTGGAAAGAGACATGGGGAAGAGGGAGCCCAACGGCTTGCCAAGTGGTGCAGTGCAGCCAGGCCTCCAAGGGATGCCGCACCAGCATCCTTGTGTCGGCAGGAATGCTGACATCAGTGCCTCCCCACCCAGACTTCCCTGTTCTCTCCGAGCTTGGCTGCAGCCCTCACAGTAGCTGAGCGGGAAATGAGCAGCAAGGGATCACCCACTGCTGCAATGCAATGCATTCTGGGATGGCTTGCGCAATTAAAAAGCTTTCACTCACGAAAAATTCTCCTTGTCTCATTCATATAGTGCCAAAGCATGGCCTGCATTACATCTGAAACGCCCCTACATTTGCAGAGCAGAGGTGTCTTGGCAGCCTGACCTTGCCTCATCTTGGAAGCTAAGCAGGGTTCGGCCTGGCTGAAATCTGGATGGGTGACCCGAATGCTCTGAACTGCCCAGACAAGCTTTGACTACACGTGGTACGGAAATGTAATAATTCTAGACCAACATGGCAGCCTTCAAATTAGATTGCAAAATTTTGAGGAGAGGGATGTCACGTAACTAAACAGAAGTCTCATTTCTGTACCATCCCAAACAACAGTGACTCTACTCAATGTCTGATCGTCCAACTCAAACTTGTTTTCCTTATCAAAGAGAAAAGGGGTATCCAATCCACTGGGGAAGTTCACCATAGCAATGCATGGGAGATCACAGCAGATCTGCTCACTGAACTGGGCCTTCCCCAATCAGTTCTTCCTCATTTATTCATAACTACAAGGGTGTAAGTGAAAGGGCAGCCAGGTTTGCTTCTCACATGGATTCCTTACCTCTGTTCCTCGGAGCTCTTTGGGATAGTAAATATCCTCCGTGGTTTGAACGCTTAAACCAAAATCCACCAGAACTGCTTTGGTTGACATGAAAACAATGTTGCTTGCTAGAAACAAAAGGGGACAAATGAGCTCTCGGGAACTCGCACCACAGAACACAGCATGGGACTGACTCTCACCGCATGCAAACCCTGCCGTATGTTTGAACTATGGGTTGTTAAAAATTAGCAAACCAGAATCTCCAACACTACAACAAACGATAGGTTATCCCCCTGAGTTGTTCGTGATTAACAACCCCCAGCTAGCCCACAGTTAACCATAGAGTTCAGATATAATGACAACCCAAGATTCAACAACTCATACTCTGGGTTGTTATTACATGTTGACCAGGTCATTCTTTTGCTTATTTAACAGATATGTATCTTTATTTCCTACCACTTAGTTTATCAAGGCAGCCTAAACAAGACAGGGCACTTACTGTTATGCTCCCTTCATATGAAGATTCATTGGGCAACTTTACTAATGATAGCTGGTTAAGACTTTGCCATTACATAAAATTGTAGGGGCTACGGATAATCACCCCTTGCCCTGCTTGGCTTTGACATACTTTACACTGCTGTCATTTTTATGACATTGCTCTTTTATTAGGTTTTTAACCGTGTCATGTTACTGCTGCACGAATGGACCTTGCAGATCCAAAGGGACAGAGAGTGTGTCATCATAAACAAGGAAAATCTCTGAAGGAGCCCCAGGATTCTCTTGGACAGTTTATAAGACACCAACTTAAGGACAAGCTCTAAACCAGAGGCTTTTGACACCATGCAGTGCTAGTGGCTTTATGGGAAGGCCAGGTCCTCCAAAAAGGCAAACCTACGTTTTATATCCTGATGTATAACGCCCTTGGAGTGAAGAAATTCAAGGCCTTTGAGGATATGCTTCGTCACCCAGATGATCTCAAATTCTCTCATGGGCCCACAGCTTTCCACCTTCTCCAGGACCGAGCCTCCTTCTCCAGCCTCCATGAATAGGTGGATCGTCTCATCCCACAAGATGACCCCATACAGCTCAGCAATATTTTCATGGCGAAAGCAGGCCTGGATTTCAACATCTGATGGCTTAAACTGCTCCACTGGCACCTAGAGGAACCAAATGTTGGCAGATTTAAGAATGCAGCCAGAACAAGAACGAGACAGAAGCTGCTCAGGTAGAGTTCAAGGCATGTATTTGCATTCACCATGTGGCTGCTGGAGAAACTACATTTAGACTGCACTTTCCTCCCTCGCAAAGGCAACAAAACAACAGGCCCAGTGTTTATTGCGCTGGTACCAGAAGAAGGGCCGTGCTGGATCAGACCCACCTAGTCCCACTCTGTGTTCCTTGGGAAGCCCCCAAGCAGGACATGGGGCAACAGGGCACTGGTCTTGAGAAGGAACAGCCCTCTGATCCGGGAGGTAGCACTGAGCCATCAGGACTAGTCGCCCTCGGCAGCCCAGTCCCCCAGGGATTTGCTGAACGCCCTTCTGAAGCTGTCCAGGTCGGTGGCCATCGCTACCTCCTGTGGCAGTTCAGCTGCATGAGGCAGAGAATAAGCCTAGTGAACCCTGGCGTGGCCCCAACATAAAAGAGACCGAGAAAGGAAATCCATACCAGTTTGCAAGCCATCCGCTTTTTGGTTTCAGTGTCTTGGGCCAAGTAGACTTTCCCGAATGCTCCTCGTGGAATGAAGTCAGTCCCAATATTTTGGTAGGCGAGCTTCCATGGGAACAGGAGCACGTCTGAGTCAATCCGATAGCGTCCATTTTTGGGATTGATCTATGTTTAAAAAATTAAGATGGGGTGAAATGATAACAAGTCCATTTTTAACCAGCAACTTGTACTCGGATAGAATAGTCAATTAACTGGGTATGTAGATACAGCCTGAATTAGACTATTGGCTTGTCTAGCTGAATGCCATCTACTCTCGTACTGGCCTTCTATGTTCATGCACTCTTCCATCAAGATATGGCCTTCCCATAACAGAACTTCACTTTGCCTGAGCCTTTTTTTCTCAATTCAAAGAAGCCCCATGACCCAAGGAGCAGTCTTTATATAGAACGATCAGATGGGAACAGCGTGTGGAGCAATGCGTTCAGTTCACCCTGGAAATATTTACAATTCCAGGCTGTGATTTGACTGCTTTCCTGCATAAGTGGCACATAATTGTCTGGCAACAACAGCTTGGTGGATAGACTAATACGGAGCATTTGCGTAATGAGTCCACCTGGTAGCTTGCTCCTTCATTCCTGGAACCTGCTGGCCGGTTGCTTCACTAAAGGTAAACAGTCTGTTTCAACATTTCTTTCCATCAGAGCTTGTGCAGGGGAAAAGTGGGTGAGTGGGTGGGTAAAGAAGCAATTTCTCCAAAATAGACTGAGCAGATCAGCAGAGAGATAGACAATCTCATTACATCACCTACTCCAATAAAGGATTGAATTGCAGATTGAAACAACAAAAGGCCAAAACCCTGAGGATAGATCCTTCAAACAAATCCCTTCACACAAGGAAAAGTTCAGAATTCCTGAAGGGTGAAAATAAGACTACCAGGACTAGTCAATGGTTGGATTAGTTAACAATTTAAAAATCTTTGCATCAGCTAAACAGAACCACCACGACCATCCGCTAATTAGGCAGGTGTTTTCTTTTCTAAAAAGTGAATTAGAGCAAAATTCTGTGCAAGTTCAGAGAGAAAAAAATCTAAAACTCTCAGGATTCTTGAAATTGGAAGATCTTTTTCTGTGTACACATGCATGGAACTGCACATTTGTATGGGCTGCATCCGGCAGTGCCCTTCCACAAAAAGCAAGAGACTCTCCCTTTGCAGAAGGGCTTGGACTTCGCAAAAACAACAGAGAATTTTGCGGCCCCTTGAAAATGAACACATTTGTTATGGCATAAACTTTTCCGGCTATGGCAAACTTCATCAGAAATATCGAGCAGAGGCTTCTGCTTACAGAAGAAGAGAGAAGGCAAATTTCTGTTCACCTTTCTGCTGCCCACCACCCATCCACCCTCCCGTTCCATTTTCCATGCTGCACTGGTGGGCCCCGATCCCTATAAGCTGGATTTTCAGAACTGGAAAGAGAAATCTCCCTGTTCCATTAGCAAGGGTGCCCACTGGATTAAAAGTCTTTCTGAACAGAACTGGACTGTGCCCAATATAAATAGTTATGGCCATGTGTGACCCAGAGAACTAAAGAAAACAACAGACACACCCAATTAACAACACGAACAGTGACAACACTAACAGCACAAATCAAAAGGGAAGGGCACACTTCAGCCTACACCACCCCAAACTAAGGGAATTAATTATACTTTAGAGCAAAGGCTGCATTGCCACATTGTGATCGCAGAGAATTAGCAAACATGGTTTAATGGGTGTGCAAACCATGGTTTGTGTTAATGTGGTTTCTGAATTGACCAAGCTCCAGCGGTGGCTGTGTCTGGAGACAAGGAGTCCTTGCCAAACTGAAACAAGAGAAAGCCAAGGAGCACCAGCGCTGGCTTCCATGAAACTCCAACTATGGTCTGGGCTCCAAGCTACAGTCTATGCAAAGCACAGCTTGGAAAGGTGTCTTCACTGAGCCAAAGCGGTAACTCTTTGTGACCCCAGAAAATTGGGCCAGTGGTGGCAACTGCAAGGAAGGCCATGGTTGTCCTCAGGCGTGGCAACATGCTGCCTGTGGGTCTTGCTTCTCCGACCTTTTACTTCATGCCTGTGCATATCACCAACATTTTGGGGATCCCACCTTCCATTTTTTTTAAAAAAAGATAGCATTTAATTCAGAATGGCTGGTCTGTGCCATGCATTTTCAGTACCAGGTGGGTTAGCCCTGGTCATGCACCTAAAGCCAAGCATCCAGTGCTTTAACACTGTCCTGGCCTTACTTTGGAGCTCTACATTTAGCAGTGATGCTGTTTCTTACTCAACCCCTTGGAGAGAGCCGATGACCTGGGGCCGCATGAGGCTCTCAGCCTCGTTTCATGTGACATATCGTGGTGGGTGGCAGCTACACTATCCCTGACCTGAATTCAGCCAACTTTTGCCTCCGGACACGCTCAGAGTCAGACTTGGCTCCACCACCAGCTGCAGCCTTTGCTTGATTTTTTGTGGGTCATTAGCACATCGCAGGAAAAAGACACTCCCCACCTGGTGTGATCAAGGTTGCTTTCTGGGTTCATCTGTGCCTCACATTTGTTAATTCAGCTTTCCCTGATCTGGTGTTGGCCTACAACTCCCGTCACCCGCCGCCAGCACTGGCCATGCTAGCTCTGTGTTATGGGAGTTGCAGTCCCACACATCTGCAGGGCATCAACTTGAGGAAGGCTGTGCTGAATCAATGGCATTATACTCAAAGCCTTCTCTATTGCAAAGGCACATTGCATACTAACCACCACACTGAAGAATCTGCTCCCAGGTTCCGGAACAGGGCGGCCAGCAGTGCCAGTCCAGGCCCAAAAACTGCCTTGCACTGCTCTTCTCCCAGCAGCTTTGCAAAGCATGCCTTCAATGGCCAATGATATCTGCCCATCTTCAGCATGCAGATTTAACCCACAAGATTCAGAGAGTTTGGCCTATAGCTGTACCGTCCTCAACTGGATCCAAGAACGGGAGCACAAGATTCCCCAGACTGCTGAGAAATCCAGCTCAGGCATGGGCAACTCACGAATTCTCTCTCTCTCAAGAAACAACAGAGCGTCCCACGGCGGCTCTGTCCACGAAAGCTTATGCCAGAACAAATGTGTTCCTCTAGCAGGGGCCATGGGGATCTTTGTTCTTCTTGCTGCACAGATTAGTTCAGCTGTTCCTCTGAAAACTGGATTCCTCTTATGGTACAATCCTATGTATGTTTAGGCAGAAAAAGCCCTACTTCTGCACCCTTAGTTATTTGTTATAACGCCGCTCCTTGATACAGGCTGAACAGGCAGACACTGGAAATGCTGGCAAGGGTGGGGGAAATTACCGCTGGACTGAGGTCCTTGAAAGGGCCACATACAGTTAAAATTGTGCCATCGCTTTCCTCAGGAATTTCCAGTAGCTCACCAAATCCAGAGAGGAGCTACAGCTCAGTGGTACAGCTTTTGCTTCACACGCAAATGTTCCCAGACTCAGTCCTTGCCATTTACAGACAGAGCAAGGACAGACCCTGATGGAGACCCTGGCGGGTCTCTGCCAGTCCACACTGAGCAAGATGGACTGAGTATCAGGCAACTTCCCACATCCCTGTGAGTTTCGTCTGCCAATATTGGAATTTAAGCACGCAGGCTGTATCTGACCATTGTGGGAAGCCAGAAGCAGGGTGAGTGGGCAGGGAAAACAAGCACTCCCCCCCCCCCCGCCCCCGTCCATGGGATGGGCTAGTTTCAAGCAGGGAAGGAACATCAACAAATCCATGAACCAGTGTGGCCCAGCTTGGCTGGCCCCAGCTCTCCAGGCCGCCACCTTTAAGCCAGCGTATTGATTAGCAAATCCCACGGCTTGCAGGAGTGCTCCAACTCAAATAAGCACATGCATGACCACAGCCAGCATTTCAGGGAAACAGCATACCATATTTAATAGGATCCCGGACTCTTGTCTTCTGGGCCGGCAAAACTGCTTTGCCATGTTGGACACCTGATTCACGAACACAAGCAAGTCTTCCACGGTCCCATACTTGACGGACGACAACAAGGACACCTCTCTCCTGTTGAACAGCAAGGAGTCTGCACGTTCCTTGTTTTTGTTCTTCTCCGGGTGCAGTGTGAGGAGGCCATCTTCATAAACGTCCAGGTCTCCATTCGGGTAAAGCTTATCCATGATGTCGATCACATCAGACACATTTAAGTCTGTTAGCAGTAAGTCAATCTCCTCTTTCTGGTCACTGTCAGTGCTCATATACTCCATTGCTGTCCGTCCCCTTCTCCTTCCTCTACCTATAATTGGCAAGCAAAAAACAAAATGCAAGATAAAAGTCCAAAGCTGCTTAAAGAGGGAAAATAAGAGATTTAGATTCTAGGTAATAATTAGTGGAACAAACATCCATCTCATGAGAAAACTGAACAGCTGCATATTCATAGACTGCAACCTTGCACATAGTTTTATGAACAACCATCCACAAGCTTTTAGCCACTTCTTTAAAGTAACAGGACTAAAATGACTGGGAGAGATTTTGACACTGGGCACAGTCCAGAGTTGCACAAGCTTAAATTCCACTGAATTCAAGGGGATTAAATGTTTATTAAATTATCATAGATTTCACGAGTCTGTGCTCCTTGCTCCTTGTAAGCCATCCCGAGACTTTTTTAGTAATGGATGACATAGAAAAACTATAAATAAATAAATGAATGAATGCTTTATCTGAGGACAACCAAAAAGCAAATTTATGTGCAGGTAGCAATTCCAGTAGTGCTAAAGCAGGATAAAACTTGTAATGGGTTGAATGCAATGGTGGGCATTTTGTAGACTTCCAGATGTTTTGCCTACAATTCCTATCAGCCCTAGGCAGCAAAGCCAATAGGCCAAGAAATTGGGAGGGCAACAAGTTGTCCACCCTTGGGCTAGTGGAGGGCTAGGGTTAGGGTGAAGGGTGGGCAGCGCTCTCTTGTTGGACAAGGAGAATAAGTAAAGCCACTCTTTAAGGTATAAGGTGGAATGGCTCCCTAGGTAATCCTTCCCTGAGCACCTTTTTCCTGAAGTTGTACTGCTGCTTCTGCAAGAGGAGTGAAGCCTACGGGGACAGACTCTGTCCTGAATTTCTCCTCACCTACATCCATCCAAACAGCAGAGCTAGAGAAAGTGATGCCAGCACCAAGAACTGAGAAGAGAGGGGAGGATGGGGGTAGCCACTCAAGTCCCAACTTAAAAAATAAAAAACAAAAAAGCCTTCAAAACCCGCCAAAAAAATATTTAGGGCTGGGGAAAGTCCCACTACTTGTTTCACTCACTGCCTGGAACCTGCCTGGCCTTTGTTCTTATTTTTATTTATTTATACAGTGCTTTTTCTGGCACACTCTAGTGCATAAGCAGCCTGTCAGCACAGAGAAAGAGGACGACAGAGTATCAAGTAGCACAGGCTACAGGGTGGGCATGTCTTGTGTGGCATACCACGAATCTCAAGTACTATTTATTTATTTATTAAAACATTTTTAACTAGCCAAGGAATGCCTGCAGCTTCCCAGCTGACACAATCCATGGTGCAGCCATGCTGACAAGGTTCAGAATACCCCAGAAACAGAACTTCTGCCTTAGGAGGAGACCTCTGAAAGATGGCACAGTCCCTCTCTTGCATTGCAGAAATGGTGGCTGGAAGATAAGGAAAGGATGGGGCTCCCTCTGGATTGTGCCCACTTACTTCACCCACAAGCACCACTGCTACTTTCTGTGTTACAACAAAGACCTGATGCTATGGCTGAAATACTCTTGATATTATGCCATCTGCCTGCAAAATTGTAAGCGTTTTTCAGAAATATGTAGTGCAGCTTTAAAAAGAAGAAGCAGGCCTCCACATTATGGGAGTTCTGCAATTGTATAGAAATTATATCATATGGTTAGTTCTTTCTGGACTTTCCTTCCAGTTTGTATTTCTTTTGTTTCCTTTTTTAAAAAAATACAAATTCTTGACATAGTTTCAGTAAGGGAACTGGAATGGGATGCGAACTTACAGGAATCCAAAACTGACATGCCAACTAAAAGCACCTCCCAGTCCACAATCAGAAGGAACTTTCCTATTCATAACACACTCCTTAAAAACCTGGAAAAACAAGGATTGCATTATTTTAGACAATCAGATGACTGGAAATCCCCCAACACACGCATAGCTCCATGGACAACACACTCACATTGGGAAGAAGGAAGCGGAGCTTGAGCAATTACCAGCAGCAAAAATGCCAGACATTTTTCTGGTGTTATATTGAAAAGCAAAAGTCAGATCTCCCAGCATCAGTTCACAGATTGCGGACAGCATGCTGGTGTTAATGGCAGAACTTCTATAAAACTGCACCCATCTTCGAAGAACTGCTCTGTTGTGGTGAGCTCTTCTGGCACCGAAATCATTAGCTAAATCAGAACTCTCCAGAGAAAAGGGTAATTCTCAATGGAAAGCTGAGATGCATCACAAATTGAGATTATCTCAATCTCAGGCATCGAAATACAATCAAAAATAGACTTCTTTAGCACAAATGGCCAACTGGAATAACACAGCGCATGGGGTAAGTGAAACTATTTTTGAACAGGAGGTCTCTAGCATAACTTACAAACAGATCAATATATGGATATTTGGGGTGCCTTTGTCCAAGTATATGTGTAATTATTCTTAATAACAACAGTATGCTCTGCTACATACTAACATATAGGTATACAAGATCAAATAATAAATAAACGCACAATATAAATGTAACTGGTGCTATGGAACTATTTCTTAGTACTATGCAAATATTGCCACTTGTCTTTTGTAATGGTGTGGTTTGGTTTTTTTTGTATTGCACAATGAAAAATAAATACAAAAAAAATGACCTTCCTTTGAAAGAGGGCTACATTTTGTCCTATCTGCCTGAATGTCTCTTGACTCACCTGGCTTGCTCAACACGATCACATGTCTGACAACTGGACAGTGACACAGATAGAGAGAGAGAGAGAGAATGAGAGAGAGAATGAGAGAGAGAGAGAGAGAGAGAGAGAGAGAGAGAGAGAGAGAGAATGAGAGAGAGAGAGAGCAGTTACCTGCTCCCAAGGTCAGACAGGTGATACCTGATCTACTGGAGCTGTCAGACGGTGAGCAGCATGCCCAGCTATGGCAGCATGCCTAGCTCTGGTTTCTGGCCAAGATGCTTATCTGCATCACCTGGGCTAGAGAGCTCTGGCAGAACTTCCTCTTGGGATACTGGGAGAACAGGAGCAACAGAATCTAAGTCAAAGGTTTATATTATGGCTGAGTGTGGCAGCCCCACATCAGCAAAGAGATCAGGCCCAAATGTACCTCTGTAGGGAGCAGTTAGCAATGCTCAGGAATTGGGTCAAACATAAAGGGAAGAGGCAGGGATGAGAAACACACATGGAAATGAACGGAAGAAGGAAGGCCCCACTCATTGGCAGGCTGATTTCAACCATATGATGCCATTTCAAAGCAGAGTAAGGAGTCTAGCGCTGAAGCTCACCACCACCACCACCAGTTCTCAGATTGTTCAGACTAACGATGTCATAGGTTCCTAAGACAGAGGTGCCATGCTACCTATGTAATGGGAGGGTATTCTCTCAAGAAAAGAAAAAAATCAATTATGTGAACCCCTTCACAGTGTTTCTAACTATTTAAGTTCCATCATTTCCAACCCCTATTTTAGGATGGTTTTCCCAAGTCATCTATGCTTTTATGGTGTCCAGATGTTTTGCCTTGCTTACTTTTGCAGCTTTGGCTCTCTAGTCCTGCAACTCAAATGTCATATTGGTACACTTCACATCTAGCACTTGCTGTGTCCCTGAAATATACGATCCAAAGTGATGCAGTTATGTGTATATTAAAGCCTGCACACACAGAATCGGGACAATGGCCAGTCTGGCCGAAAGCTGCTGGCTATGGTTTTACTTAAGGCAGAGGTGGGCAATTTATGGCTTTCCAAATGTTTTGGCCTGCAATGCCCATCAGCCTTAGCCAGCATAGCCAATTGGAAGGATGATGGGAGTTATAGGCCAAAACAACTGGAGGGCCACAAGGTGCCCATCCCTGGCCTAAAGACATGTTTGTCCCAAGCCCCTAACCTCCTTTGCCTGGTTCTCTCCAGAGAAGAGAGACTCCCACCATCCTTAGCCAACATGGGCATTGTAGTCAAACACATCTGAAAGGCATCAAGTTGGATATATATGAAGGCTAGTATATATGCCCCACCCTCAGCCTGGCCAATGTAAGCAAGGCTAAAATAATGCTCCCAGTTGGAACGTTTAATGCAAGTTCCCCTTTAGCACTCCAGGAACTGAGATATACAAAGAGAATCCTGCTTGCCAGGTGAACAGAAAAAAATCCCTAAACTTCAGAAATAACTCCCTAGACTTACTTCGCAAGTAAGAGATCAAAACTTCCTTGTACGCAAAGAGATCTTACAATTTATAAAATTCAGAGATGTAGAATTAATCAAATATCACAGGCAGTAAAAGGACAGCACTGGTAGGGCTTCTTGGCATCTGTGAATCGAGAAGAAGCACACTGCAGCTGTTAAAGAGCTGTCAAATCACCAGTGCCATTTAGCTTTGAACATGGCACAATTCCCTTTGCTGTATAACATTTGCTGTGTACCTTGTAACAGACTTACTCAACCTGCGGCCCAGATGTTTTGGACTACAACTCCCACAATCCCCAGTCAACTCTTACAGCAGATGACTACTGTGCACAGGTTGATACCACCAGTGAAAGAACTCCTTTAGTGCTTCTTTAACGCTACAGGATCCTGGTGCCACTGTTGAGAATTCTACAGAATAGTTTGACCTTCTACTTCTCCAACAAGTGCTGATTCGGCAGTAAGTTCCCAGGAATTTCATGTGTAACAAGGTCACAGGAGGGATTCTAAATGCATCAAGGTCACATGCCTAGGAAACCTGAGCTCAGGGGCTTGCCAAGTGAACCTTGGCCTCCAACTTCCATTGTTCTCATCAGCATGCCTAAAATGGCAATGCAAAGGTTAATCTGGCAGTGGATAAGAAAGCAGCCCTTGGCACTGCTATCGACGTATTTTGCCTGGTTTGTCTGATCAGTGAACCCAACTGTGTCAATTTAGGGTGATGCCAGATCAACAATCCTTGGGCAGACCAGCAGGGAGCTCTCAGGGTGCAGGAAGATTCGTGCTGGACCTGACCAAACATCCATCTAGCCCAGCATCCTGTCCACGCATGACCCAAACAGATGCCTCCACAAGAAGCCACAAGCAGCACATGAATGATGATAAGAGCACCCTTCCACTTGCACTGTGCAGAAGTAGACCGTCTTCCTTCGGTTCATGGGCCTCAGAATCCAACTCATGGATGTCATCTGACCACAGAAAATGTCTATTCCTTTTATGGTTCTCTGCCCCAAAGCTCTGGGAAGGGCCAAGCCATTTCTGAGAAGGGGCATCCATGCTGCAGAATGGGTCGGCCTTCTACTAGTTTTACATTCACCTGAGTGGTACAGCCCTTCCCTCTGCAGCTAAATGGCAACCATTGTGCAAGGGGAGTGGGGGACCCCTTGACAGAACTGCACACCTCATTTTAAAGTGAAATGGGGGGTCGTCCCTATGGCAGATTCAGCAGCAGAGCAGTGATGGCGGCCATGTGGCACTTGTGGCCTGTGAGCTGAGTGCTGACAAGCCCAGTAGAGAGACTCCTGGAGTCGTTCTTGCTCAGTGTCCAGACTGCAGCAACACAAATAGCTCCTTCAGCGTTTCCACCCATTTACTGATTTGCATTCCACCCTTTCCCCTCCCAAAATCAGTTCTAAGCTGAAGCAACTGAACCACAGCACGGCCTTTCTGAGCTTCTGTCTCCCCTTTGCTGAACGTGGACAGGGTGGGGTGACTTCCTGAAAAAGGCCACGACACGTGAAGAGAGGTTATTTCAGGCCTCGTGGGGTGCATCCAACCTTTGCAACCATCTGCACACCACAAAGACTGCAAGCTCAGACACAAAGCGTTGTATAACTCCCAGCGTTCCCCAGACCACACAACCGGTTGTTGTAGGACCCTTTTCTGTCTAAGCAGGGATAGAATTGGGCCTCAGTCACTTAAAAGGATTTTAGTTGGGCCAGCCACTGGCTGTAGAGCAGCATTCCTCAAATGTTCTGGCTAGAGCAGGTGGAAGTTGTAAGCAAAAACATCTGGAGGGCAAAAAGCTTGCCACCCCTGATCTATCTAAACTGCAGACCACAAAGCCAACATCATCTGGTCAGATGTCTATGGACTTTTCCACTTCTTCCACCCACACTTTGCTGTTTTGTACCACCTAATCTGATAGAGTTCAGAACTCAAAAGCTTGAGCAATTTCATGGAATTTCAGTTCTATTGTGAGTGAAGGATCTATAAATTCCAGAGAATGCCTGCATTATAGATCTTCAGACCCTGCTTTCTAGAAGCAACAGAGCCATGAAGCAAGACAAGAGCAAGCATATATGGGACAGGTGCTGCACACCACCCTTGAGCAAAAGCATGACCTCATTGCTGAAGCAAGAACCTCCTCCTTCTTGGTTACTACGTTTCTGATTCATGCAACCAGCTCTGAGCAAGTGACTCAGGACCGGAGCATCCAGACAGCCACGGCATGGGAGGCTGAGGCTGTGAACATGCTTTGACCCACTCCACTCAAAAAGCAAGGCAAAACTTTGCAGATGATACTATCCCTGCTTCCCAGCTAGGCATCTGTACATAGGAGGCTGCCTTTTACTGAGGCAGCGCATTCTTCTTCCTAGATTAGCATCAGTCACTCTATATTATTGACTATTAAAGATGAGAAAAACCTGTTTGTGGTCTTGGGGAGCTGCTGATATCATCCTAACCGGGGACCTTTTGCATCCAAAGCGCTCTTGGACAAGCTCTCCTCAAATGGCAATGGTAGCACCGCAGCCTTTCCCAACCTGGTGGCTTCCAGACGTGATCGGCTGCAGCCACCAAGTCACAGCCACTGGCTGTGCTGCTTGGGAATGACAAACCTGCAGTCCAACACCTCTAGAGGGCATTGGGTTGGGGAAGGTTTGCCAAATGTATACCAGCTCCTTACTTTTCCTGGGAAATTCAGGAGTCTCAAACACTCAAAGAAATATCCATGGAGACATAGGTGCAGAGCCTTCTTAGAAAGCCAGAATTCCCCAGTGAAATGTCCCAAAGAAACAGAAAAAGGTGACTTTCACTTTCCAGTTAGCTCAGGGGAGCAGCTGATCAACTCTGCCTGTCACTCTTCTTGATACAAATTCACCTATGAGGAAAGCCAAGAAGAAACAGCAAGCTGAAAAGAAATGCCTGCAACTTCTGCATGCAATTTTTACTGATTCAACTTCTGCAATGCTGCCTCTTTCAAGTTCTCTCTCTCCCCTCCTTGTTTTGGCTTCTCAATCCCCATCCAAAGTTCTAATGTGCAAACAATATGGTCTCTCTCTCTCTCTATCCAAACACCTGAACGCTGCTGCCCCATCTCTCCTCCAAAACTTAATTTCCCTTTGGCTTCCCTTTCATGCAAGCACGTAAAGTCCCAGCTGGTATGACAAATGACCACAAATACTAGAGATGCAGTCCAAAACATCTGGAAGGGCCCAGGCTGGAGAATGCTGCCCCCCCCCCCCACCCCTGCACTGTCTTTTCCCTCCTCTGTTGTCTCTGGTGCTACTTGCATTATTCTGGAAATGCACCATCAGGATCATCACCAAGCTCAATTCCCACTGAAATCAATGGGACTTCAAGTCAAATCATTAGTAGGTTGTCCCACTGATTTCAACTTCAGCTACCTTGGCATGGATTCAATGCACTGTGTCCTCTGAGCAAAAGGTGCCAAATTGTCTTTGTTTTTAATCAAAGAATTTGTTGACATGACTGGTGACAAACTCTGCATCTCCCAAGTGAGTGTATTTCATCTACTGGAATGTGGTGATTGTGGAGCACGAAACTAAGAGACGCTGTGCTAAGAATGTGTTAATATTCTATGGAATGAAACCACTTGATTTTCAAGCACACTTACAGTAGGCAGCCTCTGCTGTTAAAAATCACGGGAAGAACAACCCCTTAGCATTTTGCTGCAGAGAGAAAAACTCCATACAAACCCTCTCAATAATTCTTACAACAATCCTATACCGGAGAACATTATTATTATTCTCATGTTACAACCGGGGTGGGCTCCGTTCGAGGCCAAAGGGCAAGGAATTTACCTAAAGTCATCTAGTGACTGGGAGTTAGCAGGGGGATTTCCTAGTTCACACTAATATCCATCGTCCTCTGCCAGGACGTTAGAATTGCCTTCGTGCTTCTAAGATGAAACTTGATGACTTCCAATGGGGAAGACAAGAAGGCATTTGTAATGCAAATAAGTCTTTAGCAGATACCGATTTAAGGGTCACACTGAAAAAAGAACTGCTTTAAGGTTACATTCAGAGGCAAGATTCATCGAGTTCCATAAAAACAACCGTATGTCTAAGCCAACCTCAGCCAGCAATCCTATTTTGCTCTCAGCCGCAGCTTTCCCTGCTGTAAAATGGGAATTACAAGTAGCCTGCCTCCGCCACAGGTTTGCTGCGAACGCCTAAACGCCTTTTCAAATTAAGGGGGCAATTCTATACGAGCTTAGACCACCAAAAAATAAAAAATCCAGATGGGGAATGCCTGCAGTTGTAGGATTTTCCCTCTGACTAAATGTGCTTAGGATTACGCCAATGAAGCTGAGCCGTCAACATAGCAACCGAGGCTTATATGCCAGCATACATCGTAGTCCAGGTAGCAATATGTGAAATCCCATAGACTAAAACAAAGCCGAAGAACAACAGAAAAGCACAAGGCGCCGAGCAGAAACAGGGGGAAAGCCCCTGGGGAGCAGCGCCGGCGTCGCGCTCGCAGCCTTCCTCCTTCGCCACCGGCCACGCACTTACTCACCGAGCGCCGTTCTGTCCCTGCCCCGCTCGAGGGCGGCCGTGTTCGTCCCTCCGCGGCGGGGCTGCGGGCGAGAGGCAGCGCGATCTCGCTCCACCTGCCAGCCCTGCCCGAGACGCTTGTGCCGGCGCAGGCTGAGCGCCGCCGAGTCACGCCTGCACGGGAAAGTTCCGGGCGGGCGAGGGGCGGAGCGGCCGGCCGGCCAGCGCTGAGGCGCCTGACTCGCCCGGCGCCAGCTCCTCTGGCCGCGCCGCCGCTTTCGATTTCGCTTTCTTCCCGTATCCCGAAAGAGGCCGGCGGCGCGGCAGGGACTTCCCTCGCCCGGCCCGCTCGCTCGGCCTTGGCGCCGCGCAGGGGAGGCGGCAGCGGCGGCGGCGCACTTCCAGCTCCGGCGAGTTCGCGGCCCTCTAGTTCGAAGTTAATTAACTGGGCCAGTGGCGGCCGGTGTCGCCTGGGTCTGGAGCGGCGGGGCGGGACCCATAATGGGGGGCGGTGCCAAGGCGGTCTCAGCGAACCGCAGCCGCCACCCGCTGCCCTGAATGGGAGAACGGAGGGAGAGCACAGGATTCGGCGCAGGGTCCGCACAGCCACGCGGGCGGCGCCTTTGCACTCACGTCCACCTGTGCGAGCTCGCCCGGCTGCGCCCGCAGAGAAACTAAGCGCGCAGCCCAAGGCGGAAGCCACAGCGCTCAAGCGCAGGCAGCCTCTCAAGCGCAGGAGACGCGCAAGGGCGAAGGTAATCCTTGCGCTCCTCCTGCGCTCTCAAAATCTTCGCCAGTTTCTGCCACCTGAAGGCTTTCGCGCCTGCTCACGAGGGTCGCCGGGATACATCGTGTTCCGGCAGATACCATGCCCCTGACCTTAATGAATTCAGGAGAAGTTAGTGGTGCTGGATCGGAGACGGCTTGTCAGCATGTCACAACAACAGCTTCACCGGGACTTATTTCCACT
The DNA here is from genome assembly GCF_004798865.1 of Varanus komodoensis. Classification (NCBI taxonomy): domain Eukaryota; kingdom Metazoa; phylum Chordata; class Lepidosauria; order Squamata; family Varanidae; genus Varanus; species Varanus komodoensis. The sequence goes on along the minus strand of NW_025335440.1, from coordinate 20,767,044 downwards.
TCTGGCACTGGATAGAACTGAGTATTTGGCGGGATCCACTTTGTCCACCTGTCTCCTTCGGTTCCCCATTCCCGTTGGGATCTTACTACTTTTCAAGCTAATAGGTCGTAGTAAGGCACCCAGTGCCTTGAAAACCAAGTGGAGTCTGCATGACAGTAAACAACAGAAAAAATCATGGGCGTTTTAAAGACAAAGTAGCTGTCCCTGGCTCTGCAGATGCCACACCCTTTCATCATCCCAGCTAAATCATGCTGAGATAATGAGGATGCATGTGATGGGGACCTGGAATTTTAAATTCTATATACTCATCCACCTTCCTTCTCTCCGACTGACTTCCCAACACACGCACGCACGCACACTTCTTCCCTCATCTGTCTTTCTCCTCTCTCACTTTTGTCTTTCTCTTCTCTTACTCTCCATGTTTTCCATTCCCTTCTCAAAAAGACACTGTGGCTGTGATGCCACCAGTGTGAGCCATCCAAGTCACTTACGACTCTTCTGTAAGTCATGAGATACTAGCTGAAGGCTACTTGATTTACAGTGCCTTTTATTGGTCAACTTCTATCCGGAGGAGTGTGCAGATTTTTCTGAGAAGTTCTGGTCAACTCCTACATTCATTGAGTTGAAACATTTAGAGCCTGGTCTTCATCTGGAAAGATTCCTAGCACAGCCTACATATCAAGGACGGACTGACACACGTCCCTGCCTTCAGACTTACTCTTGAAAAAACATCACCCAAAAAGAAAAATGGAAGGGGAGGGAAGGGTGGGGGAAGGAAACTCTAGCGGCAGTTCTTAAAGTTACAGTTCTTGTAACAAGTACAGGTAGCCTGACAGAATCCTTGCCACCAAATGATAGTTGAGAAAGGGACAAGAGCTTCTAGTCTCACAGCAAAGTCAATGAAAATGCCTTTATTATCTTCTATCTCTCTTCAACAGCCTAATCACATCCTGGCTACATAAGATGCTGACTCCAACAAGATACATTACCTACTTGGGCATTCAGAGTTCAACTAGATGTCTTGCATACAGGGGCTCTCTCTCTCTCTCTCTCGCACACGCACACACAAACTTGCCCTTTTGCTCCAAATGGCAGACATGGTCTTTCTTCTCCTCCTCCTAGGCCTTCCTAGCAGCAGCTTTCCAAGCTGCAATCCTATGCACATGTCCCCAAAAGTAAGTCCCACTGAACCCAATGGGACTTTGGAAGTCTCCTAAATAAAATTACTCTGTCAGTGTGCATCATGGCTTAACACCACCCAATACAGGTCTACTTAGAAATAAGCACTATGGAATTCGGCAGGACTTACCAGGTAAGTGTGTGTTGGGGCTACAGTCTGAGTACAGTGTGTTTAGGACTACAGTCTGGATTTAGACCAACCCTGCCAGCAAGAGATCATTTTCCAGAAAGAAGATCCAATGTGGTAGTAACTTCAGATAAAGCTGAACTTGGGGGCAAGAGAAAACTTGAGGTGCTCAAGTCAGAGAAATGTATTAGACAATGAACGTCCACTGATGTTCTCCTTAAGGACACATAGATTTTACAACATTTTCTGTATCTTTTGACTTGGGCCTTTTAAATTTGTACAACTTTGTAGGCTATCTTTGTCACCAAAATGTTGGTTAAAATTTTTATTGCTGTCTTTTAATACAGCTTTTTTGTACTGCATTGGGTTTTTAAAACAAAAACCCATTTTATTGTAAACTGCCCTGAAGTCTCACGCAGTGGAGGGCAAGATAGAAAAGTTTTAAAGAAATTCATGTAAAAGAAGCACCCTCCTTCAGTTTTCCCATCACACATGTAAATAGCACTCATCTCTCTCCCAGATAACACATCCTCCTCTTCTTTCTCTCATCTCTTCCAGCTTCGTCTTACCTTCCTGAAGATGAAGCCCAAGTAATTCATGTCTCACTGGATCCTTCTCACAGCCAGCAAGTCCCTCTCCAGGTCTGTACGAAGGAAGAATGTGAACACTGAATCAGGAGATGGGAGTATATCAGGTGTGGGAGGAATCCAGGATGAGGAATATAGAGGAATGACAATTGAGGTGCACAGACTGTAGAGATGACCATGGATGAGTGGAAAGAGCAACTCCTCTGTAGCTGGTCGTGTGCAGCTGGACCTTGAGGTGGCATTATTTTTAAAAACCTGCCAGGGTTATTAGCATTCTTCAGCTCATAATTAATTTTAATGACACCTTTGTTCTTACAGGCCAGCCACACAGGAAGAAGAGGCGTCTCTTTCTCAAGTCGTTTTGGTGGATTTATGAGGGAGTGTCACCAGATCCCACTGAGAAAACATATAATTACTCCATCAGGGAGGGACCAATGGAAAAGTTTTATCACGCGGCACGTGCCCAAAGCAGTCAGTCAAGGAGATTCACCCAACGTCTAGGCTTGTGTCCCTTGGATCATCTCGAGGCCAAGACAGATGCTAAAGCGGGAATAACTGATAACTGACATCACTTATCAGCCATTTAGAAGGCCTATTTGCAAGGGAGCATAATTATCCTAATTCTACTGGAGGATGCTGGGAGTTGTATGACTTTTTTCATAGCATCAAAGAATAGCTGGATCAGGAGGGATCAAGGAAAGTTCTTCCTTGTGTCTAACCTGCACCTGATGTACTGTAGTTTAAGTTCATTGTTCCATGTGCTACACTGAGATGAGCAAGAGGAGGTCTTTTCCTTCTTCTTCGTGACAGCCTTTAAAGTACCTGTGGAATGCTATGATGGTACCTTGTAGTCTTCTTTTCTCAAGGCTGAACAGGCCTGGTTCTTTCAGCCTCTTGCCATAAGACTTGGTTTCCAGGCCCTATATTATCTTTGTTGCCCTCCTCTGAACTCTTTCCAGATTTTCAGCATACTTTTTAAACCTGGGTGCCCAAGGTTTAAAAAATACAAGAATACCCTGGGTGCTCTTGTATTCCAGGTGAGGTCTGACTAGTGCAGAGTAGAGGGGAATGAGTACTTCTCTTTTGCTGGATGTGATACCTCTCTTTATGTATCCCAAAATAGTGTTTGCCTTTTTTTTGCAGCTGCATCACATTGCTGGCTCATATTTAGCTTGTTTTCTACAACTCCAAGGTTTTTTTTCTTTTTCAGTACTGTTTTTCTGTCTTAACGTGCATAGAATGCCACCCTAAATGATGCTTTGCAAAAAAAAAAAAAAAGCTGAAAGAAGTAGTAGGGAAACATCAGAAGATTAACAGTAGAAAGAGACATCTGGAGCCCCTATTAAATTCTGTGAATGAGGCAGGGCAGTGGTGTAATAATAGCCTTGCCTGGAAGCATCCAGAAAAACTAACAAATAAGTTTCTATTAATCCCAGGCTTCCATTCATACACAGGAAAAGTTCTGCACAGACGATCGTCAGCATTAAAAAAAGAAAATCAAACATGCACCATCTGTGATGTTATTGGGCACACACATTGCGCGGGTGTGTCTTACCCCATAGGATACCCCCCTCTATACACACCTCTATTACCTATGTATAATGCAACCCAGTATGCCATTAACCCATGGAGGGTGCAATGGATGTGTCATTTTTAAAGATATACAAGAACTAAAACATACATCAAATTTAAATCTAGTTGTTACTAGAAGGTAGTACATTGAACAGCTTTTTCACCTTTGCTTTACAGAAAAAATAAAGGTTGGGTTCATTGGCTGCTTGGAGGTTTTCTTTACAGTTCTTCACAATAACAAATTATATTTGTATTTGTGCACCCTATCAAATACATATCTAGACAGAAAAAGTCCTACAACTCCCAACTTAGGGGCTGGATGGTTGTCCATCCAGAAAGCCTATGCCCTCCACCCTCACCACAACTCAGCCTCTGCCACGGCTGCACCTCAGTCCTCTAGTTAAGGCTGTGAAGCTCTCTGGGGCAGTATATAGATGATGGTGATGGACCAGAGAGCGTGAGAGGAGGAGGCTGGGAGACTGGTAGGTGTAAGCCCTCAGTCCAGCCTCCTTTCCTCCCTGAGCCCTGTCATGCCCCCATTTGCCTCTCCAAGGCCCCTTTGCAGTGTTCTGGATGCAGATCTTTCCACCCGGGCAGCAAGGGGCCAAGGTAAGGGCTTGCCCTTTGCAATCCCAGCACAGATCTGGGGCTCTGAAAAATCCTGTGCCTCCCATCCCAGGTGGTGTCTGGATTGTGTCCTAAATCTGTTTTCCATAATCCAAAGAAAAATTTTGAAAAATAGTGCTGCATAGGTCCCTGATTTTTTAATAAAGCAACACCACACTACATTTTATGAAAATCAGAGAATTGGACTTTGCCTCTAGCGAAGTCCATTTTTCTGGCATGGCTCTTGGCTACATCTGCATGTACCAAAACTTTGGTGTTAGATATTCTGTAGTTTTCCTGTGAGCTGCTGTTCGCAGGATCACAGTTCATTCCTTAGATGCCACTTCTGTAGCTGTTCTTCCCAAATTGTTACTAGAACCAAAGCTGATGTAAGAAACATAGTTTGAGGCATACTGTTTGTCATGTCTGAGAATTTTCTGTTCCCAAACTGTAACATGATAGGATCCGACCTTCACATATGAATACAGAAATTGTGCTGATTGTAATTGGTATGTGTTTGCTATTCTTCCAGATGTGCTGTGTAATATACCATCAGATTAACAGTTTTAACAAGTTTTGACTAAAGATTATGATACAATTTTCTTCAATCAAGTAATTCATAATTTATCTCATGCATATTTCTCTATTGTTGTCTCAACACTTCCCACATTATTTGCATTCCACATGGCATATTAGCATCTTATTTCAATGAGATATTAATGCATTTTAGAAAGTAATTCTTCTGCATTGATAACATTTTCAATAATATACCTTCAAGTATGTCACACATCTAGCCTGCCTTTTATACAAAGATAATTCATAACCAGATAATGCTATTATGAAGGAAAATCACATCTGAGAGCCAGTGGTGTTGGACTGGGACTCAGAAATCCATTTCTAACCTCCATTCGGTGATAAGAGCCACTAGCTTTGGGCCAGTCACAAGCTCTCTGCCTAGCTAGCCTATCTCACAGGGCTGTTGTAAGATAAAAGGAAAGATGGAGACCTGTGTAAGTTGCCCTGAGTTCCTCACAAGAAAACGGTGGGATTCAAATGCAATGTAATACTAATTTGCATGTGTCATATTTTCTCCTTAGCTTGGTCTCTCTCTCTCTCTCTCTCTCTCTCTCTCTCTCTCTCTCTCTCTCTCTCTCTGTTACCTTGAACTCATTTTGAGGGTCCCAATTTTGATGTGGAGCACTTCAAGTACAATGCATTTATTGAGCTGTTGCCCTGCTTTGGTTAAGGAATTTTAAAAAAGATCAAGATGACATGATCTTCCACTTGTCACCTTCTCGTGTTTTTCCACCAATTCTTCTGTCCTTTTTGTTACTGCGGAACATTCATTGAGGAACATAAAGCTGCATGGGGCCTTCTCAGCGGTAGTGCTATTTGCTTTACATCTGGATATCCCAGGGGTCGGCAATCCGCGGCTCCAGAGCCTCACGTGGCTCTTGAACCTCTCTGCTGCGGCTCCATCGCTCAAAACATGCATAGCCGCTGATCTGCTCGAGGCTCCACTCAGGAACACAGCCTAGCTAGTTAAGTAAATTCCTACATTCCTCTGCTAAACAAGCTTCCTGCAGGCTCTCATGTTACTCAAACCCTGCTGAAAAGATTCTCTTTGTCCCAATGTAATCTCCTTCATCTGAATGTTAAAAGCTGCACTTGGGACCTGTCACAATTCACAGCACTTGACTGTTTATCTGCTAATCAGTCACTAAACACACCTATATCTTCCCACTGATCTGCGTAGGCCAACCATGGATAAATGGTTAAGAAAAGTTAAATGATAAGAAAAGTTTCTGAAGAAAACCAAATGATAGTGGGTAGATTCATTTGCTTTTACTGCTGACGAACTTATGGGGTTTGCTGTTTAATGCATGCAGCCCTTTAGCACTGACTTTGACTCTGCAGGAAGCTGTTCTCCTATTCAAAATATATGAAAGGAGTCCTACTAGTTTATAATGTAAAATTAAAAATAACAGTTTTTAGTGACTGAACAAGAGCTGCAGCTAAATCATAATGAAGATATACATAGCATTAAGGTAAAAAAAATGATATATGCAGTGTTATCTTCATTTTAGATGTCAAAAGGGGTTTGCGGCTCCCAGTGTTTTCCTTTGTGTGGGAAATGGGTCCAAATGGCTCTTTGAGTGTTAAAGGTTGCCGACCCCTGGGTATCCCAACAACTACACTGTGTGTTCTGGAGACAAGCAGCATGTCACCCTCGAGATTTGTTGGACAGGAACTCTCAGCATCTCCAGCTGGTATGACTAATGGTTGGGGATTTGTGGAGTTGTAGAAGATGGAGTGCAACATCTTCATTGCACAGGGCTGCTTATCCCTGGTACTTGCCACTAGATCGTGGGAGACTGCCCAATTCCTAGTGCGACAACATGATGACACATGGATCACTTGATTGCTCACCTAAATACCAAAGTCTTGACTCTGCAGGCATCAAAGCACTGGGTGGAGATTGCATTATGCATTATCAAGACAAGTCCCAAGTTTCTAGTCCTGCAAACAGCAAGTCTCTGGGGTAGCCCTGCACACTGTTAAAAGTTGGGCCAACAAATGTTTGCCTTTATGTTTTAAAGTGAAGGCTGATAGCACAGAGGTGTGCTTTTTGGGATATGTCATGACACGTGCAAACACGACATGGGCATTGTTGGAATTTTTAGAGATCATTGTAGGTGCTCTCACAAAATGGCCACCATGGGGAGGAGCTTGCCCATTCATATAATGGCTACCAAAATAGGTACGGTTGGTCACAAAGCACTCATTTCCCAGAAAACAAAGTGATGAAAGAAAAATAAAAGTAGCCTGTCCAACAACGTAACCACTGTACAAGGCAGAGGTGGGCTCTGAAACAGAGGAAAAAACACTACTTGGAATGGAAAGATAACATTGGAGGACAGCAGTTCACTACACAACATACCGATCTCCAGGTAAAAGCCATTTTAGGGCAAAATCTGGTGCTTGCTTGGACAGCAAACAGCCCTGCAGCTCCTGGAATGAAGGAATCTGGAGAGTACCACTAGGACTGTTTTCCACCTTAAACAAACACAGGATTGTGCCCTTAAGGAATGAAGTACAAATCAGGAAAGGCAAGGAGCCTGGAGAGTAGCGCAAGAGGTTTCTTTGGGCACCGTATTGGAAACCCCGCTGTGGTTGACCATGTCTGCCTGTTCAGGAACTGTGTGCGATACTGTCAACTGTCTTGGACAGCCCCCGCTGAATCAATTTGTTCACCAGTGTGAATCAAAGAGTAAAGTGAGGTGAGCGCCAGTCCTTGGGATGATCACAGGTTCCTGATTCATCCTGGTTTCATCAATAGAAGACAATCAGGGCTCTTATCTCACACTGGGGGGCGGCGGGGGGGGGGGGAGGCTGGGATGCTATACAGGCTCTGTTGTGACAAGAGACTTGACCCAAGATAGCAAGTGGATGCAGCTGAACTGGCTTGCATAGATAAGGAGTTTGATTTAGCAAGGTCCTCTATCTTGATTACACAGAAGGCAAAACCAGTGACTTGCATGCAGTCCTGGACTGGGTGCTCCCCACCCACTTGTCTCCACAGTTTAGCTGATAAACAACCTAGACAGGGGCAGGAGGAGGAAGGAGCTTTCTTCAGTACTAAGCAGGGAAACCCAGTTCTTATCGCCTGTCACAGTGATCATAGATAAGAGCTATTTAAAGGCATTTGAGCTTTAAATACTTGGCTCCTTTTAAAATGCCTTTAGATTTTCAAGTTATTTAAAGGTCAAGGCACTAAATTGAGTTGCACGTGTTAAACATATGGAAATCAGTGTGCATTTTAAGAATCTGGAGTTTTCCCTATAACTTATCCTTTGGCTTACTTCTAAGCAGACATGCACAGAATTATTCCATAAACAGTTGTAAGAAAATGCCCACAGTGGTGTGGCACTTTCCAAGTGCATTAGAAGTAACTCAGGGGAGACAAGAACTCTGGAAGACTATCTTGGTGGCCAGCAATCAAGCCATCTCCAGCTAAGCCACCTAAGAAATCTCTCCCCTCCCCACACCCCAACCCAAGAGTCCCTCCTGATGGGATTTGCATGCTAAAGTCATAGGTCCTTAGGTGTGCAGTGTTCATTAACTGCTTGTGTGAATGCATTTTAATGCAGGCCATCAGAAAAAGCAGCCTGCCATGTACCTAACAGAGCCCTCGACATATCGGGCTACAATTCTCATCATTTTCAGCCTGCACACCATTCCAATATATCTGAAGGGTGCCAGGTTGGGGGATGTGTATATATAAAGCACTTGTTTTAAGACACCTATGCATAAATAAACATGCCCATGATCAGTTCAAAAACTAATTACCTGTAATCTTAGGTGGATGCACTTTTTTACCATTTTTCCCTTTTTTGTTGTTTTAATGTTTTACTGGAAATTGTGATCTGTTTTTATATTGTATTATATGGTTTTATAGTTGTGGTAACCTACTCAGGGAGCTGTATGGATAATGGGATGAGTTAGAAATCAGACAGATAGATAAATAAATATTAGGATTGCTGCACTTGACCCATTGGAACACAACACAATAGCAGTTTGGCCCCATCCTTAAAACAGGATATCAACTAACGTATGGGTGCAATACTAGACCTATTTACACAGAAAAAGTGTTCTACAGTTACTAGCATGTTGGGAGTTCTAGGACTTTTTGTCTAAACATGCATAGGATTGAACCTCATTTGATTTGTTTATTACATTTAAACCATAAAAAACATAAACCATAAAAGCGGAACAAGATTAAAACTATTACATCCAATACAGCAAACAGTCCAACTAATATAAAATACAGAACAGGAGAAGCAGCAGTGCCTTTTTTGCAAAAAAAAAAAAAAAAGGTGCCGAAACTCACTTCTTGGGGTCAGTCACTCTACACACACACAAACATAATGGTCGCCGCCGGCAGTAGGCACTGAGCACGCGACCGCGCGACCGATCCCAAGCCGAGCCGCGTCCCGAGCCGAGCAGCGCCCTCCCGAGCAGCGCCGACGCACACGCAGCCCGCAGGCACTATTTTAATGCTTTTTGCTGCCGACCTGCTATGCCCGACAGGGCGATTCACAATCACATGGAAAAATCCGTGAAAAAAAGGTGCCGAACGCCGTTCCAGTGCGTTCTATGACAAAAAAAAAAGCCCTGAGAAGAAGTGTACAGAACGATAACATAAGAGGGGATGCGACCACTAGCTTTTTAAGAGCCGCGGCGCCAGACCAGTGCTTAAGAGCGGCGCGCGGTTCAGGTCTTAGCTCAGGCATGAATTCGGTGGATGCCACGTGCCTACGCTCAAGCAAGCTTCCCTTCGTATTGCGCAGCAGGGCTGCCAGCAACGATCACGGGAGGATCTATGTGAAGTGCGCGTAACTACACCAGCCTGTTGTTAGACAGACAAATGCAGGAGTAGCAACAGCTATTAGCCATTGGTTGGGGATACAGGGAGTAGTTCAACATCTGGAAGGCATCCGACGGCAGAAGGCTGGGACAGTGGATATTCCCATCAAGCTGTGCTTCGAAGGAAAACGGATGAACTTTTCAATGGATCCAGCCAGGCGATTCCTTTATTCCACACAGGTCAATTATTACCCTTCGCATGAACCAGAAAACCGGATTTTTTCCCCGCCGCACCCCAGCAGAAATGCATCCAGTCTATCAGTTCTTCCTTCCTTCATTCATTCATTCATTGAGAAGCGTTCACGTTAGGACGAGGAATATTGGTCCACGCGTCGCACCGTCCCGTAACGGTTGAGTCATGCGGCGCAGGCGCACTGTTGTTCTTCCCGGGTTCCAGCAATGGCGGCCCCCATGGGGTGGGTTCCTGTGCTGCTGCTTCAATGTCGCGGGTGGCGCTTTCTCCGCCGAGCTGGAGCAAAGCTAAGGGACGCCGAGGTCCGCTTTAACTCCACAGAGGCCGCAGCAGCTGCATTGAGCGAGCCTCAAGTCCCCGATAAAGAGGTGGCGACGGGTAAGAGAAGAAATTTCCCCCTAAACGCTATTGATTATTAAATAGCTTGGGGGAGGGGAATCTCTTGATCACCATTCACCAACCTAGCGCACTCCAGATGGTTGAACTACAACTCCCAGCATCCGCAGTCATTGGTGGTCGCAGGATGCTGACAGTTGTCGTGCATCACAGCTGCGGGCACGTGGTTTAGAAAGTTTGGTGTGCCATTGTATTAGAGATGGATCAACTGAGTTTTTCAGAATTGCTAAGAAGGCGCTTCAGCTTCATTCTCCCTGTTGGTGTAGTTGGTTATGGGAATGAGCATTCGATGGAGGTGTTGGCATAGTGGGTCAGATTAGGAGAGAGTGAAGGAACTGTAGAGAAAGGGTTTTTGCTGCATGAGTATTTTTGTATAAGGTTCTTAAACCACAGAAACTGGAACTCTGCTTCCCCCTCACCCTTACTTATCAAGGTTTTCCTCCTACTAAGTATTAAGGCTTTGTTGTGTATAGAAAGGCAAGTCTAAACATTTTCAGCTAACTTATGTTTTCCCTTCATCACATTGGAAAGCAATTCTATAGTCCCTTGACTATAGGGCCTGGGGATCCATGGGACAATTTGGATTCCCAAATCTGAAGACAGAGCTTGGAGCTAGAAATCTCTACTCCATATCTCTCTTCCCCACTTACAGCCAGTGCAGAAAAATCCATGCTGGCTACTTCTTCAAGATCAGGAAATCAACCTCAGAGGGGAAATAAAGGAGCCATTACAGGGTGACTCCCAGACGTATTCTGATGATGGTGCACCTCTTACTCTTCTTAAAAAAGCCTCAGTTAGGTTGTTGTCTAACTAAAATTAAGTGGGCAAAGCAGGGAGGCAAAGATTACAGAACCTTTTGCTACTTTTGTTTTGGATGTTCAGAAGCCCTCACATTCAGGGGTGCACAAGTATCCAGGGTGCGGATGATAGGATTGCAAATTAAGTAGTTTAATTTGACTGCTTTAAGCAGGTCTTCATTTTGAGCATTGTGTACTTAAGCAGGTATATTTGAGTTAAGCAGGTCAGTTATGCCATTATTTCTGATCAGTATCAAATTAAGTGGGAGTGATGCAGAAGTTACATGAGATACATAATAGGTCTACTCAGCGACTCAACCATTATCTTCCTTCTCCCATCATTTACCAGAATGCAAAGAGGAACATGCCCAACAACTCTGCCCTTTCCTACACATCCCCACAGCTATTCCTGAATGCTGTTCTTAAATTGGGTCTTATAGCCAAGAGCATTTCCTATTCGTATAAGATCCTGTGAAGTTTGGAACTCCAGTAAGTCTGCTTGTGCAGAAAAAGAACCCCAAGCACTTGGTATAATGCTGCAGAATGTGTGACAGGGACATACATGATGGATTAGTCCCTAGTTGTGCCCTAGAGGCACAGTTTCTTGTTCATTCAGAGTGATTAAGAAGTACATGCTTTCCCATAGAACCTGACACTTCCTGTGAACGTTCTTGTGAATTATTGTTTATTTCTCTACTGTTGGTAGCCGAAGCATTCTGTGTGGTTTGCAACAAAGAATAAAAATGATAAAATACTATATATAAAATATTAAGAATTAAAATTAATTTAAAATAGCATAAAAGAACATTAAAAGACAACTTAAAAATATGGCAACTTGGTTGATCATATTAGGCTTCTGAATGGTCTTTAAAGACCCCCACTATCTTAACCTTGTTGAAAAGATGGCAAATTTAGTGCCAGGTGGGCTGCTGGAAGGAGGTTGTTCCAAAGATGGGGGCTTTTCCAGTGTCATTGTGTAATACTGTATGCAGAACTGTTAGGTTGTTGGGCACCTCCAAAGTCATAAAGTCAGACAGGTCTAGGATTCATGAAATATGGACAAATATGAGGGAGAGACATATGTTAATATATTTGGGGGACGTGTCAGCTGGTGTTTGCCTTTTCAAAATAAAGTTACAAATGTCAGCTTGCAAAGCTTGCTGACACAAGCCAAATTGTTTTGTTCAAATATTTCTTTTTCTTCTCCCTTCTAGATAGTACAATTAGCCACAGAAAGAAGACATTTAGTGAAGTACTAGCGGAAAGACAAGAAGAAGCACAGAGGACAGTGTTAATTAACTGCCCATCCAGTATCAATGAGAAAAAAATGCTCAAATTTTTATCATCTCACGGAAACATCAAGAATCACTTCTTTTATGAAACCTGTGTAAGTATTCGGAGTGTTAGCAATGGAGCTCTAAACTCTGTGGGGTATATAAAAAACTCTGAATGGATAGGTATAAGAGAAGCAGTCTGCATTTTGTATTTTGTGTGGATCTGGATGGTACAGAAATTACAAATGGGGTTTTTTTCTCTGAAGACTGCTTCAGTGAAACCAGGTAAGTATAAAGTTCTTTACTTTGTAAAGTCACAGGTCATTCTGATGGTCATATTTGTCAAGGATCTGTTCTACAGAATACTGTTGTAGCTAAGGTAACTGCTGTCTGTCATGGTGAGGATTTGCAAAGCTATTTTAATCCTGCTACTTACTGTCTTTTTTCCTGTCATAATCAAATTTTTAAGATGTCCTTGAAGTGTCAGAGTGCCTGAAAGGTATTCAGTGAGTTCAGCATGCTGCTTTGATGAAAATCTCTTCATTTTCTTAGTGTAAAAGTCAGTCTAGTTTAATCCACTTTCTATGTGGATAAGCTATAGTTGTCTAGAATTAGATGCATTATACCTCTCTTCCCATAGTGGCATAAGAACCTAATTGTTGTTATGTGTCATCAAGTTATCACAACCCCATGACTTATCACAACCCCATGAATGAAAGTCCCCCAGAGTGGCCTATCCATGGTAGCCCTGCTTAGCTGTTCTCAATTCAAGGCTGTGGCTTCCTTTATGGAGTCTCTCCATCTATTTTTTGGTCTTCCTTTTCTTTTTTTGCCTTCGACTTTCCCTAACATTATTGTCTACTTTGAAGAGTCCTGCCTTACCTTCTTATGATGTGAAGAACCTAATAATATTGTATAAACCATTTTGAGAGCATTATGCTAATCAAACCATATATAAATGCTTTAAATAAGTAAAAGGCTTTAGAAAATATATGAGTCTTCATATGGATGGATCGATGCTGGGAACAATTGATGGCAAAAGAAGAAGGGGACAGCAGAGGAGAGGTGGCTAGATGGAGTCACTGGGACGGTGGGTGTGAGCTTGGGTGGACTCCAAGGGATGGTGGAGGACAGGAGAGCCTGGAGGAATGTTGTCCATGGGGTCCCGATGGGTCGGGCACGACTTTGCGACTAACAACAACATAAATGGATCTGTCTGGATTTGTACTTTGCCTTCACAATAACCTATTTGCAGTACAAATATTAACAATCTTGCTTGGCCAAAGAAAGAGACAACACAAGCAAGCAATGTATTTTTTTAAATTAAGGAGCTATTGTATTGTTATTGTAGTGTAATGTCAGGCTAAAAGACTATGCTCAAGTTTCAGTGATGGTGGGTTTTTCCTTTATGCTTTTGAAGGTGATTTTGTTTTGTTAATGTTGCACAGAGAACTATGCCCCTGTGGGAAGCTTTTGCCAGAATTCAGGATCTTGCCAAAAGCCATCTTGGTTGAAATATATTAATTGAATATTATTTATTTGGTATATTTTTGCACAGCCTTCCAACCTTGCAAGAATTCCAAGGCATCCACCACATGTAAAATATACAGCTTGGATATATGGCTGAATGGGATGCATTCTCCATGGTGGTCCAGTCTCAGGGAAGACTGTAGATTAAGCAGATTCTTGGTCAGTTGTTGGAGTTCTGCTATAACACAAAGCCAGGAATGTGCAACTTGAAACCCTTCAGTTTGTTGAACTTCAACCTCACCATTAGTTGTGTTGGTTAAGTCTGCTGGGACTTTATTTATATATTATTGCATTTCTTTACCATCCAAAAGTCAAAGCTGTCTAGAAGATTTACAACAGTTCATAAAAACAAAACAGTATGATGCAATAAAATATTTTTAAAATACATTTTTTAAAATAAACAGATACAGTGAAGAGTAGGCCTGTAAAAGCATCTGAAATAAGTAATCCTTTCAAACTCTTGAATATGCAAATGTATCTCTAAAATCTCTAAAGCATAAAGAGGCATCTTAACCTAGTGCTGAAAAGATGACAAGATTGGCAAATGGTGAGCTTCAGTGGGGATGGCATTCCTTAAATGGGGAGTCACCACAAAGAAAGCCCTCCCTCTTATTGCTGCCCTGTCAGCCTCTGTCACAGTGGGCACTTGGAAGAAGTAGCATCTGAACATATTATGGCTGGAAGAGGCGGTCAAGTGTTGTGGTCCCAAGCCACGTAAGGATTTCTGAATTGAAAACAGCACCTTGAATTGAGCTCAGAAGCATTCAGGCAACCGGAACTGGCCTTTTAGATGTTCAGCCCTGTTGGACCCAGTTACTAATCTGGCTGCCACCTTTTGCACAAGCTGCAGCATATGAAAGGTCTTCATGTGCAGCTCTATGTAAACCATTGAAATAATCTAATTTTGAGGTTACCAGAGATAGATTACTGAAACCAGGCTATCCCTGCCAAGTTACAGGCATAGCTGAGCCACCAACCAAAGCTGGTAGAAGGCACTCCCTTGCCACTGAGCCACTTGAGCCTCAACTGACAAAGAACCCCCAAGCTACGCACCTTCTTCAACGTAGTGCAGCTCCAGTGAGAAGAGGTTGAGTACTTTCTATCCGGTCAGAGGAACCATCTACTAACAGCATCTCAGTCTTGTCCAGACTGTGCTCCAGTTTGTTAGCCCTCATCCAGTCCATTGCCACAGCCAGATAATGGTTTAGCATATTGATAGCCTCACCTGCAGAAGATGAAAAGGAGAAATAGAGCTATGTGGTATTAGCTTCCTAATGACAACACATTCCAAAATTTTGGATGACCCACTTAGCAGTTTCATGTAAATGTTAAACAGCCTGGTGCACACATCAGACCCCTGAGGAACTCCATGCTGGAGAATCCATGGGCTCAAACAATATTCCTCAAGCACTACCTTCTGAAGCCAGCCCACCAAGTAGGAGTGGAACCACAGCAAAGCAGTGCTCCACATTCCCAGCTCAGTTGGTCAGCCCAGAGGGAGATCATGGTCGAAAGCCATTGAGAAGCCCAGAAGCATAAACAGGGTTGCCTAGGTCCTACAGGGTGACCAAAGCTGTTTCTTTGCCTGAACATCAACTGCAAGCTGGGACCAAGCCTCAACTGAAATGGGTCCAGATAATTGGTCTGCTCCAAGAGCATCTCAGTGCATCACCGCTGCTATAGCTCCAAAAGATCATTTTAATATCTTACCTATATTTTCAGCTGTAATCTGTTGTGGCTCATATTTAATGCAAATGCTACTGTTCCTTTTTATTATGTTAATTCAGGGTACATACGCAGTCATAGAGTTTTCTGAGAAGGGAAGTATAGCTTCGCTACAGAATGCCACAGGGATTCCAGAGTTTGTGGAAGAGTGTCCTGTTCCATTCAAATCTCGGATTTTTACGTTGACGCCAAAAGATCTGCGTAGCCAAGCTTCTGCACTGAGGTCGATTTCCTGTCATAAACAAACTCCAATTCCAGATGGAGAGCTGGTAAAGAAACTTTGTAGTGCTGACAGTGTAAGTTCCTGTGTATAGTTCCTCTTACTATTTATTTACCATTTATTTTTGGGTTGGATATGTAACTGAAAAACTGATTGAAAAATCTTTTAGAGCTTCTTCCTGGTGAAATCTGTACTTATTTGTTCAGCATCTTAGTTGGTACAGATAACTAGGGATGGCAGACCTGGATCATGGAGGGTTTAAATAGGGATGGAAGTGTCAATGGACTGGGATGGCTTACCAATGCTATTCCTTTTACCCTCAAATGGGCACAATATTTTTGGCAAACACCAGAATGCATGAACAATGCAAGAATTCTGCCAGCAGGATTATCAATAGGATTTTAAAAAAATGGAATATATAGAAATGGCTGTCTATAAATTTGTTTCCACTTTTTCTGAACCTAATGTCCACTGAACCAAGTACAGAAAGCAAGGATGTTTTCATTAGACTCTGTCCTATCCCTGTTTTTCTAGATGATAAAGCTTTTAGCCACCTTCCTAACATACCTTGAAGATGGATTTTAAAAATGGTTCTGAAAAGATTAGCCTTCCCTTACTGTAAATTCTATGCTTATTTCCTGTAGACATGCAATTATTTAACAGGTCTTAGAAGTGATACATTCCAGTTTGGTTTCCCCCCAATCTGATGCCTTCAAATGTGTTAGACTACAACTCCAACGACCATGACCACTGGTCATGCTGCCTGGATCTGATGGGAGTTGTAGTCAAAATCATTTGGTGGGTACTCTGTTGGGGAATGTTGCTAGACGCTTAAAATTAACGTAATCTGAGGATGCTTCTCCCCCTTCCCCCATCTTTTTTGCTGTTCAGGTGAGTGGCCAGTTGCATATGCTCACAGAGAACTATCAGCTGACAGAAGAAAACACTAAACTCCGGTTTCTGGCTTGTTCTTTAATTCAAGACATTGCAGGTGTTTATTTTCCGGGCTGCACTGTGAAGCCCTTCGGCTCTTCTGTGAACACTTTTGGTAAACTGGGATGTGATTTGGACATGTTTTTGGATATGGATGAATGCAGGAAAAGCATTATCAAAAGGGTAAAGACTCTCTCTAATAACATCTGCCACAGAGCTGTCCTTTGACCCAGACTGTAAAACAGGAGTTTTAAAGCCTGAGGGCTGAATCCCCTTTCATAGAAGCTCTGGTTGGGTGGGACCAAAGGTGGAAGTGAGGGGTGGGGCCCCAAATCCTATAAGTACTGACGTAATGTAAAGCTTGGGCTGCCAGTCCATAGGCCTTAGGAGAGGCATTTCAGCTATTTTAGAAGGATAAAAGTAACTGCACAAAACCTGGGAAGCCAACAAACCATTGGTGATGGGTGGGAAGTGGTGTGGTAGGCAAAGGGGGCCCTCAGGTCAGACGTTCCACCCTACTATAGAATTCCAAAGATTATGAGTTCCTGAAACATGAAAATCACAACTATATCGTGTTACTCTGGTGCTGCATGCATCTCCGGACAGCTTTGACTTCTTCCTAGCATTGTGTCCTGGGTTCTCCCACCTCCACCTGGTGCCCAATAAGCTCAAATGTCATTCTTCCTAATAATGCAACAGGAAAGAGCTGTATCGCCCTATAAAAATGGTCAGGTTCCCTCGCTTTTTGGCTGGCTTCTGCTGGCGTGGCCTTCTCCGCTGCAGCCCCTTGCCCTTCAGTGCACACTGCTGCAGTCTTCAAGGCTGCTTTGGAGGGAAGGTTGGAGGGGCGGGACCCTGAGGCTGCCTGCAGCTCTCCTTACCAGCCATGACCTCCAACTCTAACAGGCATGTACTTCAGAGCCTCTTTTAAAGCACTGCTCCTAATGAAAGGCTCGGCCTTATCAGCATGTGCCCTGTCAGCACAGGAGGAAAGCTGCGTCAAGGCACAGGCGTTCAACTAAGCACGTTAACTGGAGAGAAAAGCCTGAGCTGGTGGTGAAAGCTCGGGGTTTCCCACTTATGAAAAGGAAATAGATTTCCAGCACAGGCCTCTGTCTTCAGAGGTGAAAGAACACTGTGTTGGCTAACACGCTCGGCTCCAATTGCACGAAGGGAGGAAGTGGCCTATCTGGGACGCCTTTCTGCCGCTGTGCTGAATGCTGCAGCTTTCATTGGATTGCCGTAAGAAAGTGCAAAGACAAACCACAAACCACCGGTTTGTGTACATTGCCTTTTGTGATAAGATTGTTGTAATTACAGAGAGGAAATGGGCAAGGCTTTGCAGCCTGGATTACACCTTCTTAGTGGGCTTAGCTCCAGAGGGACATCACTTAACTCTTGCTGTGCTTGCATACTCTTAAAGTGTGCATCTGCTTTAAAGATGTGACCACCACCTGCAATGCAACACAAAGTACAGGCAGCTGTCTCCTGTTTTCATGACAGGAAGAAGGAGGCCCAGGTGCCCTCCGTCTTGCAGTGGCAGTGATAAGACACTTGGTTGTGGTTGCCTCCCTTGGTTGACGTCCAGAAGTACAGTGCCCCTCATTGGTCAACTGCAGGTCAGTTACAGCTGGGCAAGATGGCCTGTGGATGTATTTGTGCTGCTGTCTCTGCTGTAGCTGCCAGTGTGTGACTCATTCATGCACATGGGTGTTGAGCATGGGGAGCCATCCCATGGTCCATAAGCAGAATTCAGAATCCTGCCATCTTATGGCCAGTTGTGGGGATGGGATCGCAGCATCTCTCTAAGGCTGGGAAGGCAACCTTGAAGAGAAGAAGGGGTGTTCTAATGGACAGGGAAGGGAGGAGACTGGAGAGGTCAGCAGATGAGCTATTCAGTCACCTCTCCAGGGTCCTTCCTGCCACTCCAAAACACTCCAGTTAGATGAGGAAAAAAAGCCCATCTAGCAAAATATCCGAGGTCTTCTGTTTCCAGACAGAAGGCTCCTAATGCGGTTAATGAAAAGATGTTGCGCAACATTCCTGTCTTTTCCTCCGTAACCACATATTTCTGGTAAGGAAAAAAGCCAAAAGTTAGGGGGAAATGCAGGACGATTACAAATTGAGACAGGACAATTACACTTTAAAAGCCTCATCTGCAAGCCCCTTTGGTGACTTGTGCCTGTCTCTTTTGTGTTAGAAAACAGGTCCCTTTAAAATAGAATACCAAACAAAGCGAGTGCCTTCTCAGCGGATAGCAACACAGAGGATCCTTTATGTGATTGGTGAATTTATCGATAACTTCGGCCCTGGGTGTGTTAATGTGCAAAAGATCCTGAATGCTCGCTGTCCATTGGTAAGATTCGCCCATCAGCCATCAGGACTGCAGTGTGACTTGACAGCTAACAATAGGTAAGCTTTCTTTTAGAAGTGTTGATTTGTTAAATCTGATATCCCACCATCCGTCCCAGGAGTTCGGGACAAGCACACAGTCCTCCAAGATAGGCTAGACTGAGAGATGGTCACCATCATGGCCCAGTAAGCTCAGTGGCTGGGTTAGTGGTACGAACCCCAGTTTCCCCAGTGCAGCACTGTATCTGCCAAGCTGCAACACACTGCAGTGCTTTAGGGCATGGCTGCATCAGCAGATGCAGGGTCACAGAAGTACGCGAGAAGTCTAGAGCAGGAATGGATGAAAGGCAAGCCAGGGCTTGCTGAACAATTGCATTAAGGTGGTCATTGGGAATAGCTGCAAGCAAAACCGCCCCCATCCCAATCCCTGCAGAATTAAGTGGCTAGGTTCTTTGCCCTGTTGCAATGCTTAGGAACTTGTGTATGTGTATATAATCCCAGTGTGTGGCTCATGGGATAGGGGGTCATTTGCTTGGCAGCTAAGCCGCTGTTCTGCATGGAGGTCTCCCCCACGCCCAGGCACGCAGCTTTGCTGGGGGTTCCAGTAATAAACAGGGTAGGTCATGCATGCCTGGTCTGTGTGTGCTCATTCCAGAGAGCACTAAAACTGCTTAGTGTGCTGGTGATTCATCCCGGTACCTTTCTGAGCATTCCACTCAAGTTCATGAGTTTAGTCTGCATATCAGTCCAGGCAGGTTTTGTTTTGAAATCAATACATCAAGGGAAACATTGAGCAAATGGCCTTTACTCACAGGCAGGGAGCTCAGATTTGTTACCCCAGTTATATTTTTTCTGCTCATTCTTCCAAATTGCACAAGCTGGATCTTCATGTTAAACTATCCCCAAAAAAGTTGAATTAACAAATTGCTGTTTTGTCAGGAGTATGTAACCTGGATACCTTCTAGATGTTTAGGACTGCAGCTCCTCAGCTAACATAGCCATTGGTCAAGGATTATGGTCATTGTAGTCCAAAATGTCTGGAGGGTACCAAATTGCATCCTTTTGCATAATAGGTTTATAATCATGTACTGGCTGAGATATTAGAGGAAAGCCTGTTTTCCACTAGAACGTCCAGTAGGGGGGGCACTTTTCTTAGGAATAGCAGCCCCAGTTTCCCCTTGAACATCATTTCATGTTTGAATGTTTCTTTCTCAGTTACTAGGAGTGAATACCAATAGTTTGACTATTGCATCACTGTCTTTATAATGAATCACAACAGATGCCTGCCTTGGGGTTTGATTGGGCAGGCTTAGACCAGAACTGCTGTGGGCCAGCAATTCACAGCCCTTGTCACAGTGAGCCCTGTCAGGCAAAAGCTCTCCACATCTCTCTTTATCAGTGGTGCCTGAGCCCTGCCTCAGTCCTCCCTAAAGCACGCGGTTGCTGCGCTTTCGCAGGGCCTCTGCCACTTCCCTCGTCAGTCCTCTGAGCCAGGGAGGCTTATGCCTGTGTGCAAGAGATGAAAGAGCATCTCTTACAGGACTCTCTGTTAGGCTTGGGGGATACAAAGCACAGGGCCCTCTGTTTGGGGTGCTGTTTCATCATCTCTCATACTTTCTCCCTCTACTTCTGATGTTCAGCACCATTGTTAATGTATCTCAAACTGTGCTACCTATTGATAAGAGGAAGGTATCGGAAAGCTTGAGGAAAAAAGTCCCTAGCTTTGCAGAAGTTCAAAAGAAAATACTGCAAAGGAGGAAAAATTCCTGATCAAAGGGGAAGCCCTCAAAACAGCCCCAGGAGGACTGAATGTACTCACTGGCTAAAGAATGCTGAATGATTTATTGGGAAGCAAAAATGGGAAGTGGGGAGAGGGAAATGGAACTGAGCATTATGACATGGGGTGCAGGTGGCTGGCTGGCTAGGTGGCTTGAACAATGAAGAGAAGCACTCTGCCCTGCAACATTTTGTTGTGAGTCCCATTTATTACCTGTATTTCTAGGGAGATTCTGTAGTGCTTACACCTAATGCCTGTGCTCAGAATAGGCAGGGTTACAATAACTGCTTTGGTGGACTTCATTTGGTTATTCACATAGAAAACATCATTGCAGGGGAATTTAGTACTCACTTTGGAGTCAATTAATAAGCAAGCTTTATGTCTTCAGCCATAAACCAGCAAAACTAGGTGTAGATTCCAGAGCGTTCCTTTTAAAATGTGGATCAGAGTACAGCTGAGACTTCCCACCCACAGAACGCATGCTGAGTTGGCTGCCCAGAATCAAGGCCTGTGTTGATTCACAAATTCAGCCTCACCTACAGTAACTGACCACAACTGCCTTGCTTATATTTCTCATAGCTTTGACCTGAAGGAGGCAGCTGTAGGCTGCACTTACACTCCATTTGGTTTCTAGCAAGACTCCCAACAAACACCCCTTGTTTTGCTAGTGTGTCCGCCTGACCCTAAAGCCTGTTCACCAAGCTTATTGTCAACAGTTCCTAGAGGAAATTAAGTCTGTGCCAGATGGAGGATGCAGCCCCCCCCCCGCGGTGTGTGTGGAGGGGGTGTTACAGCCTAGGTCTCTGAGCTGCATTTGTGCCTATTATTTTTTGCTGATCATCTGTATCCAGATAAGGTGATTACTTTTTAAGAGAATGTTGTAATTCAGTGGTTGCCTAGACTTTGTTTGCAATTATTTTAGAACGCCCCTTTAAGTTCTCAGTATTGCAAATGGCTTCTACCAGAGCCTATGGAAAGCTGTACTTTGTGTTCAGGTCTTGGTTCCAACTATTTCCACTCCCTGTACCAAGAGCTAAAATGGGCCTCAAAACATTTAACTGCTGCTGCAGTTGGTCTCAGCTGCTGGCATTCGCAAATGCTTTCTCCTTTGCCTTGCCTCTCCTTTGCTCCAACAGGATTGCCATGAGAAGTTCGGAACTCCTTTATATCTATGGCAACCTTGACCCACGTGTAAAAGCACTTGTCTTCGGTGTGCGGTGCTGGGCACGGGCCCACAACATCACAAGCAGCATTCCTGGAAGTTGGATTACCAATTTCTCTCTCACAATGATGGTTTTGTTTTTTCTACAAAAGAGAAACCCTCCCATCGTGCCAACCTTGGATCAGCTAAAGGCACTGGCTGGTAAGAGCAAATTGGATTAATTGATGGAGGTCAGCAGGGCAGACCTCTTCCTTGATGTTACCTTTAACTGCTGGAGCACAGAGTATGCAACACCCACAAGTATGGCAAGGCACACATTCTCAAGCATTGCTCTGTCTCCTTTTCAGAACAGAACATGAAAGAGGGAGTTGTCAGTGTGTGCATGTATTTTGTAGCTGTATGTATTTTGACTGCAGATCACAGGCCAAAGTATAAAATGCAAAGTGGGGACTGACTCTGCTCTCTCTTGGAAGTGGGGCGCCTGTTTACATTGCTTTAGGAAATCACACTTCTGTTGCCCTGACGCGGAAGCTCTTACTGTGTGAAAGTCAAGGGAGTGAGCCTGCTCCTTGGAGCACAGTTCTCCAGCCTCTGTGGCCTGTTTGTGGATGTAGATAATACTGATCTGCATTACTGAGCTGTTTGAGGCCTACTTGCAAGGGCATGTGAAGCCCTCTGAACACTTGAACTGTGCTCTACAAAGGCAAGATGTGTTAGCATCATGTGCACATTTGATATACTGTGTACATGTAGGGAGGGCTCCACTGTTGCTTCTCTGATGCAACCTTTGTCCTAAGATTCTTGCCTAGCAGGACTGGCTTTGGCTGTCTGACAAAAATTTCTCACAGAAAGGAAGTAGCTAGTATGAACAAGAGCTCTCGGGTTTCTACCTCCTCATGGAAACTGGACAATTCTTTGAGTGGGATGCTGTAAATTGGTGTCCTGCAACAGCAGTGGGTTGGAGGCGATGGCCTTCTCGGCCCTTTCCAACTATACTATTCTAAGATCCTATAATCATTATTGGATTATTGAAAACAGACATGCAGATTGATTGTGTTTTGCTCTCTGGCTTCTTGCCTGCCTCAGTGGAACTTCGAGACATTTTGAGGACTAGAGACATGAACTTAGAAGAGTTTAATCACCCTGAGGACTAGAACTAATCATGACTTATGAGTCGTGTTAAAAAGAAGAAGAATTCATTTGGGGGCTGCTTGTTTAGCTTATATTAACCCCCCTCTGTGTGTGGGGGTGGGGAGGGAGGGACAGAGAGAGAGAGTTACCTGGCTTTAAATGGCAGCTTGCAGGCATTGTTTATTGGAAGAAAAATCCCAGTAATAAGAGTGACTCTTGCAGTGTCAGGAGTCAGCTGCTCCACCTTTTCTTTTGCTTAACAAGAGTTCTTTTAAAAAGCCTGGTGCTTGCCTATCAGTAAACCAGCTGTACATTTCCCAGCAGCTTTTAAAGGACAATAGTTCTCTATTGAAAGACTTAGAACTTCCAAACTTCAGAAAACTGGCCATGTTATTGATGGCCCATTAATTAAAAACAATGCAAGCATCCTGACATCCACCTCCACCTCAACTTATAAGAATTGTTCAGATTCCGTGTGACTTTCTATCTCAAAGCTTCTGAGGGAGGGCTCATTGCCATCACGCCCACCCAGCCATCCCTTACCCAACATTTCGAATTACAAAAGCCCAGCCAGTAAGGCCATGGTCAGGGATGATGGGAGTTGTAGTCCACCCTGTCTGGCAGCAGGCACTATGTTGGCAAAGGCTGCCCTTACTCATTAAGGCATTTAATTGCCAGTTTACTGTGCTTAAAAGGTCTTCATACTCTATGGTGCATGTACTGTAACTAGGATCATCTACCACATGACTGCTGATATCTTTCCGTGGCTGCTGAATTATTTTTATGTGAAGTAGCTTTGTGTGGAGCTTGTAAAATTCTACCACATTTCTACATGCCACACTTCAAAACAACTTTTGTGTGTATTTTTCAGACACAGAAGATAAGCACGTAATTGAAGGTTTTGACTGTACCTTTGTTAGTGACTTGAACAAAATTAAGCCCACACGAAACACAGAGACACTGGGTAAGAATCTTAACTGGAAATAGTTTCACCCCTCAAAGGAAACCATTGGTGTCTTTCCTCATAGTTTGCCTCCTTTTTGTCTTTCAGATGATCTGCTAGCTGATTTATTTGAATTCTTTGGGAATTTCGCTTTTAATAAGTATTCGCTGAATATCCGCAAGGTAAAATCATTTTAGGGCGCCAACCTGCATCCTTAAACAGGGGAAATGCCTGCAACTCCCAGTGTGCATCAGCTAGCTTAGGATTGCACCTTAGGATTGCATCTTTCGTCCTTAGCCATCATTTTCTAAGCTATGTATGGAAATTGCTGGATTTTGGAACTGGGAAACACACAATTAAGAGCATAAGAAGTCCCATGCTAGATCAGATTAAGGGTCCATCCAGTCCAGCCTTCTGTTCCCAGAATGGCAAATCCACAGACTCCTTCAAGCAGGATATGAACCATCTCACACAACAGCCCCCTCCTGCCCAAATTCTCTAGCAACTGGGGTACACGGGCATAGAGCCTCTGATCCTAGAGGTCATCCACAGCCATCAAAACTAGTAGCCTCTGATAGGCTTTGCTATGGAAACAGGACTCTGCAGCTCTTTCCACTTTGCGGGGGAAGCTCTGTTGCTTATGAGCAAACCATGCCCTGGGGCAGCCCTGCAGCTGCAGTGCTGAGTCAGTCGACAGGTTTATGGCATTTCCAGATGTATCGTTTGGGTGAGAGGGGACATTTGCTGCATGTATGAGGTTGGATGGTGGCATTTGTGGTGGTGGCATATGGAGAACACTTCCATGCTTGGTTTGCTCCCAAGTCATTTGGATGTGAATGAGCCCAGCAGACTATTTTCTCAGATCATTGCATCTAAGGCAAATGCTTGCCATGTCCTGTGTTGCCAGATCAAGGGCTCCAGCTCTGAGTGTTCTTCACATATGGAGGACGTGGGAGGAAAAGGAGGAAATACCTCCCATAGGAGGGGTGCCGAATGTCATGCTCTCGGAACTAATCTGGCCCATCAGGGTTCTCCAGGCAGCCACGCCCCCTTTCCTTCCAACCACCAATCAGCTCATGGTTCTCCAGCCTCTGTGCATTTTTCCCATGTTTGGAAAGGTGGAAATGCCTTCTCTATGGCTTAGTTACTGGCAGTAAGAGCTTTAAGCTCAAGTATGTGGGTCCTTTTTGGTATTGGCCCCATCCGTTTTTCCTTTGTCCCTTCATGCTGTTAGAATGTGCCCCCGAAACAGAATGTAGCCCTTCGATGGAAAGAGGCTCAACACCCCTTCTCTAAAGAGCGCACCCCATCAATTCTTGCACTAGACAAGTCAATGTCTGCTTTATCCTGTGCGTGTGTTTGGCTGTTGCTGGTTTCCTTTTCTCGTGCGACCGGTGGGCTCTCTTGGTTACGTCTGGACCTGCTCTCCCACTCCTCTAAGTTATCCTGACAGCATAATTTCTGTGTCCTGCAGAACACCCCACTTAAGTGATGACTGGATCACACATTTGGGGCTCTCGGAGGGTCACAATAGTTTATGCTCTCCTTGAAACAGTTAATCATGAACAAGCAAAATGATTTTGGTTTCTCTCTCCACCCCACACCCTTGAAACCTGCAGGGGAAAGAGCAAAACAAGCCTGAAGCATCTTCTCTCCATATACAGAATCCCTTTGAACAAAACCTTAATATCAGCAAGAATGTAAATGTAAAGCAGCTTGAAAAATTTGTCGCTTTGGCCAGAGAGAGTGCCTGGCTTTTGCAGCAGGCGGGAAAGGACCCTTCGTCAAGCCATTCTCAGCCCTGGGGGCTGGCAGCCCTACTCAGTTCCTCAGTTACTAATGCCAGAAGGGGAACACAACAGAAGGGAAAAACCAGTGAGAGAATCAGAGGCTTGCTGGACTCTTTGAAGATTAGTGACATCATTCAGAAAAGGTCCTTCGGCACTCAGGTGCGGTAGTCGCTGCAGCATCCTCAAAACCCACAGCAGCTGTGCCTGGCTACTGCCTGAGTAGCAAAGTAGTGCAGCCGCCTCCTCTTTTACAACAAGGCAGGCCAGTACATTTAACGTACTGCTAATTTTGAATTTTCCCGCAGCTCTTGGGATCAGAAATATCCAGATGTCTCAATAAATGTATACTTGACATAAGTCAGAAAGGAATATAAAATGGCTCTAACAAAGAAAAGAAACTAGGAATATTAAAGGGGAACGAACAGGTGAAAAAAATCCTTCTGGGGAAGTCTTCTCACCATGGACACCCTGATGCACTGAAACTATTTTAATCTAAATCCTCATCTGCATTATTGTAGATTCTTTTCTGCACTCATAAAGTAATGCAAGGTGAAATAAATGGATTAAAGTGGAGTAGTTTCTTGTACTGCTATTGTGGAACTTCTTGGGAGTTTACTTTGTGCAAGAAATTGTTTCTCTAATTTGAGAATGAGCGCAATTATTGCAGGTAGCATTTTAATTTCTGCTGTGATTCTTCAAGGAAGATATGTGCCTTTTTAAACAGTAATAACAACATGCTGATTGTGTTGCACTTGTATTTTGGGATCACAATTTAATTATACTTTATAAAAAATGGGGGAAATTTGAAATAATATGGTGACAGAATGGATTGCTGACATTTAATTACCTGCAATTTGTATCACTTCAGAGCCTTTAATGCTGGTTATGACTGAGTTTGCTGTGCAACTGCATGTTCAAGTCATTGTAATTCAGGAGCTCCTTACAGGTGGGGGAACCCACCCTGCAACACACATCACTAGCCCTGCAAACGAAAGACTTTCTCCCTGGATTTCAATGGTACAGGCCAGAGCAATTATCAAGTCTATATTGCTTCATTTATTTGGCATGTTTGTACTTTTGTGTTTTTGGCTTCATGTTTTTGCACATGGCCTACAAACCCCAGCTCAGTGCCATCCTTATCTCACTAGATTTCCGACCCTGGCTCCCCAGTGCTGCATTTCTTTTTGTTTGCAGACTTGTCTCAATTTTTTAAGCAGAAAACTTTAGCAGGGCAACTGAAAGGCTTGGTTTGTTTGTGCCAGCCAACCTGAAATAAATGGATGGTGAATAGCCTTTCAGACTCTAGTAGGCAGCTTGTCTAATGAATGCTTTGAAAAATATTTAGTGTGAAATAGTATGGAAAATGTGTTGATGCTCTTTTTCTAAAACAAGTGCCCGTATTGCTTTGCACAAGTCAAAAGCCACAGATGTTGCAGCAGTAAACAAAACAGCACATGGTAACATGGGTCTAACATGTGATGCTGTCCATGTGGCATTTGTGTGCTTAATTTCAAAGAAATCCTGCTCTGTTTCCCAATCTTCTCCATTATTTTATTTATTTATGACTTCAGTTTATATGCCACAACCATAGTCCATGAGTGGGCTCCCTGTATGGCTTACAACAGGTACATAGGTCCTGTCAGGTGGTCTTCTGCTCTCCCTGTGCAGAGATCAACCTGGGTCCTTCCAGATGTCGTTGTGCTCTAGCTTCCATCAGCTCCAGCTAGCATGGCCCATGTCACTGAGGATGGGAACTGTAGTCCAAATAGCTGGAATGGCTTGGGTAGGAGGATGGTGCTTTAGAGCAACAGAAGCTGGAGGGAGAGGAGTTTGGTCCAGTTGACTCCTTGCCACTTCAGGATAGCTTTGCCAGGCCGCTTCCACTGGTGGTCAGCTTGCTGTTTCTGCAAACCTCCCAGGAGGCTATCAAGACCACCATCTTCTCTTGACATCTGCTTTTTCCACTCCAGCAACTGCTTTTCAGATGGGGAGGCAAATGTATGCAGGATCACCCTAATCCTGTTTTAAAGCCAGTAAGTCTGGCTATTTTATGCTAATGAATAACCAAAAGGATGTGGGCTGTTAGATTTCACTGAGTAACCATTCTGATCTTCTTGGCCTCTCTTTCTCCAGCCAAGACACAGGTACAGCTTCACTGTAAACTTCAAGGAAATGAAAATCATTTAATACTGTTTGAAAGACGTGGCTAGTGTTCAAGATTGCAGGCAGCATCCTCAAACCAGCAATCGTGTAAGACCGTCTTTTAAAGAAATTCAGTTGAAATGTACTTCAGGGGAAATAGAGAATAGGAGATGTTTGATACCTGATAGCAGAAGGGTGTTGTGCTTCTGCATGTACAAAAAGGAATTTTGCATGGTTATGTGTGTCTCATTTGTCTCACTAGATTATCTTGTCCTCCTTGGAGTTAACTAGCACAGATGTTGCTCGCACCCCAGACTTTCATTACAGCTGTCCAAGCCCCAGTAGAAGCTATTGTGCCTTTTAACAAACTTTATACTTAAGGGCCATCTCACATGCGTTTAGCTTCCTCACACATTCAAACCATTATGGATTGCACTTGTAACAACCAGTTTTCACCTTCTGCGAGTAATCAAGAGCGCTATTGCTGTCAAATTTTGTGTAAACCAGCCCTAAGAAACTCCATTCTCTCTCTCAGAGTGTAATTCTTAAAATCAGTTCAGGGCAGATTCTTGGCTATATCATTTGGTCCTTTTGGTTTTGTTTTCCCTGAAAAACCTGAGGTCAGTCTTCAAGCTCATCTGCTTTACTGATGAGCTTTGAGTGTGTGATAAGAAAATCTGCACTTACAGGAGTAGTATCATTCCACAAAATACCAATCCATCTTCCAGCCAGATGCTTGTATTCCAGTTCTGTTTGGAAATGAGCATCTTAAAATGCTAGAAACAGGGTATATTGCTAGGTACCTCTAGATTTCACTTAATACCTTGTTGATTAGTGGATGCATGAGCTTGTTTTTCATCAACAAATCTGCAAATCAACGAACAACAAAGTTGCACACCATGATGTTTTGAGTGTTTGTGTCCTGCAGTGACACATGCCCTAATAGATGCCTTTAATTTCTGCCTTAAAATCCAAAGTTGCTTCATGTTTTGAGATCCAGATCCTACAATACTCTAGACACAAACAAAATTGCCACCAATAGTATATCCAGATCGTAAGTGTTATAGATTTGAAATGTTAAATATATATTATAAAAAGATTTTAAAATATGAACTCTTTTGGTATAAAACACTAGCTTAGGTATTAAATCTGTGACATACACTGGATGTGCCATTGATGATTATTTTGTGGTGGTTTGCCCTTGGAGTACTGTATTATGTATATTGCATTGCTTGCATATTGGTCAATCCTAAAATATTCTACTTGCAAACCTAACTTTGAGGATACCAAGTAGCTTCTCCATGTTAGCATTGGTATTAGACAGTTCCAGCACAAGCTCACTTACCCAAAGCAGAGAACAGAAGCTGTCACTAATTCAAGATTATTTTTAAAATGGGATTCTTAAAAGTGTTGGGATCGAACATAAAAAGTTGGCTGTCAGCAGACATACAGCTGCCTGAAATAATGTTGGTCCTTTATTTATTTATCGCCTTCAAAAGAAGCAAGGTGATTTTTGTTAACAGAAGAAGAGAAAGAAGATGACCTACGAACCTTCTGAGCTCAAATTCTAAATGAAGGCTCTCAAAGGTTGCATCCTGGGAAATGGCAAATTTGAACTTTTCTTGACTTACCTATGTGAGGAACAACTGAAATAAAAGACATCTATCTATGTGTGCAGTCTCTTACTTCAGTTTGCCACTTGCTTTGATGCTGCTATCATATGTTGCCAAGCCCTCTTCTGCCATCTGTTGTCCCTGAGGAGTTAAAGGAGAATAGGGAGAACAGACTTCTTTTCCAATGATTTAATACATGAACACCAGCATGGAAGGCCCTATCTCACTTCAGAACCTGAATATACATCAAAGCACAGAGGAAAAATGGCACCCTCTGAACAACAGTGAAACTGCTGTGTTGTTTTGAGTTCTGCCTTGTTCCCACAGTTCCCAAGAGTGCAAATTGTGTGCCACTCTGCACAACAGGAAATAGATCTGAAAAACACTTTGGGATATCCAGTTTGTCAGGTCGCTTATCAGCACCGGTATTTTCTCCAGCTTTTAAGCAATCACATATGACACATCCAGCACACTTTGTAGACGTACCGGGGATGGTGGGGGTGGATGATGGAGCTGCTGCCTGGGGGGTTAGAGGACTGCCCTCCAGCTCTGGCTTGCCTGAATGTATTATGTACAATTGTATTTTGGATGTCCCAGATTTGAAGGCTGGGATTAATATAAGACGTTCACACTTGCGAATGCTAAGGTGGTACCACTAACACTTTTTAAAAATAAAGCCGTGTTGGTCCATAAAAAAAAAGTCCTGCTGTTTGGTAACTAAAATGTTAGAACATAGCGGACAAGCAGCTGAGATCTCCAGGATACTTCATAAAGTTGGATAAATCCGATTTGATGCTGTGGCCACACATGCTTTGCTTAGTCACAGTCTTAAGATGGTGTGTAGGAGGAGGTGGGAAGCCTGCAGTAGAAACCTGAGCTCAGAATAAGTCCAGTTTAATGGGTGTGTTTGGGCAGGGGTGGGGGGGCTTCTTGGAAGCATAACCCTCAGCCAGGAAAGGAAATACCTACTTTGGATTCATAGGCATATGTACTCTAGCAAGTGTGGCAACCATTTGCCTTTGGCTTCCTGGGCCCTACAATTCTATTCCAGTTTGGCCAAGCTTGCTTTTTGGTTCATGGTCTGTCAGGCAACCTGGGCCATATGGCATAAGCAAGAGAGAAAGCGCAAATCTTGTTCAGGGGTTGCAGGAGAGGAATAGATGTTACAGGAGCCTCATTCTTGCATGGTTGGGGAGCGGGGCGCCTCTGCTGTCATATAACCCCACTTTGGCCTCTCATGTGTCTGAGTGTGTCAGTTCTGGAATTTGTGGAATATAAAACCATGATTAATAGACTGAGTGGTGGCCCGCCCTAAGTTCCCAACACAATCAGTGCTCAGATTTGCTTGCTCAGAATCCTGGATTCTTCCTAACGCATCTGCCACACACCCTTGCTTAGGTCAGTAACTCAGGTCACAGTGGCTTTTTCTGGAAAAATGAAAAATGTATGAGAAACAGCAACTCTGTTATTTACATATTCCACATATGACCACATAGTCCGAGATTAGAAAGGAGAGGCTTGTGAGATCCAGCTGTTGATTGTGGTGAGTGACCTTTTCTACAAACTTTGTGGTGTGTGTGTTTTAATGTTGCATTGGAATGATGATGGAGCCTTTATCTGTGAAGAAATTACAGTCCAGCAAAGCTCCCCAGCCTTCCCACTTCTCCTCTAGGCCATTCTCCAGACTAAAGGGACGCCAGGAGCAGGCCCAGCTTCCTCGCTCGTTGAAGGATGGCCAGGGTGATGCAGGGTGGCATGAGGTCAGATCCTTCCTGTGCTCTGAACGCAAGATGCACTCAGCCTAACCTTCCCAAGCCATCATGTAACTTTTGCAGCCATCCCATAAGCCAGCAGCAGGCAGATGTCACACTTGTGTGATCTTCTTTGGGTGGTGTGTGTTTCCTTTGCTGCAGGTCAGATCTACCAACTGGCACCTGGTGCAAAAGACAGGTACTTAGAATTAAAGGATTGTAAGGCCAAGAATTTGGTTGCAGTACCAGAACTCAAAGAGTATGTACATATTATTTGTCGAGACAAATTATCAAATTTCCCAACTATCCCTTCTTAGCTAGGAATATTGCACTAATATGCCTTAATGTATACCATCATAGTGCTGGGAGGAGGAAATTGGCTCCTTAAGATATATTCTGTGTAGAGTTCTATGTAACTTGCACAAGGTTACTTGGATGTGACAGTTGGGCAGAAGTGATAGGATTTTATGCTCCAAATACTGGAGAGAGAAGCTTCAAATCACATAGGCCAAAGCTGACTTGATTCCAAGACATCTAGTCTCCCTGAATCTCCTGGATTGCTTAAAACTATTCCACTCTTTGCAGGAGTATTCCATCAGTATTAACCAGGGCCCACTCCCTCTGGTTATACACCTACAGTTAGCATTGGCAAGACCTTTTTTTAAAGTTGAAAGGAAAAGGTGCTGCCTTGTTTAGTCTATTAATGCAAAGTTGGTCTTGGGTTTTTCCAGTGAGTGGCCTGGCCAGCAGTCACTGGGGGAAGAAAATATGCTCTCTATATATGAAAATACATACCCCATGGTGTGTATATCTACACACACACACACACACACACACACACACATGTGGTATGCATGGAGTGTTGCGACTAAGGTTTGTGGGATTGGCACAGACTTCAAAGTGGAGAGCCAGGGCTTGTTGGGATGAAGGGAAAACTCCAGCAAGTCATAAGACCTGCAAAAGCGAAATACTGATGGCTTTACTTGGCCATTTCATGGGTCTTTTTCATGTACTTTCAGGAGAAAGACTTGCGTATCCAAATCAGGTTTATTTGTCTTTGATACATGTATGTATGTATGCACCTTCTCCTCCAAGGAAGCCATAATGTATTTGAAGTCATCTCATTTTATTTTCACAACAACCTTGTAAGGGAGGTTAGGCTACTGCAGGGCCAGAGAACTGTTCCACCTGCAGAGGTTTGATTACATGCTCAGTAAACTCAGCTTGGCTTGCAAGATACTGCCTTTGCCACCCTCATTTCATTTCAAGTTTATTACAATAACATATGCTATGACGATAACAAAGTTAGTCTAGCTGGCAACTACACTGTGTGCCTTTTTTCCTCTTCTCACAAACTTTTGACTTGAGACAAAGAAATTACAGGCAGTCTTCCTGTGTCAAATTACATACCAGTTTGTGTTTCTCTTGGGCAAAGTAAATACACATCCTCATGACTGGGATGTGTGGTTGTGTGACATGTCCGCTTTTCTTGGCACTTTTAATTAAACATCATGAGAGAGTAATTTTGCTCTAAGGCAGTTATACTTCAAAGTGTGTTTTAAGAAAGGCAATAAATGTTTTAGCATACTAATAATACACAGATCTTAATTCACCTGCTTCTTGAATACAATTTATACTGCTATCAGCCAAGCTATCAGCATGGGAAAATGCAGCATGCTTGAGAACAGGTTGGATTTATGTGTTAATCTCATGCTAGTCCAAGATTTGGGAGTAGGCTTGATTTAGAAAAGTTTTGGAAAAGTAAGCAAAATTGACTCATTTGGCATGCATGTTTTGACTCTTATTAAGTTCCCTTCCTTGAGTGGTTTCACTTAGACCACTTCATTGAAGTCTCGGGATGTGGACCGGATGCTGCAAGATCCTTTTCAGGAGTAGTATTTCATCTCTGAAGAAGCTCCCCTTGTGCCTACATTATGGTCTTTCTGAGGTCACATGAAGAAATTTCTATTTTATGAGCTGTTTTGGTGCTTTGCACTGTTTATCTTTGTTGCTACTTCTATTTTGCTTCCATTACATGCTATTTATTATTAAATACATTTTCATTCTGCCCAATAGCCCAAAGGCTTGTTATGCTTTATCTTGGCTTTATTTTGATTATATCATGTGCTGCTTGACTGTTATTATTTTATCATTTCCTGGTATTTTCTATTTTTAATATCTCTGTAAACCACCCAAAGAACTTGGGTTATTAAGCAGTTTAAAACTGTAGTAGTAGTAGTAGTAACAACAACAACAACCCTTGAAAAGAAAACCAACTCAATGATCTGTGTAGCTAATTATCTCTAATAAAGAAGGAATTTCTCATTGAGTCCAGGAGCTTGTTTATCTTTTCCAGTTCATTCATTGATTACATGTATATCCCGCATCTCCTGCTTGAACCTGGCCCCCATCTTCACTACTAAGATTTTTTTCTGAAATCAAATGCCCTCCTCTTCCTTGGCCATACACACCTCTTCTTCCTGAGGGGACAAGGCCCTCTAAAGGACACACCCACCCTCCCGCCGTCACTTACACAGAGAGAGAGAGAGAGAGAGAGAGAGAGAGAGAGAGAGAGAGAGTGAAACTTTAGAACATACCTCAGTTTTGTAATTTTGTGTTGTTTTTGTTGTTCTATGGGTCTGAGCTCCAAATTGTTTGGGTACCCAGCATACACGTATCCACTTAGAAAATACAAATGTGAATTGCTGCAGCGCGGTGGAGAAGAGAGAAAAAAGAAAGCTCCGGATGGTAAGAGGGCGCAGTGGGGCGTTTCCCCCACGGCCTGTGTTTTGGCTGTGAGGGCGTGTACGTGTGAACTGGTCTGTTTGTCTGCTTTAACAGGGCATGTATTTTGCCTGGGGATGTTTGTGTGTACGTGCTTGGGGCAACATCAGTTTGCTTTGTGTGGCTAAATAGATGTTTTGGCATTTCGGGTTCTAACTCTGCCTTGTGCTCAATTTCTTGAGCGACTGACTTGTCTCTGAGCTGTGCTTTCTGTGAAATGGGAGTTAGAGCAGGAAAATGTCTGTTCCAAAGAATGGGCTGGGAAGCTGCTGGAGATCTGGGAACTGAAGCAGACATTCCTGCCCGGTTGTAGGGTATCCATCTTTTAAAGCACTCTGGACCACTCTATAACTTGATTGCAACCTTCATCTGATCCTTTTGCATTCTGTAGCAGCTAAAACTGCAATTTGAGGGTGTTCACAAAGGCGTTTCTTGGCCACTGTCAAATTCAGTGGTGGGGATGGGGGTATACTGGGGGCTGCATGAGCCTGTAGGCCATGGATTGTCCACCTCTGGTGCTCTGACATCATCCTTGCTTTCTACTTGTGTTCTTGGGCAAGTTACTTCTCTTTTACAAGGTTGCATGCAGGGAATGGTGTTTTGCTCCCAGTCACACCCACCATGGCCACCATTTTGTGAATGGGCAAGTGGCCACAACCCTTTCTCAAAATTCCAAAAGTGTCCAATGCCTTAAAAAGGCTTAGGCCTCTGTATTCTTCAGCAGTCGGGTGTTTTAAATGGCTTCAAAAACGAAGGAAATCATGCTTTTCTTTCAAAACTCTTAATTTGGACAACTAAATTTTTCCATTCTGAACCCTTGACTGTGCTCCAGGATTGAAGACAGGCAAAACTATTCCTAGAAAGTTTTGACAGTGGCTTGAAGGAAGGATGGCTGGTGGGTACACGACTCATCCTACTTTAATTGACTCTCATAAACAGGTTTTACAAGGCTGTACATTATTCCAAAAGCCTGTAAAGGCTGACTGAGCCGAATCAACAGTGGATTTAAAAAAATCACAGAAGACTAAGCATCTCAAACTGCTTTCTCTGATGTGTGTTCCCTGCCCAAGAGTTAAAGCTGGCTTAATTTTAGCTCTGCTAATGTGGATGTTATTTCAGTAGGATTTTTGTGTATGTGTGTGTGTAGCAGCTCCACAGTTGATTTTAACGAGGAATCGGCCGAGACTAGTTAGGAAACAAGGAATGGCCAGTGTTAGCGAAAGAGAGTACTCCATGCAGTAAATTATGCTCCAAATTAATAAAGTTGATTTTATTTGAATAGGCAGGATGAGAAGGCCTGCTTGTTCATAGGGAAAAGTTGGGTACTATCTCAGCTCTCTTTTCCCAGCCATCTTTATAGCCATGCTCAGCACTGGCCCTAAGACAGTGGTGGCAAACCTATGGCACATGTGCCACAGCGGGCATGCAGACCCCTCTGTCGGCATGCGAGCCAAGCCGTCCCAGCATGGCCCCAGCATCCGAGCATCAGATAACAGCACACACAGGGGCCATGTGCATGCTCAGAAAGGAGTAGTGGAGCCAGGCGATGACGTCATGAGCCACGACTCATTAGCCACGACTCATCCAAGCTCTCGCATGGCTGGTCAGTGCGCTGCCAAGGATATATATATTTAGCTTGGACTGGCTGTGAGTTGTTTTTTCTAAACTAAAACCTTAGTTTTCAGGTTTGATTGCAGTGTTGGCACTTTGCAGTAAATGAGTGGGTTTTGGGTTGCAGTTTGGGCACTCGGTCTCTAAAAGGTTTGCCATCACTGTGTTTGGGTTAGAAAAAGGAGGTGTCCTGGTACGATTTTGATGGTTGGAATGTGATTAGAATGGGCAGAAATGATGAGCAGTGCAGAAAGAGCTACTCAAGGAAGGCTTTTTCAAAATCGCATTATTTTCAATGGAACTTTCGCCCTATATTAGGGTTAGGGGTGTGCACCAGGGTAGGGTTAGGGTTGGAAAAATGAGGTGTCCTGGCATGATTTGATGGTTGGAATGTGATTAGAATGGGCAGAAATGATGAGCAGTGCAGAAAACGCTGCTGAAGAAGGCTTTTCCAATTTTGCCCCTTTCTATGGAATTTCCCCCCTATATTAGGGTTAGCGGAGTGCACCAGGGTTGGGGTAGGGCAGTGTTGGTGAACGTATGGGGCATGTGCCACAGCAGGCACCCGGAGTTCTCTCTTTTGGCACGCAATCCAAGTTGCCCCAGCATCGCCCCAGCAGCCGAATATCGGATAATAGCACGCATAAGGGCCATGCGCATGATCGGAAAGGAGGAGCAGCGCCAGGCAATGACGTCATGAGCCACGACTCATTAGCCACGACTCATCCAAGCTCTCGCGTGGCTAGTCAGTGTGCTGCCAAGGATATATATTTTTTCCTTGGACTGGCTATGAGTTGTTTTTTCTAAACTAAAACCTCAGTTTTCATTGTAGTGTAGTGTTGACACTTTGCGATACATAAGTGGGTTTTGGGTTGCAGTTTGGGCACTCAGTCTCTGAAAGGTTCGCCATCACTGCCCTAAGACATTTTGCTGCCTGAGTCAGAGCAGCAAATGGAGCTGTCTCTTTTTCTGCCCCCCTAAGACACATCTGTCAAGGTGTATTTTGCAAAGTCCAGGTATGAAAGACATTCATGGACAAGGAAAAGCAAGGCACTGATGGTCAGATAGAAAAACTTAGGCAAAGGATTCAAAGTGGTCAGCTTGAGGGGAAGCACATGTGGGTAAAAATCCAGCTACTCTGCAGGATCAGATCCAACAGAGATCATCTAGGCTTCAGTGCCTTTATTTCAGCAAGTGCCTTTTTCATCCAGTTGCATGAATAGCAGTGTCTTTCCAGTGAAATGTTTGTGCCATGGACTCCTGTGCATGAAAGTGAATTTTTGAAGTGTCGAGGCATCGTGGCTTTGGAACACACAAGAGCAAGAAGGCCCTGGCCTTCTGCCATATCTATTCACCCTTCTCTACCTCACTGCAAACCTTGATGCCAATGAGGACTGACTAGACTCTGACCACATGGGTCATGCACAAAACAGATGTGCTCTGGAAAGACGAATGTAAAGCAAAGGTGCTCCAGATGCATCATCGCAACCCAGGGGAAGCCACAAATTCTTCCTCTCCCATGCCATAAATTCAGACATTGTTCCTCATTCAAACCCTTCTTACAAGCAAACCCACTTTGTTTTCTTCCAAGGCAGGGCACACTGGCCAGCTTGGAAGAAGCCATGGATGAGGAAGCCCCTGGCACTTCATCAGATATGTGAGCGGCCAGTGCCCTTACTCTTCCTTGCCAGGGCCTCACCGCTTGCAGTGGCTCGAGGCTCAAGCACAATTGCACAGGAGCAATTAGCTGCACAGGTCTCTTGAGAAAGCAGGGCAGAGCTGCCAGGCAGGTCTGGACTTGCAAATACTGAGCAGACTAGGGAGGGAAAATGACAGCCTCCCCTCAGTTTGAAAGGTGGATGCCTTCCAGCTGTGCTCCCTGTTTGCCTGCTGCCCAGTGACTGCAACAGTGCTGAGGTCAAAGGGAAGAGACAGGCTTGGGTTAATGCAGATGAAGGGAGCTGAGTCTGCTCTCAAGATCTGGGGCACTGCTTAGAACAGGGGTCGGCAACCTTCCCACAGAAAACACCGGGAGCCGCAGAACCCTTTTGACATCTAAAATGAAGATATATCGTTTTTTACCTTTATGCTATGTATAAAAAAACTTTTGTGTGTTGCATTTATGGAATCAATGAACTGTTACAGAGGAAACAATTTTTTATTTCTGCATGCAACAAAAACTTTTTGAACTCCGAAAAAAAGATGCTGGGTTGAAGGTTACTTTCAAATAAAATACTCAATGTCTATTTGAGTCCTCCGCGTATTTATGAAATAAAAAGCCGAACTTAAATTATCCACCTGCAACAAACCAAAAATGCCGTCTGCTTCTGTGTGCCCTCATTCTTTTATCACATGTACTGGAGGGTGCAGTCAGCTGTCAACCTGAATAAAAAAAGGACTAATTGATACTTCATACAGTAAGTAGAGTTTCTGCAATATAACAAATATAAATAATAGTCTGGTGAAATATTGAACAAACATTCCTCTCCCAATGTAATAATGTTGCTGGAATTTTTATATGAATCTTCTTAAAACAAGGAAGTAGATCTATATCTTCATTATGATTTAGCTGCAGCTCTTGTTCAGTCACTAAAAACTGTTATTTTTAATCTTACATTATAAACTAGTAGGACTCCTTTCATATATTTTGAATAGGAGAACAGCTTCCTGCAGAGTCAAAGTCAGTGCTAAAGGGCTGCATGTATTAAACAGCAAACCCCATAAGTTCGTCAGCAGTAAAAGCAAATGAATCTACCCACATACCATTAAACGTTCGGTTTTCTTCAGAAACTTTTCTTTTCTTCAATTTATCCATGGTTGGCCTACTGGGGGAAAAAGCTCAGTAAATCAGCGCCTATCGCAGATCGGCAGCTGTGCTGGCATGGGTTGCAGATCGGCGGCTGTGCTGGCGCCTTTTGAGCGATGGAGCCGCAGCAGAGGGATTCAAGAGCCACGTGCAGCTCCAGAGCTGTGGGTTGCCGACCCCTGGCTTAGAAGGTAAGGGGCCTATGCAGATGGGAGCTTGCTTGCAACACGGCTCAGGCCCGGGGGCACTGGCAGGATCCATGGCTGCAGGCAGAAGAGGATGCCTTCTTCTCAGCAGCGAAGGCACTGAGGCTGGAGGAATGGCTGAGAGGGTGCTCTGCACGGCAACCAACACATACCAACATTTACCAACTCCAAGTAGCAACAGGGAAGTCCCGGAACAGGGCTGCTTGCCTTAATTGTCTGGTTTGAGCCATTTCTGCTCTCTTGTGAGATCTGTGGGAGAGAACAAATTGAAGCAACTTGGCACTAGTTTTGTTGTTACCCAGAGCTGTCAAGGAGAGCATCAAGTCCAGGATTTTCTATATGTGCCTAACAAACATGTGCTTAGCAAAACCTCAGTGAACCGGATGGCCATGCAAGCTCACCTACATGGGATTTTATAGAATATGGATTAGTCAGTGGTCTCATTTCAATATACTTTCAATATTTTTATGTGGTTTCTTCAGTTCAATCCATCTCATGCATTTTCCATTGTTGTTGCTGTTGTTTCTCCTGCTGCTGTTGTTATTTTTGTTATTCTTGCTTGATTGCTGGCTCGCTCACTTGCTTGTTTTAAAAGCAATGCAAATCTCTCTACCTAGACTAGTAATTCTATACTGGGATGTACAAGTGCAGCTGAATCAAAACCAAAGTGTGTGCACTTTTCATTACCATTTTCATGCGCATCCTCAAACTTCCTTCTGGCTATATTTTCAAAGATTGCTGTGTAAGCAACAATAGCTTAGAATCTCTCTTGGATGAGGATAAATCCCAAGCAAAGAGGAAAGGAAAGGAAAGGAAGGGAAAGGAAAAACAGGTATCATGCAGATAAAGCAGGGATCAGCACCTTGTCTTGGCCTTCAATTCCCATCTGCTTTAGCCAGTAGGTGCTACAGGTCAAAATATCAGAAAAGCCACAAGTTGCCCATTCCTAAATTAGAGGAAGCGAGTACAGGGAACAGCACAGAAAAAATTGCACACACTTAATGCAAAAGCCACTACAAACATCATTTGGACTGCCCAGCTGTAATGGGTGAATGCTTGATGGTACCCTACTTAAGATAACTACTCCTTATTCTTTCACATATTTTTGATGTGAGAGCTTCCTTTTGAAAAATGCATTCTTGCTTTTAGAAGAGCAATGCTTGTTGTTGCTGATTTTTAATTAGCAGTGATTGGCACGTGCCAAAATTGCCAAGGCACCCAATTCTGCCCACCCTACCTGTCCAATTCACTCTGACTTAGGCCGGATTGTTTAAAATCTCCTTCACAAGCACGATAACATTTAAGTAATTCTGGGTAGGACTTGGCCCTTTCAAGGCCTTTCAAGGCTGTGCCTGGGCAAATGATTGCAGGGCCCTCCATCCTTCCTATGCCTGCCAGTAAGGACCCAGCATGGTGGGAGGAACAACAGTGGCTTTGCTCCCCTCTCATCCTAAAAGGCACTTTCAGGCCTCTGAGCCCCTCAGATTTCTGACCTTGTTGGGGAAAGGGACAGGAGTTGAAGGGCTTGTGGAGCCAACAGATACACAGCCTCTCCCCATCCCATCCACTGTCCCATCCCTAAATGTCCATCCCCTTCCATGGTCACAGTGGCCAGGAGTGGAGCCTTTTTGGGAGCCCCTGAGGGGCTGGTCTGACCCCAGGCCTGAGGCCCTGCACCCCAGTTCCACTGGATGCTGGGAGCAGAGGCTGGGAGGAGGCCAGTCCTCCCAGGCCCTGCTTGTGAGTGTCCGGAGTCAGGCAGCACCGAGTCCTAGAGCAGAAAGCCCTTAGCCTGTGCAGCAGGGCAGGGCCTGGATTCTGCTGGGCCACACTGGCGCTCCTTCCAAAATCCCAGAGGCCGTATGTGTTTCAAAACCACCATAGCCTCACATCATCAAATAAAAGCTTCTCTTGAAAGCGAGAGAGCAAAAACCCCAAAGGAAAACAAAAACTCTGGAAGTTGAGAAACATAAAATGAGGAGGGATGCCCCTGGAGACCCTGTGCCAACAAAGGGTGGAGACTCGTGGGCCTGTATTTATTTGTGTGTGGCTGCTGGCGCGTTTGTCCTGCCCACACCCTTCACCGCTTGGACATTGTTTACGAGCAGGCGGGCAGGCAGGCAGGGTTGCACTTGCCAAATCCCCGGCTGCTCTCCGAGGCAAAACAAGAGCCTGGGCCAGCAAAATAGCCTCCTGCGCACCCACAAGCCCCCACAAATGGAGCAGGAGCCCATCCCAAACCAAACCAAACAGGCCAGAGGATTTACAGTTCTGTTGAATTGCAGGCTTGTTCTTGCGGCATGCATTCCCATTCTGAGCCAGCCCAATTCTGCAGCTGGGTATGGAGTTTCCGGCTTCAGCCATCCCTGGAAGGTCACAAGGGCAGTTGCCTTCAAGGCAGAGCACTGGCAAACTGACCAAAGTATGAAACAGGAGGTTTAAATCTTGTCCCGACAGCAATGATCTACAGCACGGTCAACATAGACTTTGGGCTTAAAAAGAAAAAGCATCACCAGACAAGAGGCAAAGTTGCATGAAATTTGCCTATGGTGGTGCATCTTTACCAAAAGTCACTACACGTTTACCAAAAATCATTCGGGGTCCCTACTGTTCTCCCGTATCTTGGGGTGGCCAGCCCTTCAAACAGAGGACTGACCTCTGTAAAGGTCCTCTGTCCTCACCACCCTAGTGCTTTTAGTAAGCCATCACTTGTCTCTCGGCTCCTGTTGCCCATCAGTAATCTAGTAAACATTTCTGATGTAGCAGGCAGTGTTGAGCTGGGACTTGGGAAACTGTCTTCACACAGTCATGAAGGTCACTGGTTGACTTTGGGCCAGTCACTGATGCTGTCTAAACTACCTCGCAGGGTTGTTGTACAGATAAATGCAAAGGAAGAGAATAACTTAGATTTGAAGGAAAGGTGGGCTCTAAATGTAATGCATAAAGATAATAGTACTGATTTCACAGTGAATTTTTTTAAAGGATGAATAAGATAGATATAAGAAATACAGCTGGAAAACTCAGAAATGCTACATGAGTTTTAAGTTGGGGTATGTATACTTCAGAATGTTTTGCTACTAGTTTCACCCTCTTTAAATGCCCAAAGTTCCTTAAAGCTTTTGCACTGGATATTTGCACAGCAGTATTAATGCAGTTGCTAACTCAGAGCAGATATTTTGATTGTTTTATGGGCCTCTCCTATTATAAGCATCTAAGCCCAGTGAAACAGAAGTACAAAGCACAAAAAATCAAAGTCGACAGGCAAAATTGAGGCCAGCCCAAGAGGAATATCAGTAACCCTCCCAGCAAATGATCCTATGCAGAAAAGATCAACCTTCAGCAGCTGGGATCAGAAGGTTTGCTGAATACAAAGCATGTCTGCTGAAAACTGCTGGGTTTTGCCTATAGCTGAGTGAGTGGGAGGGAGATAAAGTAGAGCAGAGGCACGGTGGCCACTTACGCATCACCGTAAAAGAGGAAATGCATCCTCAACAAGGGGCAACGGAAGACGCAGATCAATATGACACTCACATGTATTGATTTATATGTCTGCAGGCAATTTGAGAAACCATGGCTATAATTAAATCGTTATATATAATCAATAAAATCATATTATATAATATGTCATTAATATGCTATGCAATAGATATAGAGTAGTATGTTATAATTAATATAATGCATATTGCTATTCTGGAGAAAATGGGCCCAGTGATCGGTGTGCCGGCTCCATCAGCCATCTGGCTACTCACTGCAAGTGGTCCCTGCTGCACTTCCTCCCTTTTAGCCTCAAACTGGGCATGGACCAGAAAGCCCCTCAACCACAGGATGCCTTCAAGCAGAGGGATGACCGCTGAAGGCCCCTCAGCTAATGGACAGCCTTGAGTAAAGCAGATACATGGCCTTGGACCTTGCAAACCACTGGGCCCCCTTTATTTGTTAGGGTAATCGGACTTTCCTGCTATTTGCAGTATCCTTGACCCTTAAGCTTCAGAGGTGGGAATGAACCAGATTTGAATGGAGAACTCTCCTCTGATAGCCCTCCACACAGAGGGCATTAGGAAACCTGGCCACCCTAGAAAAGGGTGTCACTAATTGGGCCTACTTTTAGAAAAAATCAAATGCACACTCATGAATGACATCAGTGCAGACGTGCGACCCAACTAGGGTATGCTTGGAAACACCCCATGAGAGCAAGGAAAGATTCCTTGGGAATGGATCCCAGCTAGCTAAAGAAGAGGAAGGTGCCACACGCTGGCTCCGGATGGTTTATTAGCTGCGTGCAGATCAAGGCTGGTGCCCTAGCCAGGAAGCAGCAGAATGCTCAGCCCTTCTGGAACAGGAAGAGGCTTCATCTCTCCAGCAGACTCACTGCAGTTCCTTGCAGCTGCCTGCCAAGAACAGAGTCTTGCTCGCTGTTCCTTCCTGCACTAACAAGCACCATCCTGTGCTGACTGACTGGGGAGCTCCTGCGTCCGTGTTGCAGCCTTTGAGACAGCCTTGGAGCTCAAAGTGGTAGAGGTCCCTGGTACAGGGAGGCACTTCCTCCACGGATCGAAGGGTTTCCATGATGTGCTCCCCACACGGACCATGCCTACAACGGATGACATCCTGAGTGGGCTGAGCCACATCCATGGCTGCAGCTTGAGCTTGACATGCTGACTGCTCACACAAGTCTGAGTTCCATTTTCAGGACTGGACTTTCAGAGGCTTCAGATAATCTGTTCGCCACACCATGACGTCACAAGTCCCAGTGCAGGCCAGCACTAAGTTCAGCAGCAAAACATAGCTCAGGGAGACAAATACATGAACAAACTTCCTGCCC
This sequence comes from Varanus komodoensis, assembly GCF_004798865.1. Classification (NCBI taxonomy): domain Eukaryota; kingdom Metazoa; phylum Chordata; class Lepidosauria; order Squamata; family Varanidae; genus Varanus; species Varanus komodoensis. Next base: position 20,723,588 of record NW_025335440.1, on the reverse strand, counting down.
ACCCAAGAAAAGCAGCAAAGAAAGTTGCTCATGCTGATAAGAAGGATATTCTTGGGGGATCAGCCTGCCTAAGTTTAGCTCTTCTAAGTCCTGTTTATTACAGTGGGAGACTGCATGCTGAATTCAGAGGCACTATTTTTAAGAACCTGGCGTAGTTGCTAATGAGCACTTTCCTTAAATGTAGCCTGAGCCTAATGAGATGTTTGGTGGGGAACTAATGTGATGTGTGATGTGAATAGGCAGCGGCACAGGGGTTAGAAACACTTTTCCTTCTGAGGACCAGCACTGGATCTAGCCATCCCAGAATCGCACAATTGCACACCCCATTCTTTCCCATACATATTTCCCCCTTCCACAGAATTCACACACACACTCCAGATTCTCTATAGGGTGAGAAGGAGCAGGCCCAAAATGGAAGATGGACAGGGAACCCCCTGATGGCTACAGATTTCTCCTGCTAGAAATATTTTCCCCGAATTCTACCCCCCAACACACACGCACACACACACCCTAAGAGAATTTTTCCCTTGGGGAAAAATGCTCCATTTCTCCCACTTCTAGATTTCTAGAATTTGTAAATATTTGACTTGGCCATTCCAAGCAGAAGCGTTGCTTTCCTAATGTGTTAAGGCTGCTGGCTGCTATATGGTTACTCTTTGGTTTATACTGACTATGCCTTCCTTTGATTTTTGTTGTCGTTGCTGTTACTATTTCTGTATTCGCGTTTCTTCCTTGTGTGGCAGGCCCAAATCAGTGCTTCCCCATCATGATGACACCCTGGGGGAATAAAGTGCAGGAAATGATGAGCTGCTTCTGTGAGTTCCTGACAGAAAACAAATGGAATGGGCAGGCGGTTCTACCCCATTAAAAGCAAGAGCCACCAGGAGGCCACGTCCTGGCATGTCAAGATTCTCAATGGCAAAGCATTTCCCAGGGCTGCAGAGCAAGGAAAATGGGATCTTGCCTCAGGGCTCCTCCCCATCCCCTGAACTTGTCAGGAAGGCTGCGGCAGCAAGCAGATCTCTTCTGGAGCAGAGCGGCCTGGCAGAGTGAGCACAGCGATTAGGAGGGTACATGCAGGCCTCTGGCCATGGCGGATGCTGACAGGCCGCAACAGCCACCCCAGTGCCGAGGTGCCACGCGGGGCTGAGAGAAGCAGCTCTGCAGTCAAGCTCATTCCAACACAATCCAGGTGTGAGGAGAAGGCTCGTGAGCTTTGGGCCAGTGAACTGGGGTGTCTTGAGTGGCAGTTTCTCCTCCATGTCCGGGAAAAGCAAGGCCTGAACCCTTGTCCTTGAGAAGCTAGCTTTTCTCAAGCAAGCAGTTTTTTGGAGGGGTGTTTTTGTTTTGGCAGTAGTTTTTCACATAGTGGAACAAAAAAGCAGTTTTTGTACATTACAGTGAGCATAGCGTGGGATAGGGTGGGGTGGAGAAGAATCATCCAGGCCATTCTCTGTTCCACACTTTCTATGCAAAGTGTGTATAGAACCTATACATGTACATGCATAGGCAAGCGTTCGCAATTGCAAGGAAAGATCCTACACAGGGTGGTAGGTTCATAAAATCAATGCTTGCATTAACCTGAGTGCGTGGAGGTTGGTAGCAGGATGGAGCACCCATTCTCAGTCCTCTCCACCTGTTCATGTGTTCAATTTAATCAGTGGAAAATATGATAATTTTTGCATAATATTGATGTGAATGCCTTGCTTTCACCAGATTTTGTAATTTTTTCCTGCTTTGTTTCATATAAATATAGAGTGCATTGTCAGATTTCATATTAAAATCCTATTTTAAAATCCAAGCAGAGAAAATGAGCAGGAGTAGGGAAAAGGAAAGCAATCCAGAAAGGGAGGCCATCTGAGCAGCTGAAAGGGAAGCATGGCTATATCCTGAGATGCTCTTCCAAACCACCCAGAATTTGCTGCTAATTTGCTGTTGCTAACACTTGAGCCAGATTGGAGCCTATGCCTTGTCAAAGCATGGCTGCAGGACCTCAAGACTGTAGACCAAAGCCAGCCCTCTTGATCTGGCCCTGTGGCATTACAGCCCCCCTCCCCACCCCTTTTTCAAGCGCTTTTCCTCTTTCCCCCAACCACTGATCATGTGGTGGTTCTCCAACTTTGGCATGGTCCTTTACTTGTTCGAAAAGGCTGGAATGCGTCTCCCAAGGTTTAAATTAAAGTAACAGTTTTAAGCTATCAGAGGCTGGTATTTTTGGTCATTCCACCCTGCCCTCCACTGGAATGCAGCTCCCAAAAGCTTCTCCAAAATGGAATTTACCCTTTAGACTGAAACAAGCCCAGCACACTCTTATCATGCTGCACTTTCAGCCAGAGAGCAGACTGAGCTGTTAATTCTGCAGAAACACTAAATCTTCACAGCAATGTCTTTGCAGTTTGGAACACTTTGTGCTTTCCATCCACTCTCACTTTTCTGGAATATGCTGTGTATGGTAATAAGCAGGTCATCATATATGTTTCTTTTTCCTATTGTGTGAAAGTTATCAATAGCAAATCTGCTTTTTATCTTGTGAAGTCAGAGCTTTGGCATCATCTCTTGTTTACTATACTGCTCTTCAAACACTGCTTATTGCATGTTTGCAGCACAGTTGGATGAGCTGACTTTCCGTTTTCCTTGGCCAGAGAAACAATACATTTGTAGTAATAACCACAAGGTGACCTTCCTTATTAGGAACCTCAACTTTCTCCAAGTGCAGAGAAATTTGGGCACTTCAAAGCTTAGTTAGTTTTTAAAAACTAGTGCCAGAATTGTAACTTCTCTCCTGCAGCTTAATTCCCCTCTGAACACTTAGCATGTGACCAAGTCAAAGCTAGGTAACAAAAGACAGATCAATGGTTTGTACTTGAACAGGATGGAATAACCACTTTGGATGGGTTTTTTTTTTTTTTTTTTTTTTTGGTCTTTAAATTGAATAAATGAAACTTTCCATAGGGCCAGCCAGTACAGCTGCAAATCTCATGAATTCTACAAGCTGAAACCAAGTCATCACTTTGGTTGCTTCAGCTTTTGCAGCTTTCAGAAAGGAGAGCAACTCAGGTTGCTGGAATTGCTCTCCTTTCTGAACTCACTTTTTCCAGAGAATCTAGGCAATGGGTGAGGATTCCAAGTAGGTTTTTCGTAGTGCAATTACACTGTCTGGCTCACAGGATTTTATCAGGAACCCACATGATGTTTTTAATTTGTAGCCTTCACACATTTTCCTCCTGCTTATCTTTCTTACTAGAAAACAACCTATTGAGCTTAGAAATAATAGAAAACAGAAAATGGGAATAATTAGTAATTTCTCCCACTGGACAGATGTAAACAGTGGGGTCCCACAGGGTTCTGTATTAGGAGCAATTCTTTTCAACCTATTCAATAAATGATCTGGAATTAGGAGACAACAGTGAAGTGGCCGGGTTTGCTGATTACACCAATTATTTGGTTAAAACCAAGAGGGATTGTTTTCCGGACCTAGTTTGCCATGGTGATGGTGAATAATTTGCAGTACAAATGCTATCGCAGCATCAGGTTGTCTAATTTTTTTGAGGCAGGGATGGAAGCCCTCAGCCTAAATTGGGAAAAACTCTGCATGTGATTATTCTAGGCGTTCCCTCTGGCAAGGGTGATTGTCCTGAGTGAATGACAAGGAATAGGGGATGGAGAAAAAAGGGGATTGCAGAAAGAGAAAAATGATGCCCCACCCATTCTTGGCTATGGACCTATCTATGGTTATTTCTGATCCCACCCACTACCAATGGGCAAACCACAACGGATTGCCCACAAGGAAATGTGGCTCTCAACAGAGACAGGGGTTGTCCTGCCTGCACTACTCTCTAAAGCCTCCCCATTTAAGGTTCTGCTCTGCCCTGTAATTGTTCTCGGTTTAGTACTGCTGCTAGATTAGAGGTAACTTTTCCCTTAATTGCCTCATGATTAGTCAGCTTCTGCTTCCAGGGTTTCATTACTAGTTCCAACAACTACTTGGGTAGGCTTTCATTACTTGTTCCAACAAAAATTCTACCCCTCTGCCTGCCCGCCTACCCAAGCTTGTCTTTGCATCTGGAGGGAAGCCACAAGGAAAGGGGAAATACTCATTGGGATCTCAGCCAGGTGGGATGCACACAATTGTTATATACATTACCAAGCACATGAACTTACTTGCATTCACACAATCCACTGGGATTTAAGATGGGGGAAGTTGCAGTTCTATGATGGAGAAATAAGAGGCTGTAGCCCAGAATATCCCACCCACTGAGAAAACAGCAGTTGCCAAGTTTGAGAGGAGCCAGCCCACAGTGGCTTGTTAGCCCTTCTGCTGGTCATGGGCTGGATGGTCTCCATCATCGCCTTTGCTGGGCATGGTTTCCATATTGTCTGAACTCTGGCAAGAGTGAACTCATGCCTTGTTTTAGGGCGGTGTGTTAACAAGCCACCCTCGCCACAGCGGGGGCTTGACTGGCAAATGTTGCACTCCTGGGCACTGTTACCCACCATTTCACCCACCATGGTGGGCTGCAATGATCATGTGAACCAGGCCATAGAAACATATCCTTAAGGAGCAAATCTTCCAGCTTAGAAAATATAAGCTTGAAGCAGAGATTCCTGGCATATCTTTATTTTATACAAATTGACCTCTGAGTCTTTTCTTACCTTAAGCAACAGTGTGTCATTATGAAGAGAATCAAATGCTGAAACCCAAAGTCACCCAGTGGTACCATGAAATGTCAATCCAAACCAGACCCCAGGGCATGTCATCTCTTCTTCTTGGGCACCAGGATCATAAAAGTGGAATCCTTCACCGCTGTGCCTGGGAGCAAGTCCCGCTGAACATCATGCAGCGCACTTCAGAGTGGACATGCGCTGGATTGCACTGAGGGTCAGTAAGTGTGTTTAGGATCATTCCTCAACTTTAGTTATTCCTGTGTGAGATTAGGAGGTATCTGGAGGGCAGGGAAATGTTTCCTGTCTGCATCAGCATGCATGCCAAGACAGAGATTTTCTGTCTTGCTGGAATGGACAGCAAACGTTCCTCTCTGCATTCTAGTCACCAGAGCGATGCATGTCCCTCATCAACCGAGTTTACTAACCACACTGGTGGAATCTTGCTGGCAGACTTGCTACAATCACACCATCTCAAGAGTCCAGTAATACCACCCACAACACTGTTCATATTTTATCTTGCCTGCCTGTGAATTAAAGTTGTCTTACATAGCTGAAAAAAGAAACATAAAAACATATAACATGATTTTAAATGGAAGGCATAAGCAGGTATTTATTTCTCATGATGAAATCAGTGGGAATGAAACATGCTTAAGTGTGGCTAGGTCTGTCTGGTGCTTTAGACTAACAACTCCCATCAGCCCTAACCAACTCAGCCAATTGTCAGAAATGATGGGAGTTGTAGTCCAAAACATCTGGAGGGCACCAACTTGGGAAAGGCTGTGCTGGATTATTCCTTATAACTACATGGAACAAAAATATCATTAACATCTGTTAATAGTGGCAGAGATTAAATTGGTTAGTGAAAAAAATCAGAAGTGATCTGTTTGAAAGTTGTATGTGATTAAATCAGGTACAAAGGCATCATGTGATTAAGAGTTATATATTTTTGTATTCATTTTAACTGTTTAGGATTTTTTTTAAGTGAAAAAGGAACATTTACCTTTTTCCTCCAAGTTTGTAATTTTGGGTGATTGTTTTTTCCTTTCAGGAATCAATCAGTTAGGAGGCTCAAAGCTGAACAGTTAATGACCTTTAAAAACATTTAATGGAGTGACAACACTAATTAGACTTCCTCAAAACTGCCCTCACTAGAAAAAAAAAATACTATGTAAAAAAGGAGCCCCAAGCAACCCAGAGAAAATGTTCAAAGGGAAGAGAAATTCCTGTCAGGGAAACTAACTCCTCCTTAGGTTAAAAAAAGTGAAGCCATTTCATTCCAAGGAAGCAATTTCTGCCAGCCAGACCTGGGCCAGAGGGAAAAGCCCAGAGTGAGAAGGCAGAGAGTATGCATCTAGTTTGCCATCTCCTGTGTAAGACCGCTAAAAGGAATAGAACATGCTTAACTCCCCAAGAGCAAGACAGGTCAACACATGGCCCAGAGAATCTGAGACAGACAGAGAGAGAAGCAGGTGCATGTTCCCATTCTTTTTTCTTCTTGTGTGCAGTCAGATCTGATTGCCCCTAAACAGCCCAGACTTCACAAGCATGTCATGATCATGATGATTCTGTGCTTCGTTATGGACCACATTTTGAAGTAGGCTGGATTGCTGCATTGTAAAGCCACAGAAGGTAGGGTCCAAGGCATGCAACGCAACCTGGAGTGGGCAGTGGGAATCTAACGCTTCTTCTTCAGGTTGCTTGATTATACTGGACTTGATTCAGGCAGCTACCCTTCAGGAAGAGGACACCTTGAAACAGAAGCTTGTCCCCAGGTAAAGGCTCATCCTCAGTAAAGTGCAACATAATTTCTGCCACAGAGGAGAATGAGGAGAAGTTAAAGAAGAAGAGAATAATTTTCTGTGTGCACCATCTACCTTTGGACCCTGAAATTGCACAAAATTTAAACTAGAGTGCGGAAATAAGTTGGCAACTTATTTGGTGATGGCAATCAAAGGCAGAGCAGCCAGATTCAGCCCAGAGGACCACCAGTTGCTAACACTTGGTACTGACTACACCTTCTTGCAGACATAGGGTGCTACCAGATGGAAGGCTCCCAGCACTAGCAACCAAAAGGCCTGGCATACCTGTTCTGTCTTTGCTTCCTTCATGGATTTGCTGCATCAGGGAGAAAGACAGAAGCAGCAACTGGGAAACAGAAAGGGACTATCATTGTCTGTAGTCCCCTGTAAACACACAGGAATGAGGGAGGCCAATGAAATTATGAAAACTTCATCCTGAAGTGGCCATAGGAGCAATATGTTGCTGGGAGTGGTCCAGTGGCATAAAAAGTAAGGCAACAGCATCCCTGTAAACTGGACAAGGTTACCTGAAACTAAGGTAACACCGGACTGCCTGTGGTCTCAAGAGTGAAGGGATGTTTCCAGACAGCACTCCAAGTGCTGGCAGTCCGAAAGCACCGCATGGTTATTCTTTTTCTCCTTGACAGTTTTTCTGCATGAAGGATAAAGAAGGAAGAAATGACAAGAAAATATGGGAGAGTCACATGCAGCAGACTATGACCTCTGGACCACCCCAAAAACACCTGTGACGGAGGCAGGGGGATCGCGCCATTAAAGCCTCATCTGGAAACCCCCAAGAAATGAATAAAAGGTGCACAGCACAGCACAAGCAGCCACTGGGTGGTTCCTGGAAGGAGCCCAGGCCTCTGAAAACAGCTCACTGGCCGCTCATCACCACCAGCAGCTTATGAATGTGACTTCAGTATTATGACAGAATTTGGAGGAGGGAGGCAGAAACAGGGTTTTCAAAAAACGCAATACTTTTTAATATATCAATTTTTGTTTTCTAAGCCTCCCTAGTTTTTCTAAGCTAAACATAACCAAACTGCTTAGGGATTAGCAAGGATCAGAAAGACTTTAATACCTGCGGTTGATTGGGGTTGATGTATTTGTATGGCTTTTCTGCTGCTGCTGAAAGGCCCTGGTGCTATTGTAGGTGAGAGTAATGGGAAACTATAGAGTCCCCTTCACATCCTATTTAAAATTGAAACCTATTTAAACTTTAGACATAAATGGGGTTTTTCCTGTTGAAATTAAGGGAATTACTATATCCCCATAAAACAGAGCACCATTGCTTAACTGGGTTATGGCTCAGAACCAGGCACCTGCAGTGTACCCTAAAATGAACAAGGCAGGTCTGAATCCAGTTCTTAAAATAAGGTGCAGGCCATGTCCTGTACTTTGTTGCAAGACGTGTCTGAATTTCACATTCCGCTTTAATTCAGTTCTCAGGAAATACTGTATAGCATATGATAACATTTAACTATACAGAGGTCTGGCCCAAATTCAAGCACTGCCAGGGAGGAGATCAAAGCCAATAACATACATTTATGCTTTATAGAGAGGACATTTTTGCAGAAAGCGCGAGAGAGCAATGAGCATGTTTAAAGTCTAGCTGGAGGGAAGAACTATATTTTGAATCCCCAGTGAACAACGTAAGAAGCAGTGCTATGATTTTGTTTTTATTGGAAGCCCTGTTTATTGCAGCACATGTGTTAAGGTAAACTCAGTGAAGTCTTGTGCTCTTTGTATAAATATATTTGGCTTCTTTGAAGCATAGGATAAAAGAGGCATGATAAGAGAAATTATGCTTCAAAATATATTGTTTTCTTAACTGAATACTGCTCAAAAGCCTTTTTCCATCCTGAACTGGGATTCCTCAAAACTAAATTGCTGCTGTCCTAGCTAAATGAAAAGTTGGGGGCCAAGCTTTCCACTTTTAAAAGGATCGCAATGGGGTTAGGAAGCTGCTTATGTCATGCGCAGCTGGAAGAACTTGGTTTGTTCTTGCCCTTCTGCAAACATTGACCAATCACTAGCATAAATATTATCAATACATGCTTTATGCCAGTCTCGCCCGGCTTCCATGCCACCAGAGGACTGGAAGGACACCAAATACAATAAAACAAAAAGGGTATACGCTTGTCCAAAAGTTCTGACTTTCTGAACAGTGGAACACAAAATATCCTCCATGATAATTCGGTGTGCTTGTATCCTAGCATTCCTCCAAGGAATTCAGGTTGGTATTACAAATGTGTCCCCACCTACCTGCTGCCTGGAAAATGCATAGGAAAATGCACCAACGGGTTGGCCTACTTGCACATCCCTACTCCAGGGATGCACAGCTGGCTCATGGACCAGCAGCAGGTTAAGAAAGCCCCTTATGCCGAGGGTTTTAGAGACCTGCACAGACATCCAGGGCCTTGAGGGGATTACCCATCCCAGATGTTTTACAGAGTCATTTTTGTTAATGTTTGTTTTAGGTATTTAAAACTTTTGAATGTTTTGCTGTTTTTATTATATTTTTATAATATTTTACTGTCTTTTATGGGTTCTGGTAAAGAGAGAGATTCAGCTGTGGGACAGGAGAGAAATGAAATTCATCATCATCACCATCATCATCAGAGATGATGGGAGGTGATAGGAAAGCCCCCTTTGTGCTCCTTGCTTGCTTGTTCACATGTGCAAGCCATCCCCTGGTGCTGCAGTCATAGGCTGAACAGGGGCCTGCCAGCCTGCTCCATAATGTGGTCCATAACGAAGCACAGCATCATCATGGCCATAACATGCTTGTGAAGTCTGTGCTGTTTAGGATGCCTTAGAGAGCATGAGCTGGGCCCCTTGCATGCCCCACGGACCATCTCCACGCCGTCCTTCACTCCAGGCCCAGCAGAAAATGAAGAGATCCCTACATTTTCTTAGCTACTCCGTCTCCCTTGCAGCCTGCCCAGCTGCTTTCACCGCCTCCAGCAACTCTGCCCAAAGCCTAGCACCCCAAGGGCCAGGTAACTAACTGCTGGGTGTTGGGACCCAGCAGTCACACCTGTCTGGTCCCAGAATCTTGGCCTACACGGCTCCTGGTCTCCCATCCTCCAGCCATTTGATATGGTGCTGATGCAGCACCCACTACCTCTTTTCCCCTGCAGCTGTCAGTGCATCCCTGTACCAGCTGCATCCACCCATCTTTCCTGGGCTGAACCCTGAGCATCCACAGACATCCCTTCGGATGCTCAAGAAATAAGCTCACCGTTAACTCTGGAGGCAAGTTTGCCTGTCAGGAGTGCCTGTCAGGGAATTTGCACTAAACCTCTGTTTGTGCTTTGTCCCCTTCAGAGCCTGCCCTGTTATTTATCCCTTATTTATTTAAACAGTTTCAAGCAGGGGCCTGCAAGGCTATTTTGGTCCCTTCCTTCAGAGAGTTCCTCCTATTGTTTAGCTAGCATTGTATGAGTCACTGAGTCACCAAGCCACGCTTCCTGTAGCACTCACTTGCAGCTGAGAAAATTACCTTCTGTTGATTCCTCTTTGTTTGCCAAAACACCCTGAAGGGATCAGTCTTTACCTGCTATCGCGAAACGCCAGCCATGCAGAAATCTCGCAGAACAGCCCAGATTGTGCAGGTGTCTCCTATCTACAGCTGGGCAGCAGGCCATAATGCAAGAAGGAAGCCAGACATTCCCACTGTTGGAACTCTAATTTCAAAGAGGCCAAGCTCTCACTTATGCAATAGCCCAAACACTTCTGCAAATCTGAGCAGGGCTGATAAGGTTGCCATGCCGAGTTAAATCCATGGCCTCCACAGTTAGCTTCCCAACAAAATGCCCTACAATCAATTAGCGATAAGTATCTGGTAATTACCCGTATACTCTCTCTAAATATAGAGCTGACACATCTGCCCATCATATTCGCTAGCAACTGATAACCCTATCAATTATTTAATATTTAACAACGTATTTAATCCCTTTTGAAGGTATACACAGAGAGGAGATTAGTCCCTTTCCCCCTATAATTTTGATGAAAATTAGTCCCATCTCACACCAAAGTTGCTATTTAGCCCCAGGAAAATTGTTCCCCAAAGTGGTGCCAGTAGAATGGAGGAGAGGAGAGATGCAATGCCAGTGTGAGAGCCAGTGTGGTGTCGTGGTGAAGAGCGTGGGACTGGGACTCAGACGATCTGGGTCCTAGTCCCCGCTTAACCATGGAGCCAACTGGGTGACTTTGGGCCAGTCACAGACTCTCAGCCCAACCTACTCTACAGGGTTGTTGTTGTGGGGATAAGATGGAGGAGGAGATGTAAGCTGCCTTGAGCCCTTTGTAGAAAAAAGACAGGATATAAATCGATAAATAAATAAAATGCCACCACCAAAAGGCCCTGTTCCTGATAGCCTCCTTCCTCGATATGTATTAAAGAACAGTTCAACAGCTGGGCTGGATGCAGGAGGAAACATAATTTTTAAGGACAATCCTGTATTTAAAATTATTTCATTGAAATATTGTTGGCAACTTGTCACCCATCCAGCAGCCTTATTCTGACGGGGCTCAAATTATAAAGGGGGGTAGAGAAGGGCCCCCAGTTTCATGACCTGCTGTGTTGGCCACTTTAGCTCATGTTTTTAGAAAGCTCCACTGGGCTGCAATCTGGCTAAAAATGGGAGGGGCTGGGGCAGAGTTTGCAGACTTCTGTAAGAATTTCCTTATCTCTTCACCTAAAATTCTATGAATCATTGTGCTTTAAAAAAGAAAAAAAGTGAGAAGGTTGCTTTTCTTTCATGGTCTTAGATAGAAATTGGAGAAACAAACAGGGAAATTCTTCTTCTGAGGGCTGCTGAATGGCTGCATTAATAAACCTGCCTTGCAGCATCTTGGCCGGGTCCCCAGGGGAAAGGTGAGGGTTTTCTGCTGCAAGCTACATGAAGCACTCTCTGATCCTCTGGAGTAATACTGGCATTGCTAGGGAGCCACAAATAACCAGGGTTCTCCTCTCGAGAAATAAGTGTAGCATTCAGCCTTATCTCTTAAGGCCAATAGATACTGTTGGGCATAACAGCATTGCTGTCATGAGATGTTCATTCTAATTCTTCTTCCATAAGTGTTGGAATCCTTTAAAACAGCCCTGCAAAAAGCAGAATCACATGCCATTTATCTGCTTATTGTCATGGATCTGAATAATAGGTTGCATATGGCAGGAAGAAATGTAAGCAAATCACTTAAGAAGATAAACTTAAGATAAATTCCTGGACAAAAGTAAAAGTTGAAGTCTCACACCAAATTACTAGATATTTAACCAAGTAATGTATGACAAAGGGAAGAAAATCAATAGACTACTTACAGCCAAAATGAGTTGCCATCTTTGCTTTGTGTTTAGAAGCACTGCAAACTCATCTGTGCAGCATTTGTCACCTGGTCCATTTGTTTTGACTGCGCTCACCTGGCCAACATAATTTCAACATGCTAGGAAGCTCTAGCACTGATGAGCTGCTATGGTATGTATGGACAATATACCTAAAAATATACCTAGACAATGTATTTTGTAAACTTGTGAAAGGCATTTTTGAAAATGCTGCAAGAAAGAAATACAACTGCGCTTCTTTGGTAAGAACATGAAAACACAAGAAAAGCCATTCTGGATCAAACCAGCCCATCCAGTCTAGCACTCCACAAAATCCCTCAAGTAAGATGGGTACAAAAGTTCCCTCCTGTCCAGGTTCCCCAACAACTGGTGTTGTCGTCGTCATCATCCATTCCGTTCTGTTTGAGCCTTGGCCACTCGATGGATCATTGCTCTCCAGGCCTCTCTGTCTCGCACTGCTTCCTTCAAGACTGCCATGTCCATCTTTTTTTATGGTATCCAGACAACAGGTGCTGGGGTGGCTCCTTCTCCTTTTTACAGTGATCACTCCCACAATGATTGACTTTTCGGCAGTAGCAGATAAACCACCAGGAGTAAAACCTAGATTTCTCCTCCATTAATTTGTTCAACCTCCTTTTCAAGCATCCACAACCACTACTTCCTGTAGATGAATTCCATGGTTTAACTATACAGAGTGTGAAGAAATACATCCTTCACCTTGATTCTGATTATCCCATCAATCAGCTTCATGGGATAACCCTGGGTTGTAGTATTATGGAACAGGGAGGAAAATGTTTTCATCTCCACCTTCCCTCTATATGTAATGCGCTGCCCCTATCATTCTCTCTTTTCCTAAGCTAAGCACCTCCAATGGTCGTATCCTTTCCTCACAGAGGAGTTGCTCCGGCACCTTAATCATTTTCATTGCCCTTCTCCACACTTTTTCCAACTCAGTAATGTTTTTTTTTCTGGTGTGGTGACCAGAACTGTACACAACATTCCAAGTGCAGTTGCACCAAAGATGTGCATAAGGATAATGCAATCTTGGCAGCTTTATTTTCAGTTCTCTTCCTAATAATGTATGGACTTTCCATTTTTCACAGCAGTTGCCCACTCTGATAAGTTGGATCAAAGAGCCAACTTTCCTGATAAGTTAGGAAATAGAATAATAGAATATTCTGTAATAGAATTCTATTCACATAGGGAAAATGTTTTCAGTTTGCCTTCTGTTTCTAGCGATTGAGCCAGTTCTGAGGCTGTTACTAGCTGAAATTTGTCTTCATTTTCCTCTAGGAATGCACTAAAATCATCACCCATTTGTATGGGGCAATTATCATTCCCATTAAAGCAACCCTGATGTTTCTTGTTAGCATCAACAACATACGTGTAGGAACTCAGGTTTCAAGAAACAGATGGTAAAAAGGACTCTGGGGTGAAGTAGATGTGCTTGCAATAATCATCTACAAGCTTACTAAAGACAGTGCAAACATAGGAAGTTTTGGCTATGCAGAAATAAGGGGAAACAAAACCGACCAGCAGGATAAGAAAGGAAAGGGAAGGGAGATTTGTCTATTTTAATAGTGTTGCCCATGGACCAAAGGATTGCATCATCTTAAGAAGTGCCTCCAGCAATGTTCTATACATTTTGTTGGGTATGTCCGTTGACCCTTGATTGCTCATTCAGAGACTATGTAGGTGTTGGTAACGCAACAGGTTTCTTGAACAGACAGAATGATAAACATACACATGCAGCAGGGTTGTGCCTAGTCCGAGAAAAAGAAAGGGAGCCAGGTGATGGGAGGTTAGCCGTACTTAAGAGGGTGATGTGTGGTTGAACACACACATATGTTGCCCTTGACCTCTTTTCACAAGCTGTGGCTTGTGCAGAATGTGACGGCTTGTTGGTTCCAGCTAGTTATCCACTTGGAGCACAGTGCACCATCACTCGTTTGCGGCGATGGGAACACGTGGCGCTGCAGATGCTGCGGTCCACCAGCACACGCTCCCCATCCCTGCTGCAGGCATATCTAAATGACCTGGTTTGGGCGAAGCACAGCTTGTCCGTTCCAATCAAGAACCCTCCTTTCATCTGGCTAACTCATTCCCACAACTGTAAGTTACTGACTCTGCTTCTGGCACAGGTTCTGAACCCAGTCTAACTGAAAAAGTCTACTATTTTGGGAGAAATTTTTAGCATCGTAATTTGGCCAATGGGCTTTCTGCAGCAGATGGCACTGGTCAAAACATAGGCCATGATGTGTTTGTTTGCTCCTTAATCTCAGCCCTTCTTTACGAGGGAACTCTTCAAAAGTGGAAATATGTGTTTCTTTTATAGCAGCTAATCATGGTCACTATAACCTTCATTTAATCTCTAAGGTTTTTTAAAAAGCCATTATATTGGAAATGTTATGAACATGCTAAGAGGCCTTCTGAGTCAGCAGAAGCCTGCTTTCCTCCTGCCGCCCCCATGAAAGTTAAAACATTCAGTCATGAGATACCGTGTCACCCATCACAATCTCTTAATTCTCACCTCTCAGCTTGGATTCCGTTTTGGGGATATTTGCTTGACATGATTCAGAGGAAAGGCTGTGGTGATTCAGTGACTGTAAACCAAGAGCTTTCCTTTTCAGTTTTTATAAGGTGAAGCCATCTTGGGAAATCATCATATTGTATCATTGCAAGGCTGGAATTTGTGGGAAAGCAAAAAAAGAAAACATGCATTTCTTTCATGAGGGTCTTCATGCATTTACCCTATCCTACTTGGGTACGCCTTGTTGCTGTGCTTACTCAAGGCTAGATGCACTGTACCTGCTAATATCAGCTCCTCCCTTGTGGTTTCACTAGTTTTAGGGCTGAATTTCAGTACTTAATACTGGAAATAAGCATAGGTCATTGCTTACTCAAAATACCCACTTTTGTCCAAATTGCACATAGAGAGTACTTTTTCTTTCAAAGCAAATCTGCTTGTTTCACTATTTTCTATCCACAAAATAAAGAGCTTTCCTACACAGGGTGCTGATTGGCTGTTAATCTGCTGTACCTTCTTTCAGTTTCAGAATTGAGAGTCAACCACTATATAGTTCCCTTTGCTGCCTTTCCAAGACATGACCTCTAGGTGGCACTGTGGTATAAGGAAATAGCACAAATATACAAGTCTAAAAAGCATTTTCTTTCACCTTGTTAAGCACTATCTCTTTTTTTTAAAAAAACTTGCAAGCTGCACTAGATACAGAACAACAATCTCTAAAGAACATTGAAACAACCATAAGTTGCTCAAATGATGAGGGAGGATAAATGCCTCCTGTAGAAGAGAGAGAGCGAGAGAGCGCGCACAATAAAGCAGATGGTATAACATATAGCATTGTATCCCATTTTTCTTCTAAGGAATAATTGTATCCCATTTTCTCACCTATTATTCTTACAACAACTCTGTGAGGTAGGCTAGCCTGAGATCTAGTGACTGGCCCAAGGTCACCTGTGAGTTTTATGGCTGAACAAGGATTTGAACCTGTAACTCAGTCCAACACTGTCTGCTACAAACACGGTACCATGAAATTGCTGGTAATTCACCAGTTTATCCTGCCTTTACAAGATTAAACTTGAAGCCCCTTTTCTGCTTAGTCGACTATATTTTTTAACCGTACCATCATAATGAGGCAGTTTTCTTATATATGAAGAACATACTATTCCCTTTAAAATCATTCCAGCATCAAAGATGTTATATATTACTCCCTCGCAAAAACAAACTTGAGCATCTGGCTTAAGCTCACCAAACCCAGGAAATTTGAAGGCTGAAATTACATCTGTGGGCCTTCTCCTCTAGTTGTTAAATGGGCTTCTGTATTATAAGGCAAAAGATACTGGAGGTGTATATTATTTTTTCTAAAATTCCACACAATTTTTGAGGGGATGAAAATAGGGCAGTGTTATTTTATAGTACCAGAACTATATTTCTACTGAACATTCTGTATGCGTGTGGTCACCTTGATGGGCCCAAATGTATCCCATGCTTCTCTGTATGTAGTTACCAAATGTACTTTGCGCACCTTACTTTGAAATTGAGCACGTTCACCTCAGCTTGGTATCCCATGCAAGACCTTAGACAATCGGTTACAATCAAATAGTGCAGCATATCTTTTCTGGATTAGACATTTTCTGGTGCCTTTCATATTTCCTGTTCCCTCTTATCAATAGCTATTTGTGAATTTGCCCATGATTTTTACTGCTGGACTCACATCTAAGTATGCATGACTTCTGCACTATTCTTTGTTGTTTGCACTTTGCAGCTCTTTTTACCACTGATAAATGAGTCCTGGCTTTGCTTCCAGACTGTTTTGAATTGTGTGTTATTTAAACTGTCCCATCTGCTCCTTTATTACTTTCTGATGGATACTTGGTACTGTTAAAATGCACATAATAATTGCTGGACCTGCTGGAGAGATGGAAGGATGAAACCATGTATTTGGGATCTACATCTATTTTGCGTTGTTTTATCATAAATTTATTCTCCTCTCAGTTTTTTTAAGTACACACACATGCACACATTCACACATATTTTGGTAAGTATTTTTATTCAAGAAGTATAGAATAAGCTAGGACTTCGTCTCGTTGCCTCTTACATCTTTTAACCTTGAACCTGGTCATCTTGGAGATTCTTGTTTCCATAGTCCAGGGCTATTTGGCCTGGTTTATTCCTGAGCCTGTGCACTTAGTTCAACTGGGCCCCTAGCAGTCCTGTGAGACCGGAAGGAAGTCTGTGTAGCTGCAACGGCTCTTGACCCTGACCCTGTGTCAGCTTGGGCTCCTGATCACGCAGACCCTTCTTAGGGGATCCATCTCCAGTTTTAATTACAGCTTTGCTGAATTCTGCCTGTGAATTGTGAATCACAGGCTGTTTTTCAGTCTTGTATAACAACAAAGCTGGATCTCAGAGTGCTTTGAAACTGTAGTGGTGTCTAGGAGTTAAGACTCTGCCTATGACTATGTCCTGGCTTCTGGAATGTTCCTTAACTTAAGCCTAGAGCCTTTGGGTTTCACGTTAACTGGCTTTTAATGTCTAACGTCAAGTGCCATGACTCTAGAATTCAGATCTTTGTCACCTCGTCCACTGCTGAATAAAGCTAAGTCACTGGATCTATGTATCTGTCATCCTGTCCTTTAGAGAGGAAGATAAGCAGATCTGGATAAGTCTGCAGTTTTCCTGGTGTAGAAAGTTTCTGAGGGATATGAACTGTAGAGCCGGACTTCACAACACTATTCTCCAACATGTTTAGTAGTCTCACTCTATGAATAACAGGGCAGGCGGCCCTGTGGGGATGTGACCTGGCATGCCAAGGACTGCCAAGAGTGCAGCTGGAAGCTTTTGTGTGAAATTGCCCATTTGGTGAGCATCAGAAGTTCTGCAGCTTGGTATTTCAGACATGACCTGCCAAAGCTGGTCACTGGACCTCCTGGACTGGGAAGGTTATACAAAGCTTCATATTTGGGTGGGACCTTGTCTGAGCTATGAGGCCTTCCTGGCTTGGTATGTTTCCTCCAGTCAGACCCTCAGTCTTTCCATTGGATTCAACTCAACTCTTTGCTCCTCTTTCCTGGTTCACCTTTGACTGCTGCCTACAGTTCAGCCTTGGCAGGGACTGCAGTTCTTTTACATGAAATGGGGCACGTGGATCAAGCCAGCAGAGCATCCTTCTCTCTCCCTTCCACTACACTTTTGCTTCTTGAAGCACTTCTCTCTCAGTCCACCTCCCAGTCAATTTACAAGGGATCCTCTTCGTCCTGACTCTTCTTCAGTCTCCTGCGCTCCCACTCCCTCTGAAGCACCTCTGTTAGATTGGCACAATTGTCCGTCTAACAAAACAAGTGGGGCTTGGGGGAGACAAAAATCACCCCCAGTGTTCCACCCACCATGCTGGCTTCAGCCTTCAGGCCCAAGGAGTCATGGAAGCCTCTGAATTTGAGGGCTTCAAGCAGAGAGGTGGCAGTTGATGGGAGTCTGAGATTACTTTAAAACACTGGGTTTATTCCTAAGTCTTGGACTCATACACAAGTGCACATTCTTAGTCCTCTAGCTGGCACCACTGGCGTATCTACAGATTAAATTGGTGGTCTAAAACCTTTTTAAGAAAGGTTTTTAAGAAAATTTTTAAGTCAGACCTCTGACTTCTGTCTCTATCAATCGCCATGTTTAAAGGTTTGCCAGCTTCAAGACATGTCTTCACTTCTACTAGATGCCTCTGCTTGGAAATTGTAATGATGTGATAGCCTATTTATCTGAAGATAAGATTGTCTATTTATCATGGGTTGCCTTGCCAGATGTATTACAGTCTTGCCAATAAATAAACAAAGCAATAAATTCAAACGTGTTAGTGATCACCAGAAAGTTCATGGTTTTCTGAATGAACTTTTCGTTGGAACATGGTTTTCTTTCTTTACATCTAAACTAAAGAAACAAGTTTTTGAGGCAAGGCAGCAATGAAGACTCAATATGTCTCTTTTTAGATTGCTGCAGCTGTTTATCACTACCACTCCCTTTTTTTAAACTGTTGTTTAGGTCTATGCACATTTGTTTTGTGTTTCCCTGTGTATGTATAAGTATTTATAGATATGGTATTGTTTTACTTGTCTAAAATACTGAATTTCAGCCATTTTTCTCTGTGTTTTTAACAATATTAAATTTGACATTGCTGTCCAAAATTAAACCCTGTGTGACGTTGTACCATTTCTCTTTCATATGAGCATGTCCAAGAGACTTATTTGAGGCATATACAAATATTATATGCAAAAAAGGGTGTTCTCCCAGTCCTGGGACAGACCAGGCATGACCTGGATTGAGAAACTTGGTTCTATAAAGACCAAAGATGTAACTGCTTTCCTTCTGGGAATAGCAAAGCACACAGAGACGGGCAAAGTACGTCTTCACTTTGCTATTTTGTGGAATTAGGTTATGGTTCACAAAGTTCCATAAAATTCCTTTAGCTGTGCAGGAAGAATAACTTTTACATTTATGTGGTTCCATTTCTAACCCAGCCCCATCCCTTAGGCTTAGAGTGAGTAACACTTTTAAATAACACATCAGATAAATCAACCTAACCTCCCCACAGTATATGGGGAGAATTCTGAAGTGCCTGATCCTGCCTAATCTTGGAAGCTGAGCAGGATCAGGCCTGGCTGAATCTGGATGGGTGACTTAAATGTTGTGAACTGCCCAGAGAGCTTTGGCTGTGGGTGGTATAGAAATGTAATTTTGTATTAGTAATATATTAAGCCTGCTCAACAAAAGTTTTTAAAAAGTTTGTAGCTGTTTCCAAAAATGCTCAGATTTATCTTTGCTGTATAAAATATTATGTATTTCCTCTGAAGAAAACACTTCTCTGCAGGAAAAAGGATGACATCCTTGTGAACTCTAGTTTCACTATTTATATTGGGAAGTGCTTTCAATTTAAGAAATGCAGAATCTTCAGAGGAAAACAATTCTCCTGTCTGAAAGGAATGTTCTCGTGCAACTATACAAGCTTGGAAAATTGTCAATATATGCACTTGACTGAAATTAAACTGAGGACTTGTCCCCATATTACAAGTGACAAAAGTAGGTTGTGGTATTTTATTGGTCATTTGTTAGCTGTTTTAATTTGTTTTGTGTGCTTTACTGTTGTCCTAAGTAACCTTGTTTTGAGTAATGCATTTGAAGACATTTATAATAAACAACTATGACACCAATAATTTGACAAGGAATGTAAGTTGCTTCTGTTGCAACATGCAAAATGGAAACTAGGCTGCTCTCACACTGGAAGGATGAGAAGAAAAAATGTGAGTGGCTTATTTTGGCCATAGTAGTATTCAACTGATTAAGGGATCTTTTGCTATGTATACACATCCAGAAATACTTGCACGGGGATGCAATGTTTGTGGGTGGAGGTAGGGCCAGCCACCTTCTTAAGGTATGAAAGAAACTATCAATTTCAGCAAACATTATGTCCCTCTCCCATTAACTTTTTGAAGACATTTAATTAGTGTATATATGAATGCAGAAGGGTTGCTTTTGCACCTGTTGGTCCCACCTCCAGCTGCTATACATTGATCATAAATTCTTCCTGCTTCATGAACGCTCTGGATCCTCATTTGGATCTGGATCCTCATTTTTTGTTTTTTTGTAGCATACAGACCATGCAGTCAATAGTTTAGGATGCACGAATGTAGGCATGTCTTCACTAACTGGAAGTGCTGCTTTTCTGTAATTAAGCACTAACAGCAGTTAACGATATGGGCATATAATTCACACTAGCATCCTGAAACGTGAAAATTATACAACAGCTATGAAATAAAATGAGAGCAGATTGAAAAGAGCAGCCGACTAAAGACTACAGAAGCACAACGGAGGACCAAATGCCTGCCTGAACAAAGTCTTTGCTGGTCCTGAGCAATCTAACAGAGAAGGGTCTTCGTGGGATCTCCCTCAAAGCTTAGGCACTGCCTCCGTGAAATCTTTTTCTGAATTCCTGCCCATGTCAAACCTGCCGTGGATGTTGGCCAAACTTAGAAGAAGGCCACTCTTGAAGATCTCTCTAAATGTTTTATGCAAATACTAAGGGTTCTTTCTTAGGATCCTTAGCCTTCTGCAAGTACCAGAACTTTATGGAGGGCACCTATGGCGGCCAGCATCTGAGCCTAAATTCATGATGCAGGTATGATCACAATGCCCCTGCAATACATGATAAGGAAACATGTGGAGTTGCATTTGTAAGACTATGTCTATGAATAAGGGATTTGTACAGTGAAAGCATCACCTGGAAGCACCTTGGTAAGTTAGGTACTCCTTAGCTTCCTTCCTGCACTATGTAGAGAAAGGATGACCTGGGAGTCCAGTATTAGGAGAGAGAGAGAGAAATAATTTTGCATAATTTTGAACATCTTTATCATGTCTCTTCTTTGCCTTTTTCTAAACTAAACAATTTCAGCTGTTGTGACTCTTCCTCAAAGGGGAGGTGTTCCAACCCCTGCATTATTTTTGTTGCCCTTCTCTACACTTTTTCCAATAATGCCCCTTTTCAGGTGTGGTGACCAGAACTGTACATTGTGTACTATATTTGGTCACACCAAAGATCTGTATAAAGGCAGTACAATTTTGGCAGTTTTATGTTCATTTCCTTTCCTAATTAAGTCTAATATGGAGTTTGCTTTTACTCATTCTAAATTTACTCAGTCTAAATTTATTCATGTTAAACACTGAGCTTTGTATTAGTCTGATAATTTGGTTGGTTGGCCTTCCATTTTCACTACCACTAAAAATATTTTTCTTTCTATAATTTAATTTTCACTAAAGGCATATTTTTTTGTTTCCCAAAATTGTGAATTCCAGACAGAACAAAAACATTAGAGCTCTGCTGGATCAGATCAAAGGCTTATCTAGTCCAGATTCCATGCCCACTGTGGCTCGGCGGATGTCTGTGGGAAGCCCACAAGTAGCCCTTGTGTGCAGTAGTGTCCTCCTGCTTGTGTCCCCACGACAAGTGGGGAGATACATGCTCCCTTGATAGAGGAAATGTGGTATTGCCATTATGACTGGTATCCATGAACTTGCCTGATCCCTTTCTAAAGCTGTTCAAGTTGGTGGCCATCAAACATAAAACTTTTCTGAAAGGCATAAAAATGAAAGCAGCATACATTTATCAGCACTTTCTCATGTCAGAAATGTCAGAAATGGCAGATGAAAGGGGAGAAATGTGGAGGAAGTTGGTAGCACTGAGTGCATCAACTTAGTATCTTTTAAACAGACAAACTACAGTCTACCTTCTTATTTTCCCCAGAATTTCCTAGCAATGAATTAAACGGACCATATGGTAGAGTCCAAAATTCCTTTCTAAATGTCTCCCATAAAACAAAACCAAATAAAAATCCTTCTGCAAAAGGGAGATATTTAAATAGAGACTTATCAAAATAGGTACCCGAAACTTTAAATTAAGCAAAACATGCTGGGTGGTTTCTTATTCTGTAAGTGTGGTTTTAAAGAAAAGAAGGGGAATGTTTTTGTTTGGTATTCCTTTCATTCTGTGCTTGTTGCCTTTTAGTTTGTAGTTAATCCTTGGGAGGGAAGCAACATTATACCCCATGCAAGGAGAACACAGTGGTATTGAAGCTGGGTGACTCAATCTCAGGCTGTGAGGAGAGGAGGCGGTTGCTATTATGTCACATTAGAAGTTCAGAAATCTTGGGCCTGACCCACAAACCATGATATGCTTTCATAACCACCTCAATGTCCTGCCAAAACATGCTGTGGGACTATACAACCACCAGCACAGGCAGTGTAGTCCTGCCAAACACAAGGCAAAGGATCCACAGTATTGTCACCATGGCTCTCTGACTGCTCAGAGCTCTTCCAATAGCTCCCACAAGGCCCACCGAATCCGAAGCCTAACCCAGAAGGCCAGATGTGGCCTGAGGTTCTGCACCCCTGAGCCACATCATTTGGCAGCAGTCCTCCAGGGGATCCAGCAGGATCCTTTCTTGGCCCTGCCTGGAGATCCTCAGGGACATGGGACCTTCTGCCTGCACATCAGGGGCTCCACCGCTATGTTCAGGGCACTCTCTCCATTTCCACAGAAGAGCAGCATGAAGCCCAGTTGGCCAGTAAGCGGAGTCCTACTTCGGCTGGTTGTTCACTTGGAACACGTCTCCCCGTTCACTGTCACATGCATTGCATGAGGTTCTTGGCCAGCACACCAGTGTGCAAAGGCTTCTCTAAAGGATGAAACTTTGAAATGCACCGTGCTTGATGCTTTTTTCTCATGTTTGATTTTCATCTGTGGGTAGCTGTGTGAACGTTCATCCTGTGCGGAGGACTTCAAAACAGCAAGCCATATATTGTGATTGTTGCAGTCTCAGGGCTGGCCATAGGTTTGCGTGAGGCATCGCTCTTTCCACAGCCACCTCTGGCTGGAAGAACACAACAGAAAACATGTGAAGGTCAAAGTGCTTTTCTGGGGACATGCACATGCAAGATCCCTCCCCTCCCCTCCCCTCCCCACTGGGATCCAGGAATGGGGAGAGCTGCTTGTGGTAGTGGGGAGTTCTTGTTCCTACTAGTATTACCTATGCTCCTAGAACCAGCATTTCTGGATTCAGCAAGTTGCCACATCAGAGGTGGTATGACTTGGCCCTTAGAAAGGTTATTTTACTTTATCTTCATGCAGTATTGATTTTGTGGTTCTTGGCACCATTACTATTTCTGACTGTAGTTGTTTTTAATTATCTGGAATCCCATGGTGAAGTAAATTATTTTTCAGGAATGCCTCCTCCCATCTGAGTCACAAAAGCATGTAAAAGAATAAGTATGGAGCAAGTTTCTGGCTTGGCATTCTGTTATGGACCTGATAAGGGCAATATCATTTGGTTCTACTTCTATGAGATCACTTCCTCCATGGGTCAGGGTAGAGTCAAGAGTTTCATGGATTGCAATTGTAGGTGCTTTGAGACCTGCTCTGTCCTAATACCAGTTTTCTGTGTCTAGATTTAGCAGCAGAACTTGCAAAGTATAGCTAAAGAAAGCTACCTTTTATCACACACAAAGTGCTTTCCTTCTCAGTGTTCAGCAATGATACAGAACTTCTGCCCACACACTTTGCTTCTAGAAAAGGCTTTTAGTGTGCAATCGTTATGACCCATTCACGTGATTTATGCAGGATCCAACCAGCAGCGTGACACAATTGTAACAAAAGCATGATGTGGGGGAGCACCGCTGTCCCCCCGACCCTTGTCGCATCCGACACTTGCTACATCATCATCATCATCATCATCATCACAGACATTTATATCCCATCCTATCGCCAAGCACTCAGGACAGCTTGCAAAATACAAACGCAGAATGTAAAATATAAAAATACAATATAAAACATCAATTATTAAACAATATAAAACACATCATGAACTTAAGAAAAAGAAGGACAAAATAGAAAGTGCGACTGTGAGGGTAAATCCTAAAACATCTAAAACTGTTGGTAATTAAAATAATAGTCAAATAAAAATGTCTTCCCCCATTTTTTTTGACAAAAAAAGATAAACACAATACATTACTACAATAATAACAATAATAAAAAGTAAATAATAAAGTGCCCCCACCACCCCAGAGACCAATGCTACCACCATTCACATACTATAACAATTAATAATTTTATTTATTTATTTATTTAAAACATTTCTATGCCGCCCCATTCGCCGAAGCCTCGGGGCGGCTCACAATATAAATATAATATATATATAATATACTTCAATTATTTCCATATCCCCTCCAGAAGTTCATATAATCTTGACTGGGTTTACAGCCTTTGCCTTCTATCAATACTGCTTTTACAAAATCTTTCCAAATTTCATTATGTTTATTTGCTTTCATTAACCCTCTTTTAATTTTTATTTCTGTCGTCAGTTTATCATTAACTACCACATTCCATATTTCATTATACCATTCATGCCTTTGCAAAACCCAATTCTGTTTCCAATATTTAACTATCACTAGCCTAACTGCCATTATCAATAAAAAGGTCTTTATCTGGTGCTGGAAAGCATATAACGTCGGCGCCAGGCAGACTTCTCTGGGGAGCAGATTCCATAGTTCCATAGAGGGTAACTGACTAAAGAGAAGGGCCTCTTCTATCCTTGGAGGCCAGGATACAGATTTTCCAGCACTGCTCAGTATTACGAATGAGGAATCCAAACGCATTGCGAGTGCAGTCCAGTGGGGCTGCCAGAAACCATCCAGCATCCATGGGAGCATTACAAGCGTCCTGCACACGGAGCAGCCAGTTTCCATTATCAAGGTGATGTGCTTCAAGAAGCAGGAGTGCCACTTGCCCACACTGTACCCTAGTGGACCTGAACTCCACTCGCTCCCATTGCCCCCGAATGCCTTCTGCCCTCCTTCTGCAGGGTTTCTCCTACAGCCTTGGAGGTGCAGCTGAGGCAGTGCTTTCTGCACTAGCTGCAAAGCAGGGAGGGGGCTCTGAGACTGAACACACAGCGCTGAGCTTCTGCTGATCTCAGAGCCAGGAACCTGCCCCCCTGGATGCTAGCTAGAGGCTGCAGGATTGCCCTGCCTGAAAATATTCACAACGTTTATTGGTGTTTTTCTGAATTCCAACCTATCTGATTTCCACCTCATTAGATGTGTTTGCTCCCTGTAACTTTTTACTAGTTGGTTATTGGTTCAGTTACTTAAAGTATCTACACCAGCTTTTCCCGTCATGTAACAGCAAAAATCTAAATAAATATTCAAACTCACAAAACATTAAAACTAAAATTGTCATATTTAATGGGTTGCCCAGTTAAACTGATGGCTTTAACATTTTGGATCGATTAAGGGTGATCCGATTAATCCAAGATGTTGCTGTCCAAGCACAGCCTATGTGGGGTTATTACTATCAGCCTTTTTTCCAGTTCTGCCCACAAAAGGAACACATGGCATGACATCATAATGTTTTGCCTGCCTCCGATCCCATTCACTGGCAGTGGGACAAGTGGAATATGCTTCCCTCCAAGGCATTGCTGGGAAGATACAGACTGATGGCCACCTAATGTTCCCAGTAGCACCTACCTAGCTCTGATGGCACATTCTGCTGAGCGAGGAATGCTGGGAGCTGCAGTACATTCTTCTGTCTAAGCATGCATAGGATTGTGCTTTTTAACTCGGCGAGACTTACCAAATAGACATGCATAAATTTATGATATGTCATCAAGAGATTTAGAATCAGTCAGGCTGTGTCAGACCTCCAGTTCCATGTTAGGAAAGCAAGGCCTACTAATTCAGTAGACAACTTTTCTGTAATGTTTCGATGACACTTACACTATTTAAAGGCAATGGTAGTTGGATGACGGGGTTTGGGTTAGCCCAATTTCTTGGTTTATCTTTTGAATGCTGATGTATCCAATATTCTACTGGGACAAGAGAAGGAATGGAGACCTAAAAATAAACTCCAGCTAATGGAGGGGAATAAAAGTATTTTGGATAATGAGTAGTCTAAAGGAAGGTTTTTTTTAGCTTTTCTGTGGCTTCATTCATTATCTGCAAAACTGGGATATTAACATGAACATGTGGATAAATTCACGGATGCTTGTGGAATTTCATATATTTTGAGCATAGATCCAGAAAATAATATGACCAAAACTGTGCTGATGAACACAGAATATGTCGTCTACTACAAACTGATGGCTGCTATGGAATTAAAAGAAGAGCTTCCCATTTAGCATGGAAGCAGCATATGCATTGTAATTTGTGATGGGGGAGAATTAAAAAGATGTCGGTGGTTTCTCTGTAGTGTTTGGAATCTAGAGGGCTTGGAGGAGGACAAGAAAATACCTCTTCCCCCATAGCTACTATGACTTCCTTTCCTTTCTCTCACTGTAGCCAATGCCTTTGTGTAGCCCCACAAATGCTTATACTCCCTCTCTCAGTTCATTCAACCTCCCCTGTGCCCCTGCCGTGTGTCCAGATGGCCAGCTCCTAGCACTGCCTGTCAAAAGGCATGGTACGGAAGCAGCCAGTCGGTCTTCTCCTGCTTAGGACACAATCCTATGAAGGTTTAGGCAGAAAAAGGCATACAACAGTGGTGGTGAATCTATGGAATGCATGCCGCAGAGGGCACACAGAGCCCTCTCTGACATCCCACAAGCCAAGTCGCCCCAGCATCGCCCCAGCAGCCGAACATCGGATAACAGCACACATAGGGGCCATGCGCATGCTCGGAAAGGAATAGTGGCGCCAGACGATGATGTCACGAGCCACGACTCATTAGCTGCGATTCGTCCGAGCTTTTGCATGGCCAGTCAGTGAGCTGCCAAAGATAGATCGATAGATAGATAGATAGATAGATAGATGATATTATTATTATTATTATTATTATTATTATTATTATTATTATTAGAATATTTCTATGCCGCCCCTTGCCGGTTGTGAGTTGTTTTTTCTAAACTATAACCTCAGTTTTCAGGTTTTATTGCAGTGTTGGCACTTTGTGATAAATAAGTGGGTTTTGGGTTGCAGTTTGGGCACTCGGTCTCTAAAACATTTGCCATCACTGGCCTACAAGTTCCAGCCTGCCAGCAAACCACATAGGATTGTTCCTTTCTTGTGCTAAGAAAAAAAAAAGACAACAGGAAGAGAAGGAAGAGGAGGAAGAAGGACACTTGGAAATGGAAGAGACTCTGTGAAGGAGGCCAGGCAAGTCTCACCTGAAAGCTCTGGTAATTAGCCCCTTCCCCTGCAGAGAGGTGGATAATGCTTTCAAGACAGTGTTGGTCATATTTGTGGTGGGGAAGCTCCCATATGAGAAGCAGGTGTGGGAAGCATCTGTCCTACTTCGCTAGCATAGCGTTGTATTTCAATTGTTGTTTTTATTGTTATTACATGTTTTAATGATTGTGATCCACTTAGAGGGCCCTTGGGCTGATTAGCGGGAAATACATGTAAAAATGAATAGTCAATGGTGAAGGATGATGGGAGTTGCACCCTACACTGACTGCTGCAAGGTGATGCCATCCTGTTAAAGGTGACCTTGCTTTATAGCAGCTTTCCTCAAACTGTGGCTTTCCAGATGAGTTGGACTGCAGCTATTTGTATTCCCAGCCAGCATCCCCAGTGACCATACTATCTCGGGTTGATGGAATCTGTAATCCAACCTTCCCAGAGGGCTCCAAGTTGGGGAAAACTGCTTCTGAGTAAAGTGCTATAAAGAAACTGTGCATCATGTGCCAACATGGTGCCCACTTGAATGTTGTTCTCTCTCTCAAATCTTATAGGTAGCTCCAGAGAAAGTATGTCCATAATGTTGCTCAGAATCTGGCTCGCCTTTCCCTATGGCAAAGCCATCTATGGATGGTCCTGGGTTTTAAGGTGTAACAAAAGGCCTGCCAAAGCTGGGGTTCTTTTTCCTTAGTAGATGTTCATGGCTGTGCCGCCAGTCAATGAGTGCTCCCAGGCTGGGGATTCCTTGAGAATGGGGTGGGCAACTTACAGTCTTCCAGATGTTTTCAGCTGCCGTCATCCTTAACCAATAGTTATGTTGGCTAGTACTGATAGGCATTCTGGATCAAAGCTTCTGGAGCGTACCCTTGCCAGAAAATCCCATTCAGAGGTTAGGGGCTCTTTAGCCCATCTCAGCTCTGCTAGGCCTGGGTAACAAATTTCCTCAGGCCAATGTGATGAGAAAGTTCCAGTTCCTTCATTGCTTTGCTAATTTTCTTTCTTTATTATTGATTTTTATTCCTCCCCATTAGCCTAATGAATTATGCTTGCCTGTAACATGAGAAATAATATATTACAGGCTTCATGTTCTGCTCTAGTTCTTATCGTATGCAGGAAAACTACAGTTATTGTGTGGCAAGTCCAGAAAAGCTCCTTGCTGGTTTTATTTCACCTTAGCAAAGTGATATGTTTTCTCTTTCATCTTGAAAATGCTCCTGGTGAATCCATGCTAGAAAGAAATCATGCCTAAAAAGCATCTATGTACTACAGTACATCTTTGATACCCAAACTGCCGTCAAGCCGCCATCCCTGTGTCCCATCCTAGTCAACACTGTGGGACAGGCACACAAACTGATCTGAGCCGGGCTCAACACGAAGATACATAACCAAACTCGTTGGACTTTCCAAGGCTTTAAAAACATGCCATATAAAAGAACTGAAACTGTGGCAATAAGTAATGCTTTTTGCCATCACTGCTGCAGGCCATCTTCTCAATCTAAATGTTTGACCTAACTGGCTATTTGCCCAAATAAGAATGATATTCCCGTATGTTTTCCCTAAAGATGAAATAGCCGCACAAAGACACAAAATGGCGCAAAGACTTTCTCTCCATCTGGGGACTCTAATCCACTTGGAGGGCTGGTTGGAAAAGTCAGGTGATCTGATCACAGACCCCCAGCAACTCGTTGTGTTTGGCTTCCCAAGGCCAGCTGGGGTGACACCTTGCCCATGAAGAGGTCGCGCAAGAATCCTCTCCAGCCACCAGGTGGAGCAAAGGCAGCAGAGCCTTTGGGCTGAAAGGCATAGCGGTTTCTCATGATTATTAAGCCGATCTGGGCACTGCCCTTAATTGGAGAGTGCTTTGGAGATGCAAAGGAGTTGTGTATATTAGGCTGATATGAACCGGGGACTGGCTTTTCTCCACCACGTCATTTTCACAAGAGCATGGTATTAGTCCTGACATGCTGGTCCTGTTCCAGGGGAGGTAATTACAGTCCCGTCAGCCTCCTTAAATCCCCCTTGTGGTTTCAGCTGGATTAGCTCTCCCTTGCTCCTTACTCTGGTGGTGAAGCATTCTTGCTTCTGTGTACTGTTTGTCACTAAAGGGATGCCTACATTTCAGGGACGGGTGAAATTATGCCTCTCTGTGAGTGGTTTTCATATGACTCTGTTATTTATAGATCTGGATTTTGCTCTCAGGGGAACTAAACCTTGGTGCTTTTGTTTCAAAGGGCGGATTAAAGTTTATTCTTGTTTTCACTGTGGTCCTCCATGCACACTTACACACTTCTGTCTCAATTTCATGGATGTGATTAGGAAGACAGAAGGCTATTAAGTTCTGTATTTTCTTTTCTTTAGTGTTGTTTCTGTACTGTGTGTGGAAGCCCCAAGCTGTATCTCCATTAAATACAGTGACATCAGGGGCATATATTATCATAAGCCTGGGATGTTCCAAACCAGTTTTGCAGGCATTCTTCAGTTTAATTATATTCATAATTATTTCTAACACACATGCCGCTGCTAAGACATGTCAGTTAATTCCTCGTTCTTACAAGTCAGATATCTTGCTTACATTCTGGCATCCAAATGTGGAAGCCTAAAGGTGCTTTAAACATGGGTGCTTTTTAGGAGCAGCTCAGAGAACTGGTTGGAACTTCCCAGGTGATACAGTGGCCGAATCCCTTGGCTGGACTTTATTGGACCTTCTTTATTCTAGCAGCTCATCCCCACCTGTTCCATGCTGACCAGGTGCAGTAAGGCTTCTAAGAAATTAATGTTAGTTTAGACTCTGATGCCCATGTGCTAGGAGTGAGTTGGTAGTTTAAATTTATGTCTCTCTCAGTCTCTTGACCATTTCTTCTATACTTTGCTGTGCAGAACATCCGTGCAGTGTCCCAGTAGCCTGCTCAGAACTTCTGTCTGGAATGTCCTGCCACCCCTACTCTGGGCATCCACACAGGGGCCTGGGCACATGAGCAATTGCCTGTGTGCAGGCACTGATGGCTCAGCAGACCCACGTGTGATCCACAAAGGGGCACAGGCCCCTCTGGGCCATGTCAGACATATCACCACTGTGTTACCTGGAATGTGACCGTGCCTTCTTGAATGCCTTCCACATGCAAGATGAGAATGCACAGTCCCATTCCACAAACAGAAGGCCTACCACAGTCTTCAGTGGCTGAATTATTGGAATGATGCACACTAGGAGCTGCTGCACTGTTGTATAGGATCACTGCCTGAACTGCACTCCGGCGCCACTAAAATATGTCACTCGAGTAACCACTGAGGTTCTTTGCGCAGTTGGGCCAGTCCCACTGACCAAAATAAGCCATCCACAGTCCCATCACTTTCATTAAGTGCACCCTGGATAAACAGTTTGCCGACATAACAGCATTATCCCCCAAGTGGTGGGCTCAGCAATGGGATGACTCCAGCACCTGTGTGGTGGTCTTTCATTTCTTAAGAAATCACCTATGATAGTAAAACAGATGGACAAATCCTGTTCATAACAAGGCATTTACTATTAGCAGGCGCTGCTTGGGCTGCCACCAAGATCCTTCCATTCTCTGTGCAGCTCTTTCATGTGGTGAGCTATCAGAAGTATAACTTGGACGATACTCCTGGCAGTGAAGCTTTTGCCAGCTCTTCTCAATTGGTCTCATAGGAAGAGATATAAAAAGCTTCCCACTTGGACTGCGGCTTTGCCTGGCTCTAGTTCCCCAGAACCTCTGACAACTGCCTATCATTCAGTCTTGACACACAGGGAATGTGCCATAAGATGTTGCATTAGTGGAACCTGAGAATTCTTGTCATGCATTTCTGTGCTGAGCTGAGAGTGCAGGAAGCAGTTATGTGGGCACAGGTGACACATCCAGTGGAACATGTGGCTGCTGAAACCAACTTTTGCAAACACAGGGATGCTCTGGTATCTATATACAGGTTGGCCCGGGTGGAGTCCATCTGCTTAGCCTCTTTGTCAGTCTCTGGCAAGAAATTCCACACATGCCTTTTATTTAGGAAAAAACGCGTGCATATGTTATCTTATTCCTCTGGAATTTTACAGTTCTTTAGCGTGTTAGTTTAGGCATAATTGGCTTGCAGGGTTGCTTGCAATGTATCTCTTGACACCAAGTTCTTCTTTACATCAAGCACTGGGCTACCCACTTCTTGTGCAGTGAATGCGAAGCATTAGATTGCAAACCTGCCTAATCCATCCCTCCTCCCCCATGACTAGAAATCCTGCGGTTAAAATAACACAGCCTCTATTCAGAGCACAAACTTAGAGCCGCTTGCCGAAGCGGGATTGAAAGAACTCTGGGCAGATGAGTTCATTATAGTGGGGTTTTTATCCTGCTTCTCCCGAGCCATGAGAGGAAAGCAAGGTGTCTCCTGCATGCATTCAAGGTACAGATTTTCTGGACTGCGAGTGTCTGTGTGTGTGTGTGTGTGTGAATGTGGCTGGAAAAACGTTGCTAAGAGCTTGTGATTCAGATTGTGAGAAGCCTTCAAGACTCTGAGCTGCTCAGCAGGTCCTGTGATTCTTTCTGTACATTCAGTCTCAGTGCTCTGAGAGGATAGCAGTGCTCCCATACTTTGGAGTCACATGGAGAACTGGCAGTGTATGGGAAGCTACCAGGATGGTGTCAGGGTCACAGCAATGGCACAGCTGGAGGTTGGGTCCTTGAAGTCCAGCTGATGCTGATTTTTCTTGGTTGCGTATGGAGGGTGGCCGCTCCCGGGTCTGCCTCACTGGTGTAACCCCTACACTGTCCCTGACTCGATCGCACTCGCTGTGTTTACAGTGTACGTCTTAATGCTGTTATAGGAACAAGGCAGCCCTGTGCTCGGGAGAATTTCTTTAATACAGCCTTGCCAGATAATGAAACACCTCTCCGTCCACTGGGCTGCTTTCAAAGACGCAGTGAGGGTTCGCTTCTGATGAAAACCTCTTTTATGCTGCAACGCAAATAACAAAGCAGCATTGCAAATGCCATTAAAAAGAACTCGATACTTAGCACTCAGTCATGCAAACAGGAGCTGCTTCCTACTTCTCCCCTTGCTGTGCAGAAAATGAGGGGGAATCTTGAGGAGCTTTCTAGTTCATGACTGGAAACGGTGGCTGCAATTTGTGCGTCTGTGTGTGCCAGAAAACAAAGGAACCGCTTCATTAACTTTGGAAGGGAGCTTCTCTGTAGTTGCCATTCCTCAAACACCTTCATCTGTGTTTGTCCTAATGGTGTCCACGTGGTATGTGGTATTGCTGTTGCTAACAAAAATGTCATCTGTCGGGGCTTTTGTGCTCTTTTCCTCAGTAAATAGGTATTACCTATCTATTTATCCACTCACCTATCTATCTGTTAGGTTTATATCCCACTTTTTCTCGGATAACAAACTCAAAATGGCTTACATCCATTCTCCTGCTGCTGCTTTCAATCTTATCCCCACAACAACATCCCTGTGATGAAGGTTAGGCTGAAAGTCTATGATTGACACTAGTTGGCTCCATGGCTGAGTGGGGACTAGAATCTGGTTAACCTGAGTCCCAGACCTGTGTTCTTAACCACTACCCCACTCTCTCTCTCTCTCTCTCTCTCTCTCTCTCTCTCTCTCTCTCTCTCTCTCTCTCCATATAATATGTAAATATTCCCTCCCCCTAAAAAGAGTCCCAATACCTCCCTTCAGGGTATAGCATTTCTCTTATGGGATATTGCATTATCCCACCACTCTTAATCACATTATTTGATGCTGAGAAAATGCAATTCTTGCACCAGATTGTACTAGCATTGTTAATGCATTTGTCATAGAATATGTGCTTCTACAACATGCACAAACCCCACAAGGGGACAGTGTTGTTGATGCAAATGATATGCCCCTTTGGGAATATTTTAACCGCTGCTTGCTTTTGGTCCATGTTCAGAGACAAAGGCACCTCTGAATACCCTTCTATGGATGAACAACAGAGGAAAGATGTTGCCTTCATATGATGTATTTGAGAACTGGCTGGCAACTGTTGGAAGGTGAATGCTGAACTATTTTAAGTCTGTGGCACAGTGTGTAGGTGCATCTCACAAGCACCCATTGGCTAATTCCAGTTGCATCATTCTGATGAGCAACTTTTTGTTTCCGTTTTTAAAACCAACTTTTTTAGAGGTTGAATACTGAACTCTGCATGACTTCAGCACTGCAGTGTTTGTGTAACCTTATAAAGAAAACGCTATGAGCTGCCAGCAGCACAGTTGCCCTCAATAACATGGAAGCATGTTTCATGAATTTTCTTGCAGTGCTCCCATTTTTATGTTTTCTGTTTAAATTTAATTGTAGCATGTGCACTCACTGGAATGTGCAGGCTGCTCCCCTTGCGCTGATCCCTCCCCCCCCCGACACTTGCACATCCACCATGCCGTTATCCTGTGCAGCAACACAATCCTCTTACCCCTCTCCCCCACCCTCTTGCACAAAGACACGCTGGCACACCCAAAGCCACTGGGCGGCAGCGGCGGTTGAGGCACCCCTGGTGGAGGATCTTTTGTAGCCAACAGCAGTGACACACAAACTAACTCTGGTTAGTACCATGCTGAACAAGCATGTCCCTGCTGAATTTTCTTATCTCGAAAACCCTATGGTGAAACAAAGAATTACAGGCCTGTACTGTTAATGATGAAGAAATCAAAATTGTGAAAGATTTCACATACCTCCCCTCAGTCATCAATTCAGAGGGAGACTGTAGCCAAGAAATTTGACAAAGATGGGACTTTGGAAGGGCAGCAGAGAACTTGAAAAGATCAAGTGTAAGGATCTTTCACTGGAGACCAAGGCCAAGATCATTCACACAATTTTATTCCCTATCACTGTGTATGGACATGAAAGCTGAACAGTGAAGAAAGCTGGCAAGAAGAAAATGGATGCATTCAAAACATGGTGAGCTTTGCAAATACCCTGGACTGACAGAAAGCTGAACAAGTGGGTGCTAGATCAAACCAATCCAAAGTTTTCCCTAGAAGCAAAAATCACCAAACTGAGGCTGCCATGCTTTGGACACATCCTGAGAAGGCAAGACTCACTGGAGAAGACAATCATGCTAAGGAAAGTCGAAAGCAGAAGATGAAAGGGAAGACCAAATGTGAGATGGACTGAACCCACAAAGGAAGCCACGGCCTCAGACGAGGAAGAGCTGAATGGAGCTATCATGAACATGACATTTTGGAGGGTTTTCATTCATAGGCTCAACATAGGTTGGAGAGGACTTGACTGCATGTAACCACAAATGCCTGAACTTTTAAAAATGCAGAGCTGGACCCAGACTCAGCTGATCTTCACTTCCCTTAAAATCAAAGGGGCTTAAGTCACAACCAACTATTTGTGTTGATTTAAGTGGAAACTCAGATCAGATTAGTCCAGCTCCTACCTGCTGCTTTTGGCAAATGAGATCCAAGGCACCCTAGTAGATCCCATCTGTGAGGGCAGGAGCAGCTGCTTTCTTGGCCCCAGCTGTTTGCCCTGCATCAGATCCTGCCTAACTGAATGGCATCAACCTGGAAATGGGCCAGTGAGGAACGAAGGTGCTCCTCAGTCTTCAAGGTGCCTTCAGGAGAGCAAGTCGGGGGTTTTCGGTGTGTGCCAGCAGCTCAGCCTTCCACCCAAGAATGGATCTTCCTCTTCTCCAGCAGCTTTCTTTTTGCTCCGCTACTCCATTTGGCACATGGGAATCCTTAATATAGGCACAGACCCGCATCTCGGTGGCACCTCATATTTCTGCTCAGTGCAAAAAGGTCACATGATTGCACACACAGCTAGTAAAAGCTAAAATTGTACAATAACAAATAAAAATACTGCCCTGTTCTTCTCCACACAGAGACCTTCTGAATCTATGGAGAAGCTTCAACAACCTTGAACTCCACGGTTGTTCTGCAAATGGCCACTGTTAATAAAAGCACAACCCTATGTTGTTTAGATAGAAAAAGGGCCCACAACTCCCAGTATATCACAGCTGGTATGTTTAAACATGCACGGGATCGCCCCCTCATGTGGTTATCCCTGTCTGTATTTTTAATGTTCCATTCCCCTCCAGCCTCAGCCTCTTCCCAGCCATGCTTGCGTACAGAGGCACCCAGGCTCCACCATGACACATGGTGACATGAGCATCCGATGACGTGAACTGCAGTTCCCAAACGCCAAAACCAAGGAGTGAGTCTCTGAAGTGCCACAGAATTCCGCAGCGATGTCACTGCTTGCATGGGCTTCGCTTCTCCGAAAGGGGTGCAAGGTGCTTTTGTGCCAGGCAGAGGGAAATGTGGCCGCCAAACTAGTGCGACCGGCAGTGCTAACAGTGCTTCTTTGTGTGCTGGGAGAAAGTGCTGCTTTAGCCACTTTTGTGGCGTAGAGATTGGAACGATTCTGAATACAGACGGCCACTTTGTAATCACACTCTATATATGGTAAAGGCTGTTTGAAAGATGCAACACCAAGCCAATGTGTTCAGAACAAAGAAATGTGCTTTCGTTTCAGTATAGAAAGTCGAGCTGATGTCATTTTAACTCCAAACAACAGTGCCAAGAATTTTCTAAGTTCCATATCAAGCGTTAGTTTAAAGTGCGCACACACGCACACACAGAGTTTGCTCATGTGGAAAAATGAACTTTTGTGGAAAATATTTATGGGAACCTGCCAGAAAAGTATGTTAGCCCTTTTAAGAGGGATTTGAATTACATGTATAGACAAACAAGGGCTCTATGTGAACTTGCTTTTGAGTTTGTTTGCAAACCCCCTATTTTAAAAGTGTCTTACAGCCTTAATTATTTCTACTATTTTTAAAAAAAGAAAATGGTACATTTGACTTTTGTTCCATGTCTTCATTCTTTCGGAATTGTGGAGCCATTCTTCACAGCTGAGATCGCCCTTAGCAAGCAGATCCCGCTGGGTAGGACCGGCAGAATTACAGCTGCATTAGGCTAGGAGGGGGATGAGCTTGTATGGCTTTGAGCTTAGCTCATCATATGCTACCTCTCGTATCGGAGACAGTATGCGTGTGTATACCAGTTGCTGGGGAACATGGGCAGGAGGGTGCTATTGCACTCATGTGCTGCTTGTGGAATCCTGTGGGGAGCTGGTCAACCGCTGTGTGAGCGGAGCCTTGGACTAGATGGACCTTTGACCCCCCCCTCCTCACACACATTGATACCCCACCTTTCCTCCTCTTGCAAGGGACCCAAGGGGGCTTACAAAGTAATTCTCCTGAGAGGTAAGACTGAAAGTCTATGACTGGCATGAATCACCCAGTGAGTTCCATGACCGAGTAGACACTAGAACCCAGAGCTCCCAGGTCCCCAGACCAGAGGTGCTGAGCACCTCTCCACACACTGGCTCTCATGCTCCCTTGCCATGCCTCAGAAGCCACAGACTCTGGGCTGGGGTGCTGGGACAAGGACCCTGCACCAAGCTCGGGAACCTTGCACATACATTTAGGGCCCTTTGCCATAGGTAGATCAGAAGAAGGAGCCTTCCACGCATCACAGGCAGTGTATTTGTGTGCACTAGTTGCTGGGGAACATGGATGGGAAGATACCATCACACTCCTGTCCTACTTCCATGCTTCCCACGAGACAGTGGTTGGCCGTCAGGGAAGAGGGCTGCTCTCCATTGCAGCCCCAAAGCTACTGCTCCCTCCACAGAACAGCCTGTGAGGCTTCATTCTTGGAAAGGGAAAGGCAGATGACTTGCTTCTTGTATATTTTGTTATTTATTTAAAAGATCACTAACCTGTCTTTCACAGCATAGCCCTCCCACAGTGGTTTCTAATAGAAGGTTAATAAAATCACACATTCATTTCCAACCCTTTCATGGGCAGCAGCAACTCGTGTTTTATTTCTTTGCAATCTCGATTGCCCGATAACCAAGGGCCTCTCTGTGACTTACAGTAAAGGACTTCACCGGTTTTAAATGATGTCCCATTAGCAATAGTGCCTGTGCCTGTGTGGGAGAGACAGCTGGTGAGGGGGCTCTAAAACAAAATAAAATAAATTCAAGGACCAGTGCATCAAGCAACTGCAGAGTGAAATAGAAAAGTACTTGAGATTCTTTAAAAAACCAGTATCAATGGCTTTATGTGGGGGATTTCCAAAAATGTGACAGGACCACTAAAAAGGCCCTGTCTCTGGTAACTGTCAGGAGGTGGCATGCGCCTGCAGAAGGTACAGACCGTACCTGTGCTTGTGCTTTGCTCACTTATGCTGGAAGGTCCATTCTGCCTTCAGCTTAGGGCACAATACAGAAGAAAGTCTTACAACTCCTAGCATTTCCCAGCCAGTCTAACCATACCTAGGTTTGTGCCCTTGGTCACCTCTGCATTTCTAACCTGTACTGGAACAGTTTGCCTGAAACACAAGCCGGAGCTGGTGCATCCTTTCAAACACGTTGCAGTACACTCTTCTTTAGTTTCTGCCTTCATTCCTTTCAGGTGCTGTTTGGGATTGAATGAGTATTTCTGACGCTGTTTTCCCTTTTAAACAAACCATTGTTTTCTCAAAGGTTTTCCTCCTTGGAAGAAACACTTGCAAAGGAATGAGCAATTAGAGCAATCCTACCAAAACCAGGGAGCCACCTGTCAGTTCAAATCTAAATAACCTTACAGTAAAGGAGTTGCATGTTGGGCTATTTGACACGTTTTTCCACCATTTAATTTCTAATATAGAAATGATTCTTCCTCTGAATCATCTCTACAAGCACATTATCCTCACAGGAATGGTTGCAGCCACTGCCTAGTCATCCTTCATGTTCACCCAAGCATCTTCTGATTGTGTCAGTGCTGATTATTCTAGCTTTTCATCTCTTCCCTTACAGCATCCACTGGAAGACCTGTAAGAATAATCTGGCTAAAGAAAGGGGATGTCCTGAGGAAAGTGATTCAGGCTTTCTTCGGTTGCAACTTCAGGCATGTGCAAAGATGTCAACCTGAGCACACCTGAAGGCACACTCAGGATTCAGTTAAGATAAGGTGCTTTCAGGCACCACAATGGCTCTACCATTCTCTACACCACAAGGACTTCTGGCTGGAAAAGGCATCTACACACAATTTGTGCTGGAAAACTACCATTTGCACCCACTACCACCCATTCCCATCACCTTTCTGGGAATGGGTCACAGAGAAGTAGTTCCATGCCGCTGCCTCCTATAGACCTTCCAAATTTGGTGTACTCCCGCAATCCATTTCCTCTGAGCAGCCACTTCACTGTCTCTATGTGCTTCCTGCCTACTTACCTATTCTGTCTTCAGATCTTGGTACCTTGACAAGCAGTGTTTTTTTCAGAGATGGACTGGGGAGAAATTCCCACTGAAAGAAGCAGAAGCTATGTAGCTCTGCTAGTTTACCTGCCATTTTTCTTTTACTACCATGAAAGTCTCAGGTTATATTCATGAACCCCTAAATAGCTGGATGCATAATAAGGAGTTGTGCACTAGAAGATTTGTTGTGTTCTACGGAAATGAAAATAAATGGGGAAAGTAATGCTGTATATATATATGTGTGATAACATGGTTTTTGTCCTCTGCTTGAGGAATGAGTCAGGGTAATGCCTGCCCACAGAACTGCTGTTACTTTAGCTTCATAACTTAATGCAAAGCTAAGTTTTTAAGTTCATTAAATAAATGTTTTGAACTTATGAAGTGCCACAGGGACAACTATTTTAAAAGAGCAAGTTGTTACCTGCAGCAATAGAGTCAAAGAGGCCTGGATTTTTCTCACAGGACTCCAGCCAAAAAATTCTCCACTCAAACTCCAAAGACTCAGTTGATTATAAGATTAAAGCTTTGTCATAGTTAAGAAACCCATCAACACAAGGGCTAATCAGACATTACATTTTGCCAAGATGACATAAATACTCCCGCATCTGTACACAGGGACAAAGACATAGCTTTGGTATCATGTTGACTGGGTATTGGTAGCATGGGAGTTAGATCCACAGCTGGTACAGCTGTGTGCTTTGGAGTCATTCTGTGAGCATCCCTGCTTCGCTCATTCTCTGGTGGGTCAACCAGACATTCCCAGTTCACAAATATACAGACACGGAGTCGACCTTTTTTCTACAATGCATGGTTTTCTGCAATCACTGGTCTTCACACCTCCAGCTTACTTCCCTTCAGAGCCCCACCAGAACTTTTAAAGTGTGACATTCCTTTCAAGGAGTTCTTATCTATCATTCCAGGAATGGGCTATCTCACAACTTGCTTCCCTGCATGTATTAGTTTGGGATTTAAATAATCTGGGGTCAGATGACCTTTCTGAGACCCAAATGACCCCAATCAGTTCTCCAGCACCAAATTTCCACCCTCTGAAAGGGCTGGAGAGAAGTGAGGCAAAGGGAACTATTGACCTTTGAAGGATTGATTTATCTGATATGGGATCACTCTCACTATAACCCACCCAAGTGCAATAAAATTTATTTATTTATTCATCCATGAACTTAGATCCTGCCTCTTCTTTTGTCCCCCAAAGCTCAAAATTTAGCTCACGATAGCTGAAATAACATAAAAGCATCACAT
The DNA here is from genome assembly GCF_004798865.1 of Varanus komodoensis. NCBI lineage: Eukaryota > Metazoa > Chordata > Lepidosauria > Squamata > Varanidae > Varanus > Varanus komodoensis. The sequence goes on along the minus strand of NW_025335440.1, from coordinate 20,684,011 downwards.
ACCTGTAAGAGCCACAATCAGTTGAAAAACAAATAAGCAAAAAACCCGACAGCACAGTTTCATGGTATGTGAGATCTGCGTTTAACCTGTAACTCCCAGACTCACAGCATTAAAAATAAAGCCAATATTTGTTTATTTATTTATTTAAAACATTTCTATGCTGCCCCCATCGCAACAAAGCCTCGGGGCGGCTCACAACAAAAACAAAAACAAACAAAATCATACAAAAATTATACACTAAAAATATTAAAACCCCGGTGCATCTCGGCTTAAATTTTTTTTAAAATCCTACATAATAAATTAACACTTAAAATAAGTTTTAAATAAAAAGGTCTTAGCCTAGCGCCGAAAAACAAATAACGACGGCACCAGGCGGACCTCTCTGGGGAGCGCATTCCATTGGTGGGGCACCACCGCAGAGAAAGCCCTCCTCCGGGTACTCACCCTCCTAATATCATTCACAGAGGGTTCCCAGAGAAGGGCATCTGTTGCTGAACTCAAGGGGCGGGAGGGCATATATGGTTGCAAGCGTTCGTTTAGATACCCAGGGCCCAAGCCATTAAGGGCTTTATAGGTCATAACCAACACCTAGAATTGGGCCCGGACTTCAATCGGGAGCCAGTGGAGCTGACGGAGAACTGGGGTTATATGAGAACAACGCCCAGTCCCCGTCAGCAGCCTGGCAGCTCTATTCTGCACCAATTGAAGTATCTGGACCGTCTTCAAGGGTAGTCCCACGTAGAGCGCGTTGCAGAAATCTAATCGGGAAGTTACCAACCTGTGTGTCACTGTCGCCAGGCAATCGTTCTCCAGGAAGGGACGCAGCTGCTGGATCAGCCGAAGCTGAAGGAAAGCACTCCTCGCCACCGCCATCACCTGGGCTTCTAAAGACAGCTCAGGGTCGAGGAGCACTCCTAAGCTGCGAACCCTGTCCCTCAGAGGGAGTGCAACCCCATTTAGGACGAGGTCCAAGTCCCCCATCCCGTGTCCCAAACCACCCACCAACAGGACCTCCGTCTTGTCTGGATTGAGCTTCAGTTTATTGGCCCTCATCCAGCCCATTACCTCGGCCAGGCACCGGTTCAGCACAGCCACTGCCTCACCTGGATTGGTGGAAAATGAGAGGTAGAGCTGGGTATCATCAGCGTACTGATGATTCTGCAGCCCACACCTCCTGATGACCTCTCCCAGTGGTTTCATGTAGATGTTGAATAGCAAGGGGGATAACTGCCATGGCGCAGAGCCATAGTCCCCCAGCACCACCTTCTGAAATCGGCCGTTGAGATAGGAGCGGAACCACCGCCACGCAGTGCCTCCAACTCCCAATCCCGCCAGCCTATTCAGAAGGATACCATGGTCAATGGTATCGAAAGCTGCTGAGAGGTCCAGGAGAACTAACAGGGACACACTCCCCCTGTCTCTCCCTGCACAGGTCATTGTACAGGGCGACCAAGGCAGATTCAGTGCCGTACCCAGATCTGAAGCCGGACTGAAATGGGTCCAGATAATCAGTTTCATCCAAGAATGCTTGGAGTTGTCCCACCACCACCCGCTCTAGCACCTTGCCCAGGAACGGGATGTTGGCCACCGGTCCATAATTGGCGGCCACCTCTGGATCCAGGGATGCCTTCTTTGGGACTGGTTGGACTACCACCTCTTTTAAAGAGGATGGTACCCAACCATCTCTTAAAGAGGCGTTGACCACCTCCAGGATCCAGGTGCCAATCCCGTCCTTGGCTTTCTTAAGTAGCCAGGATGGGCATGGGTCTAGTAAGCAGGTGGTAGGGCGTACTTGTCCAAGCACCTTGTCCACATCATCAGGCCGCAACAACTGAAATTCATCCACAATTAATGGATGAATTTCAGTTGTTGCGGCCTGATGATGTG